>NC_090451.1:97829598-98139865 GCF_031143425.1 Pleurodeles waltl | reverse complement strand
CAACATAATGACATAACATAACATGACATAACATAACATACCATGACACAGCATAATAACATAACACCATGTAACACATGTCATAATATAACATAACATAACATCACATAACACATGACATAACATAGCATAACATATATACCAACACCACATAATACATATCATAACATACCATGACATAACATAACACATCATAACACAACAGCACGTAACACGTCATAACATAACATAACTCCACTTAACACATCACAACATATTACAACATAACATAGCACAACACGTCATAACATAACTCCACGTAACACATCATAACATAACCTAACATGACATAACATAGCATAACATAACACTTCGTAACACATGCCCTAACATAACACCACGTGCACTTCATAACATAACATAAAATAACATAACATAACACTAAGTAGTACATCATAAATTAACACCTCATAACACACGTTATAACATAACATACCATAACATAACATTACATAACGGAGGCCATCCATCTCCTTAGGAGCACTGTCCTTCACTCACGATGGGAGGAACCCAAACAAGACTTCAATGACTTGTTCCCCATAAATTGTTTTGTTTGAGGTGAGTATTAAACGCCAGTTTGCCATTTCTGCATCTCCACATTTTGCACTGTCTCCGGCCATCAAAAGCCCGACCAGCAGCCCAAATCCAGAGAGAGATCAGGGTTTTCAGTTAACTCAAACCAGTATTTTTGAGCCACAGTATCCCCGGCACAAGTCCACCTTGGGATAGACTCCTTCAGCTGCTACCAAGGGTTGAGAAATCAGGAACCACAGCCATGCTGGCTTGCATTCATTTATGTTCACTATATGGCCTAAGACTGACCGCGCCTGTCACCCAGGAACTCACACCATCCATCGGGGCCATATTTGCCTAACTTTATGAATATGATGGTATCCTTAAAGTACACCTGAAACCTGGGATATATTTAATTATGGCACCAACAGTGGCAAGGGAGTAGACCTGAAAATTAAAATATCCCCCTCTTTGAACCAAAGCTCTTATGACACCAAGCAAAGCAAGTCATCACGGCACCCCCCAGAAGAGCTCTCTTGTCTCTTTCATCTAAGCATCTATCCATTCACCCTCCCATCCACGCACTGATAGCCATCATTTCACATTTACATTCTGTCATCCATTCAATCTTTCATCCATAGTTCATTCTTTCACTATTCTGTCCCTCCGTTCATCTATCTGCCCATTCTTATCCAATCTTATCATCCATCTCCAAATCTATCCATCTAAGCCATCAATCCACCCATCCAGCCATCTATCCTTTCACTCATCCATCCCTCCATCGATTCTTTCATTTATCTATCCATCCATCCGCCTGTCCGCCATCCATCCTTTTCACTCACCCATCCATCCACCCTTTCACTCCATCCAGCCATCCTTTCATTCCATCCATGCATTCATCCTTCCAGCCACCCATCCATCCTGCCATCCTTTTACTCAGCCATCTACCTTTTGCCTCATCCATCCACCCTTCCATTCATATTTTCCTTCATCTATCCACCCTTTCCCTCATTCATCCATTCAGCCTTTCACTCATTATCCATCCCCTTTTCATCCATCCATCCTCCCTTTCACTCATCCATCCATTCTTTCACTCATCCATCCGTACATCATCGTTTCACTCACCCACTCATTCATCAATGAATCCTTTCACTTATCCATGTATCCAGCCTTACACCCATCCATCTACCCTTTCACTCTTCTATCGACCCTTTCACTCAGCCATCCATCCTTTCACTCATCCATCCAGCCTTTCACCCATCCACCCATTTATCTTTTCACTCATCCATCCATCTTTTTACTCACTCATCCATTTATCTTTTCACTCATATATCCATTAATCTTTTCACTCATCCATCCATCTATCCACCTACACTTTGATGCATCCATCCACCCTTTCACTCACACGTCCTTCTATCCAATCATCCATTCTTCCTTTCACTCATCCATCCACTCTTCCACCCACCCACCTATCCACCCATCCATTAATCCATTTACCCTTTCACTCATCCATCCATCTTTTCACTCATCCATGCATTCATCCTTTCATTTTTACATCAATCCACCCATTCATCATCTGTCCACTCACCCTTTCATTCATCCATCCACCCTTTTACGCACACATCCATCCTTAGATAGATCCTTTAACTCACACAGTCACTCACCACCCTTTCACATCAATAATGAGCCTTTATCTGCCGAGTTGCAGATAGAAGGGTCCCATCAAGGTCCCCACCCCTCTGTAGCTGCTAAAGTGGGGGGTTCACTACGCCCCTGAACGGCGGCAATGGTGCAGGTAACCTATTTCTTCTAAATCCTGAGAGTAAAGACATGTTCCCAAGTATTTTTGGTGGGAAGTTGCCATTTGCTGCTAGGTACTGCTTCTACTGCTGGTGTCCTGGTACGAAGAAGCCAAGGGCCTGATTTAAAGTTTGGAGGTTGGAATGATGGCCGTCATTGCGAAGGACGGAATCTCTCCGTCCTCCTGACATTCATACTGTCCCCAAAATTAGAGAAGTCTCTCATCATTGACAGGAATCGTCGCCATGGCTTGTAAATGTTGTATAATTTGGATGGACGGCTACGTCAAACAGGACGGCCGCCCATCAAACATTTACAGTTTTAAATTTTTCAAAAACAAACCTCCAAAACGAGGGGAAAAAACTGATGACACTTGTTTTCTCCTGGCAGTGACAGACCGCAAAAAAGCCATCGATTCTTCCACGTTAAAATGGCGGGTGGTGGGGACAGTCGAATAGCTAACTCCTGCCAGCCGTACTCCGAAAACGCTGAAGGAGTACGCTGCCGGTGACGGAGCCGGAGTGGCTCCTTCACTGACATACTTTGAGACTAGGCAATGGAAAGAGCGAACAGGCAGTAGAGTTTTAGAGTAAAGAGGGAAAAGAGCTGGAGAAAGGAGGGAATACATAAGAGGCTGAACAACAGCCCATGGACGATGGGGAAGATGCTGAATGTGATGATTGTGAAAGAGAAAGACTGATGCTGTGAGAGGGGGCAGCAGGCACACACAGGTGGAGGCAGAGCAGGCAGGAAGATGTTGGGATATTAATGAGCGGGTTAAAGAGATGGAAAAACAAAATGGATAATGGAAAGGGTGGAAAAGAAAGCCATGGGTGGTGAGATTCAGGACATGAGAAAGACAGTGAGGGCACAGACAATCTTCAATTTTTCATAGCAGGGATAGACTTACTCTTTAGTGGTTAGAGGCGAGCTCGAAGACAGCCAGGCCATCCTCTTCGATGTGAGCGGAGAAGATCTGGTCCAGGCGGTTTGGTGATCTCGAAGTACTTACCCTCCAGGACCGAGGGTGAGATGTGACTGTGCTGGCAGGACTCTCATCCTGAGATATCGTTGTAAGAGCCTCTATCAGCCATTGAACACTCCTTCCTTCCACCCTTCTGATAAACATCTGGGCTGTCACAGATACTGTATGTTTTCTCTGTCCCTAAGTGGGTTTCCTTGATATCAGAAAATACCCAACTTGTTCAAAGCGTTCAGCCAGCACTGCATAGACTTGGGGTTCGATTCACATGAAAAAGTGTAAACATAAACCCGGAGATTTATCACTTCACAAGGTGATCAATTCATTTCATTTTGGAATTCCCAAAGGTTGGCCAAGTTACAACCTTTGACAGTCACAGATATTCATGAAAACTCCACAAATCTTTTTGTCAATTCCATTTTTTATGAGCAAATATGTATGTTTCCCATTGCAAAAGTCTGAGGAGCAAAGCACATGTACTTGTTAACTTTTTTTTTGCTTTTCCTCCATGACTGAAATAATTTGCACAGAAAGCTATCTATCTACATCGGTTTTGAGAGTGCAAATGTTGTTCCCAAAAACTCTGGAACTTCCATTCCATTCCACTCCCCACCACTTGAAGTACATGCAATAAAAGCTTCCTGTGAGTGAGTTAAAGGGCCAGGGAGTGTCTGGTAGTGGATTAAAGAGGCATGAGGATGATTCTTGACTACACAGCCTTGGTATTCGGCACACTGATATCTAATAGATCCAGTTGCGGCCTTCACAGCTTTAGGCACCGGCACTCATTCTTTTACAAATTAAGCACTGCATTAAACCCATATATAAACTTACTCAGAAACGGTTTTAGTATTGATTACCCCTTCTGATAAATTCCATGAGTAGATGTGCACAGTGTGAATCTTTCTTAGACAATTTGTTTTGCATCGTTGAAATTTTGCTGACTGTTTACCTCTTAGCTGCCTTGTCAGAAAGCTTATGATCAATATAGTAGTCCTGAACTGTTGATTGTTACACCCCAAAGATAATAGTTATAGACTTGATTGGTTCATTTATGAGACTAATGTCAGATGCCATAGGATAGATCTGTTTATTACGAAAATGTATGACAGAATCGGTAGGCCTGATTATTTATTGTGAAAAGCATCTGTTAAAGCCCAATAGGTATTTCAGTGGAGATTGCATTAAAGCCTGTAAATAGCTATTGTGCTACATTGAATTTACTCTAATAGGCAAGGAGTCTGGTGTTAGTAATCTCTCTGACAAAACACTTGGGGAGAAGATTTGAGTGTGAGAATCTTTGGTAGGCATCTTTGGATGGGCCGTATATTCTTTTTCCTACTCTAATTAATTGAAAAACTTGATTGGGCCCAGTAGTGTGCTGAGGCAGGAATTCAAGGGGCAGGCTCGGATCACTAATCTTTGAAGTAAACTGGAATTACTGCGGAAAGAAGGTGATGTATATGGGGCAACAAGATGATAGCAGTATTGCCTGAGAAGTAAGAAGATTTCAAGTTCTGGATAATTTCTTTGATTCCAGACTTCTGTAGCCTCAGTCGGAGAGTCTGGTGGTGTACAGTGTCAAAGGCAGGAAACAGCTTCGAAACTACAAATGCTGTAACTCCGTTTCTTTTCACACAGTATTCATGTTATTGCAGATGAGCATCAAGCCACTTTCATTGTCCCAAATGGGGTGTAATCCTGTCTGGATAGTCTGATAAAATAGAGTTTGTATCAGAAGCAGAGATCTGATTAAAGGAGGATCAATCAGACACATTTCCTCTGTTTGAGTCCTTAGGGACTGGTTGACAGTGTTACTGAATCTTGGTTCTTTGCCTTGATGAAAATGTGGGGGATCTGTAATTTGGAGGTGTTAGAAAAGGGGTCTCAGGTTGGCAGTCAATTGGCACTGTATCCAAGCCGGGACCCTCACTCTAGTCAGTGTAAGGGAGTTACATTTCTCAGACAATCTCTACTCACCCCCTTGGTAGCTTGGCACAAGCAGTCAGGCTTACCTCAGAGGCAATGTGTAAAGTATTTCTACCAACACACACAGTAATACAGTGAAAACACTACAAAATGGACAACACACCAGTTTAGAAAAATAGGCAATATTTATCAAAATCAAACAGGACCAAAATGTCAAAATTCCAACATACACAAGTAAAGTTATGCTTTTTTCAATGAAAAAGAGTCTTACTGCATAGAAAGCAGTGGATGCATTGATGTTACACAAAGTACCTGGTAGACGTCAAAAATAAAGCTGCACTGGCGAGCGTGCAGCGAAAAAGTCAGTGATGCGTCGATTCCCTACTCGCAAGTGAGGCCATGCGTCGTTTCTTTTCCGGTCGGGTAGGTGATGCATCACTTTTCTCTCCCTCAAGCAAGCGTGCATTGATTTCTGGACAGGCAGGTTCATGGTGATTTTTACACCTAGCAACGATGCGTGCAAAATCAGGCCGCACAGTGACGAGGAACCATGCAGCGTGGGGGTTGCATCAATGTTTGCAGCTGCAAGCGGGTGTTGTGTTGTTTCTCCAGCTGCGCTGCAGTTGATGTATCGATTTCCCAGCCGCGATGAAGGTGGTGCATTGATTTCTCAACCGCAATGTGGGTGGTGCGTCATTTTTACAGCCGCGTTGCAGGTGGTGCATCCAATTGTTCCCCACACAGCTCCTGTGAGTGGATTGCCGCCTTGGTTCCACCAGCTTCAACTTTCAAAAGACCAGGGATTGGAGTGGGCACCACTTGGCAGGGTAGGAGTCTCAGCAGAGAGTCCAAGTGCTGGCAGAGGAAGCCTATGATGACCCAGAGGCTTCAAAACAGGAGGCAAGCTCAGTCCAAGCCCTTCAAGACACTTGGCAATTAGGAATAGACCACAAAGTCCAGTCTTTGTCCTCTTTCAGGCACAACCAGCAACTGCAGGCCAACCCAGCAAAGCACAGGCAAAGGGGCAGTACTCCTCCTACAGCTCTTTAGCTCTTCTGCTTGGCAGAGGTTCCTCTTGGATCCAGAAGTAATCTAAAAATCTGGGGTTTTGAGCCCAGTACTAATACCCTTTTATGCCTTTGAAGTAGGCATACTTCAAAGGAAAGTTTCTGTTGTTCACAATATCCTGCCTAGCCCAGGCCAGGCACTGGACACACACCAGGGGGTTGGAGACTGCATTGTGCGAGGGCAGCCACGTGCCTTTCAGGCGTAAGTGTCAGCTCCTCCCTCCCCACTCTACCCCAGGAGACTCATCAGGATATGTAGGCTACACCCCAGCTTCCTTTGTGTCACTGTCTAGAGGGAATTCACAACAGTCCAACTGTCAGTCTGACCCAGGCAGGGAATACATAAACAGCCTAAGGCACAGAATGGTTAAGCAAGAAAAAGCCCACTTTCTAAAAGTGGCATTTTCAAACTGACAATTTCAAAACCAACTTTACCAAAATAAGTATTTTTAAATTGTGAGTTCAGAGAACCCAAACTCCAGGTCTCTATCTGCCCCCAAAGGGAAACTGCACGTAAAAGTTATTTAAAGACAGTTCCCATTTTCACATATGAGAGAGATAGGCTTTGCCAAAGTGAAAAACACATTTGGCAGTATTTCACTGTCAGGACATGTAACACCCACCCATACATGCCCTAACTTTAACATACACTGCACCCTACCCATGGAGCTACCTAAGGCCTAACTTAGGGGTGCTTTACATGTACAAAAAGGGAAGGTTTGGGCCTGACAAGTTGGTACACTTACCAGGTTGGATTGGTAATTTAAAACTGCACAAACAGACATCGCAGTGATAGGTCTGAGTTATGTTTACAGGGCTACTCATGTGTGCAGCACAATTAGTGCTGCAGGCCCACTAGTAGCATTTGATTTACAGGCCCTGGGCACCTCTAGTGCATTTTTCTAGGGACTTGCTACTAACTCAAATATGCCAATCATGGAAATCCAATTACACATACAGTTTCCACAGAGAGCATTTGCACTTTAGCACTGGTCAGCAGTGGTAAAATGGCCAGAGTACCAAGACCAGCAAAACTCCAGCACACTGTCAAAACACAGGAAGCAGAGGCAAAAAAGACAGGGGAAACCACACCAAGGATGCCAGGTTTAACAGTAGGTAGATCTTAAGGTTGAGTCTGGATTTGTCTTGGGTTGTGTCTGTTTTTTTAGAGTGGAATGTTCTTGACAGCCTTTGACAGTACAGGTATGATGGTAATCCTGGTGGTTCACTTGTTTTGATCATTTTCTTGAACTGTGAGTCAGAGTGATAATTGAAATTTGCCAGGGCCAAATGCTGTAATCATCTTAAAACTGGACAATTGGATCATCAGCGCTGCTGACCTGGTCACCCCAACCAAACCAGCCAAGACCCACTGAACCACGGAAAAAAGTTAGCTGGTACACCTGGGAATTCAGCAAATCAAAACGCAGGTGCAAACAATTGGAGAGGAGATGACGCGCCAGCAAGAATCACACCGACCGAGCCACCTTCAAAATGACCCTCAACGACTACCACTGTGAAGTGAGCTTGAAACAACGCGAAGGGAGGCTTGTAAGTTCCATTCTTCAACTGTTTATTTCAATGGTACAAGAGTAAACTGACAATAAATCACCCCAGCGCCAGCAGTCGGCCCTCCGATGTCCAAATCATCCAGCCGCGGCATCCGGCCGTTGCTCTCGAATCCCCGGCGTTCCTCGCTGCATACTTCAGCATGAGGAACCCCGAGGAACCAAAACACGGGCGCGTGTCAGCGTCTCCGCTGCGCGCGCGGTCTAATACACAGCTGAATACAGCTGACCGGCCCGCGCAGCGAACACGCTGCTATTACATTGTGCTTAAGCACTACAATTAGTTTTCCTTTTTAACAACAAAAAAAACAAACAACAAAACAAAAAAAACTTACAAATATACCCCTAAGAAAACAAACAATAGTTTGATAACCATACATGCCAAGTATTGAAAGAAAACATGTTCAACCTAAACAAATCCACATCACCGATACCTTATAGGTAACTTGTGAACTCTATCACTTTTTCTGGTAGGCACAAGATCCAAGCATGGACTTCCCCTCTTTGAACTGAAGTCCTTTGCTCCTCCGGCTTTTTTGACCTTTAGGCATTCCTTCTCTTTCGAATAATGATCCCCTTTATCTTGAGACGGCAACAAAACCTCCTTTGATTCCACTTTTACAACTTTACCTATGTTCCACCAGTTACCTCCATCAACACGCACAGCATTACCACATACCTTGTCAATCTTGAGTGGTTCAGAAAACTTAGAGTCACCTTTCTTCACAAAAACTGGCAATTTGATTCGCACCCAATCACCAACGGTGAACTGGACATCCTTCACACTCTTTTTCTTATCATAATACATTTTCTGTCTTCGTTGAGCATTTTCCACATTTGAACGAATTTTTGAGTGTATGTGTTCCTTACATGTAGTATTTTTAAAAAACGTATCCAACCAAGCTGGCCTAAAAAGAGTGGCAGGCTTTCTCCCTTTAAGTGCCTCAAACGGAGATACCCCTGTGGTGGTGTGAGGTGTTGTTCGGTAAAACCAAAGCATACTCTTAACAGCGGCATCAACTACACATCCATTGGCTAACGCCCACTGAATACATTCACCAATGACTCTATTAAAACGTTCAACCAAACCATTAGTTTGCGGTTGATAGAAAGAACTTTTCAAATGTTTGATGGCACACTCATTTAAAAAACTATCAAATTCACTAGATACAAACTGAACCCCGTTGTCCGACACCAGTTCCTTAGGAAACCCTTCCTCTAAAAATACATCCTTCAAAAACGTTACACTTGACGTGGAATCTGCATGACTCACAAACTTCACATGAGGCCACTTGGAAAAGTAATCAATAACAACATAAGCATACCGTAACTTAGGAGGAAGAGAATTAAATGGTCCCAGCAAATCGATTCCTAACTTTTCCCAGGGACCTGCTGGACATTCTATTGGCTTTGGCGGAGGACTTGACGTTTTGAGAGTCTTATCACTAGATGTACAAATAAGACATGATTTGACTAATGTATCAATGTCTCTGTCCATTTGCGGCCACCAGTAGTATTCTCGCACCCTTTTTTTTGTAAAAGTAGCACCCAAATGACCGTCATGTGCTTTTTGGATAATCTTATACCTTATAACATCAGGAGGAACAATCTTATCATTTCTCAACACTACCCCATCTTCAATAGACAGTTCTTCAGACACCTTTGAAAATGGTTGTTCACTCTGGTTAAAAATTTTTTCATGTGGCCACCCTTCCTCAATGTATGTCAAAATTCTAGAGAGAACATGATCACTTGAAGTCGCTTCTCTCCATTGGGTTTCAGTGAACGGCCCAGTACGTTCCAAATCGATGACAGCAATGAAACAGTTTTCATCTTGACAGTCCATTTCCTCTTCACAGTCTTCAGAAATCAGATTCCTGGATAGATAATCAGCTCTCACGTTCTTTCCCCCAGAAATGTGTACCATCGAGAAATCAAATTGTAACAACCTGGCAGCAAATCTTGCGATTCTTGGTGTGCTGCTTTTTACATTGGTACCATTTAGAATAGAAACTAATGGCTTATGATCTGTCTGAAGAACAAAATGTCTTCCCCATAAATACGATTTAAATTTTTCTATACCCCACCAACATGCCAATAACTCTTTTTCAATTACCGAATAATGTACTTCATTAGGTCTGAGTACTCTTGACGCAAAACCAATGGTATGTTCCTGTATCTCATTCATTTGCGTCAAAACAGCACCCAGACCGAATTTACTGGCATCCACTGTCAAACAACATTTCAGATTTTGATCATAGGATTGTAAAACTTTAGCACTACACAACTTCTGCTTAATCGAGCCAAAAGCTTCCATACACTCAGCATTCCACACAAACTCAGAATTGGTCTTGAGTAAATTAGAGATGGGTCTGACTAGCGTAGCAAAATTTTCAATAAACCTAGAATAAAATTCGCAAAGTCCCAAAAATGATTTGACACCACCTTTGTCCTGAGGAGCTGGTGCACTCACAATCGCATCCACCAGACCTGGTCTGGGATGCACACCCTCAGCTGTGATGACATGACCCAGATACTCTACAGACGTTTGTAAAAACTGACATTTTTCTCTTTTCAACACAACACCAGCACCATCAAACTTACTTAACACCTGTTTCAAAATTGAATCATGTTCCTCTCGGTCACACGCATGTATCAACACATCATCCTGGAAAATACACACTTTGGCCCTCATTCTGACCTTGGCGGGCGGCGGAGGCCGCCCGCCAAAGTCCCGCCGTCAGATTACCGTTCCGCGGTCGAAAGACCGCGGCGGTAATTCTGACTTTCCCGCTGGGCTGGCGGGCGGTCGCCTTCAGACCGCCCGCCAGCCCAGCGGGAAAGAGGCTTCCACGATGAAGCCGGCTCGGAATCGAGCCGGCGGAGTGGAAGCTGTGCGACGGGTGCAGTTGCACCCGTCGCGTATTTCACTGTCTGCGCAGCAGACAGTGAAATACATGTAGGGGCCCTCTTACGGGGGCCCCTGCAATGCCCATGCCAGTGGCATGGGCACTGCAGGGGCCCCCAGGGGCCCCGCGACCCCCCCTACCGCCATCCGGATCCCGGCGGTCGGACCGCCGGGATCTGGATGGCGGTAGGGGGGGTCGGAATCCCCGCGGCGGTGCAGCAAGCTGCGCCGCCGTGGAGGATTCAATGGGGCAGCGGTACACTGGCGGGAGCCCGCCAGTGGTGCCGGTCCGACCGCGGCTTTACCGCCGCGGTCGGAATCCCCATTGGAGCACCGCCGGCCTGTCGGCGGTGCTCCCGCGGTCCTCCGCCCTGGCGGTCAAAGACCGCCAGGGTCAGAATGACCACCTTTGTCTATTCCTTTGAGAAGAGTAGACATAATCCTCTGAAATGCAGATGCCGCTGACGCCAACCCAAACGGCATACGACAATATTGATATGTTCCCCACGGGGAAACAAAAGCCGTGAAGTGCCGAGAATCCTGAGTCAATTCAACTTGGTGATAAGCAGTAGCCAAATCAAGTTTAGAAAATAATTTCGCTCCATTGATACAGGAGAGCATCTCACCAATCTTAGGCAGGGGATGAGAGTCTACCCAGATCTCTTTGTTAAGTGCCCTCAAATCCACACATACTCTCAAGTCTCCATTTTTTTTCTTTGCGACAACCAATGGAGATAACCATAATGAAGAGTCAACAGGTTCAATAATTCATTTTTTTTGTAAGTTATCTAATTCTTTTTCCAGCTCATCTCTGACACTGAATGGCACTCCTCTCAACTTATGTTTAATAGGAATAGCCTTATCCTTCACCTTAATCTTGTGTGTAAACCCTTTTATTTTCCCTAACTCACCAGAGAAAACCCTTGGAAACTCATTCAACAAATTCTCAATATCAGAGGAGTCTCTGATAGCAGACACCTGTTCACACGGGCCTGGGCGCAAAACCATTCCAAACAGCCCTTGGTGAAACCATCCTAAACTGTTCAGTCCTTTCACTGCTACGTAGACCTTCCCAATAATGCGTCGACCCTTGAAAACCATGATGTCATCAAAGTAACCTACTAAATCAATCTTCCTTCCCTCATAAGAAATAGGAGTCCTATCTGGTGGATTCAACTTTCTTGTTCCCCAGTTTTGTACAAATAGCTCCTGGGTGATCATAGTGATTCTAGCACCCGAGTCAGCCAGTAACTTCAACGTTTTGTCTCCAACTTGAACAAAAACATATGGATCAATACAGTGCTCAGGATTACCAGACACTGGCCCTCATTCTGACCCTGGCGGTCGGTGATAAAGCGGCGGCCAAGCCGCCAACAGGCCGGCGGTCTAAAATATGCAATTCTGACCCTGGCGGGAACCGCCAACACAGGCCGCCAACTTAACACTCCGACCGCCACAGCGGTACAAACAAACAGCGCGGCGGTTCCCGCCAACAGCCCGGCGGCAGACAAAGTACCGCCCACCCTATTACGACCCACCAATCTGCCACCTTTTCCGGGGCGGGAGCACCGCCGATAAGAACACGGCGGAAACAGACTACGAACGGGAAAACGCTCACCTCTACGCACTCCACGCGAGATTCCGGCAGTATGGAGCCAGAGTTACAGGTCATCCCCGCACTCCTATTCCTCCTCATATACCAGGAGCACGCCCGGCGGCACGGAAGACATCGGTGAGTACGGCACCTACGACACAGGGGAGGGAAAAGATTACCGGCACACACCCACCCACCCACACCCACTACAACACACACATCAATGCATTCCCACAGATCACTGTCACAACCCACAAACCACCCCCCTCCGAAATAATGCAAAGACCAAAAGAAGAGATCATAAACGGGCAGATATATTGAAATATGTACGCCATTAATCCCAATAAATAAATAAACTATGTACAAAATATATACAGCTACTAAATGTAGTCCAACCACTGTCCGTGGATCACAGGGGTCCTGTGCAAAGGGGCAAGGCCCAGTCCCACGACAAGAACTCCACGGAGAGAACACTGCAGGGGCATCAGAAAGAAAATAGGACAGGCACCTCAGGGGGAAGGGAAGGGGGGGCACCTCAGCCACTTGAGTACACGACGCCAGATCCACGAGGGGACTCCATGACCACTGGCCCATCCTGGGGAGAGCAAAGCCACAGTCCAAACAGTCCATACAGTGGGTGGCCTGCCCACTGGCCCATCCTGGGGAGAGCAAAGCCACAGTCCATACAGTGGGTGGCCTGCCCACTGGGCCATCCTGGGGAGAGCAAAGCCACAGTCCATACAGTCCATACAGTGGGTGGCCTGCCCACTGGCCCATCCTGGGGAGAGCAAAGCCACAGTCCATACAGTCCATACAGTGGGTGGCCTGCCCACTGGCCCATCCTGGGGAGAGCAAAGCCACAGTCCATACAGTCCATACAGTGGGTGGCCTGCCCACTGGGCCATCCTGGGGAGAGCAAAGCCACAGTCCATACAGTCCATACAGTGGGTGGCCTGCCCACTGGCCCATCCTGGGGAGAGCAAAGCCACAGTCCATACAGTCCATACAGTGGGTGGCCTGCCCACTGGGCCATCCTGGGGAGAGCAAAGCCACAGTCCAAACAGTCCATACAGTGGGTGGGCTGCCCACTGGGCCATCCTGGGGAGAGCAAAGCCACAGTCCAAACAGTCCATACAGTGGGTGGCCTGCCCACTGGCCCATCCTGGGGAGAGCAAAGCCACAGTCCATACAGTCCATACAGTGGGTGGCCTGCCCACTGGGCCATCCTGGGGAGAGCAAAGCCACAGTCCAAACAGTCCATACAGTGGGTGGCCTGCCCACTGGCCCATCCTGGGGAGAGCAAAGCCACAGTCCATACAGTCCATACAGTGGGTGGCCTGCCCACTGGGCCATCCTGGGGAGAGCAAAGCCACAGTCCATACAGTCCATAACAGACCCCACTGCCACTGGAGGAGGCAAGTTGGCCAGAGGACATCCTGCAGCCCTGCCCGAGATAGATCCTGCCCTGCCACGTCTGCCAAAGGGCCAGCGGTTCTTGCCCTGAAGGGCCCAGTTCAGCGGTTCATGAGACGGCGGGGCCCAGTTCAGCGGTTCTTGAGACGGCGGGGCCCAGTTCAGCGGTTCTTGAGACGGCGGGGCCCAGTTCAGCGGTTCTTGCCTTGAAGGGCCCAGTTCAGCGGTTCTTGCCTTGAAGGGCCCAGTTCAGCGGTTCTTGAGACGGTGGGGCCCAGTTCAGCGGTCCTTGAGACGGCGGGGCCCAGTTCAGCGGTTCTTGAGACGGCGGGGCCCAGTTCAGCGGTTCTTGCCTTGAAGGGCCCAGTTCAGCGGTTCTTGAGACGGCGGGGCCCAGTTCAGCGGTTCTTGAGACGGCGGGGCCCAGTTCAGCGGTTCTTGAGACGGCGGGGCCCAGTTCAGCGGTTCTTGAGACGGCGGGGCCCAGTTCAGCGGTTCTTGCCTTGAAGGGCCCAGTTCAGCGGTTCTTGAGACGGCGGGGCCCAGTTCAGCGGTTCTTGAGACGGCGGGGCCCAGTTCAGCGGTTCTTGCCTTGAAGGGCCCAGTTCAGCGGTTCTTGAGACGGCGGGGCCCAGTTCAGCGGTTCTTGAGACGGCGGGGCCCAGTTCAGCGGGTCTTGAGACGGCGGGGCCCAGTTCAGCGGTTCTTGCCTTGAAGGGCCCAGTTCAGCGGTTCTTGAGACGGCGGGGCCCAGTTCAGCGGTTCTTGAGACGGCGGGGCCCAGTTCAGCGGTTCTTGAGACGGCGGGGCCCAGTTCAGCGGTTCTTGAGACGGCGGGGCCCAGTTCAGCGGTTCTTGCCTTGAAGGGCCCAGTTCAGCGGTTCTTGAGACGGCGGGCCCAGTTCAGCGGTTCTTGCCTTGAAGGGCCCAGTTCAGCGGTTCTTGAGACGGCGGGCCCAGTTCAGCGGTTCTTGAGACGGCGGGGCCCAGTTCAGCGGTTCTTGCCTTGAAGGGCCCAGTTCAGCGGTTCTTGAGACGGCGGGGCCCAGTTCAGCGGTTCTTGAGACGGCGGGGCCCAGTTCAGCGGTTCTTGAGACGGCGGGGCCCAGTTCAGCGGTTCTTGCCTTGAAGGGCCCAGTTCAGCGGTTCTTGCCTTGAAGGGCCCAGTTCAGCGGTTCTTGAGACGGCGGGGCCCAGTTCAGCGGTTCTTGAGACGGCGGGGCCCAGTTCAGCGGTTCTTGAGACGGCGGGGCCCAGTTCAGCGGTTCTTGCCTTGAAGGGCCCAGTTCAGCGGTTCTTGAGACGGCGGACAGTCTATGGCCAACTGCTAAATGCCTGGTGGTGCCCTCCTGGGCAGCGGGGATGGTGCTCCTTCACTGCCCACCTGGGCTGTGGGTGGTGGGGCCCTCCTGGCCAGCTGGGCTGGGTCCTCCCTGGGCAGCGGCTATGGGGCTGGTGGGCTCTCCCGGGGCAGCTGTGCCGGTTCCTCCCGGGGCAGCGGCTATGGGGGTTGTGGGCTCCTCCTGGGCAGCAGGCCTGCTGCCTGACCTCTCCAACTTGCTGCCCTTGCCCTCCTTAGTCGTCGGCCTGTGGCCCTTTCCTCCCTTTGGAGCTGTGGCTGGTGACTGTCTCTGGGTGGTGTCCGGGGGGGATGTAGAAGGCGGGCTCCTGCGGCGCCCCTTCCGCCTTCTGCTCCTCTTCCCAGGGGGTGGGCTGGCTGTCCCCTTGCTGCTGGGCGAAGATCCAGACATGCGGGCTGGCGGGCTCCAATACCCCTGCACCCTTGTCAAGGGGGCTGCAGGGCTGGTGGTGGCTGAGGTGCTCTTCTTACCCCGACGAGAAGGAGGGGGGGGCTCAGGGTCAGGAAAGAAGTTAGTAGTGGCGAGGAAGAGCTTCTTGGGACAATGGAGAGTGGTAGGTACAGTGGGAATGGGAGTGGAGGGAGAGGATGTGGTTGTAGGTGAGTCACGTTTGCTGTCTTTGGGTGCAGGAGGGATAGGCTGTCGTGAGGTGGATGGCTGTTGGGTGGGTGGGTGGCTGCGTTTGTGTGGTGTGGAAGAGGGGGTGACAGACACAGTGGGAGAGGACACGGGACGTGTAAATGGCAGTGGGGGTGGTGACTGCACGTGTGCGGACTGGAGTGGAGGGTGTGCTGGTGATGGAAACACTGGCTGATGGTGAGGTGAATGGAGGTGTGAGTGTAGACGTCACAGGGAGGGAGGAGGGAGACGAGGAGGTGGGGGTCTCAGAGGTGGTAGTGACTGTTGGCATGTCTGCATCGGAATGTTGCGTGTGTGAATGTCTGCGTGATCTGTGGTGCTTATGTTTGGATGAGCTTCTCTTGGGTGTTGAGGTGTGTGCAGGCTGGTCTGATGGTGTGGGTGGGACAGGCAGAGGAACAGGAGACTGGGAGGAGGGAGTTAGTAGAGGCAGGCAGGAGACAGGGACAATGGCTGCCGTCAGTGCTGAGGCCAGAGCCTGGAACGATCGCTGATGGGCAGCCTGACCCGAATGAATGCCCTCCAGGTACGCATTGCTGCGATGAACCTCCCTCTCCACCCCCTGGATGGCATTCAAAAGGGTAGTCTGCCCAACAATGAGCGTTCGGAGGAGGTCAATGACCTCCTCACTGAGGGCAGCGGGGGTAACAGGGGCAGGGCCTGAGGTGCCTGGGGCGAAGGAGATGCCCGGCTTCCTGGCAGAGCGGGCACGGGGCGAACGCGGAGGGGCTGCTGGGAGGGCGGAGATGGTGCGCTGGGTGGCGGCTGTACCTGTAATGGCGGGGGGCACGGATGGTGCCACCCCCGCAAGGGAGCCCCCTTCCGAGGACGTGTCCGTGTCGCTGCAGGCTCCAGTCGTCCCCGTCGTGGAGCTCCCCTCGCCCTCCGTCTCACTGGTCCAGTCTGACTCTGTGGCATGGCCCTCCTGGGCCATGTGAGATGCAGCTCCCTCCTGCCCCGATGCCACTTCTCCTCCGCCTGATGATGCTGATGCACACAAGCACAGAAAGACAAACAAAAAGGGGGGGGGAGAGAGAAATAAAGGGATATTGAGTACATGGATCTCCGGTACAGTTAGCGGACATGACAGACACAGATGCCCCCTGCACTAAGTCGCGCACTTGGGGTACGCTACGCATTCCGTGGAACATGCCCTACACGCCTAGAGTTGACAACTGCACCCATGGATGACACAGCCCAGGGATGGCTGTACTGACAAACTACTGAGGGTGGTGGCTGGGGACACAGGGGCTTACGGGGGTGCCCAGCCTACAGATATCGCCCTGGCCTAGGGGGACCCCCAGCCCTCCTCCCCCACCCAGACACCTCCACTGCGCGACAACAGAGTAGATAATGCTTGTACTCACCCCCTTGTGTCTGCTGTGCTGCCCTCACGCGCCCATCCAAATCAGGGTAGGCCACCGCCAGGATCCGGAACATCAGGGGGCTCAGTTGACGGCAGGCACCCCGCCTACGTTGGGAGGCCATCCCCAGCAGAGACTCGGCGGTCTTCTTGGTCCCGCGGCGGATGTCCTCCCACCTCTTGCGGCAGTGGGTGCCCCGTCGATGGTGGACCCCCAGGGCCCGGACTTCCTTGACGATGGCACGCCAAATCCCGATCTTCTCATGGGCGCGGACCTATGTGACACGTACAGGGAGGGAGAAATACCACGTTCAAGTTACTCAGCATTTTCCTTTCCAGTGGCCCAACGCCCCCCATCCCCGCCAGGCCCCACGCCAGGCCCCCCGCCAGGCCCAACATGCCCCCCATCCCCGCCAGGCCCCCGCCATGCCCAACATGCCCCCCATCCCCGCCAGGCCCCCCGCCATGCCCAACATGCCCCCCATCCCCGCCAGGCCCCCCGCCATGCCCCCCGCCATGCCCAACATGCCCCCCATCCCCGCCAGGCCCCCCGCCAGGCCCAACATGCCCCCCATCCCCGCCAGGCCCCCCGCCAGGCCCCCCGCCATGCCCAACATGCCCCCCATCCCCGCCAGGCCCCCGCCATGCCCCCGCCATGCCCAACATGCCCCCCATCCCCGCCAGGCCCCCCGCCATGCCCAACATGCCCCCCATCCCCGCCAGGCCCCCCGCCATGCCCAACATGCCCCCCATCCCCGCCAGGCCCCCGCCAGGCCCCCCGCCAGCCCCAACATGCCCCCCATCCCCGCCAGGCCCCCCGCCATGCCCCCCGCCATGCCCAACATGCCCCCCATCCCCGCCAGGCCCCCCGCCAGGCCCAACATGCCCCCCATCCCCGCCAGGCCCCCCGCCAGGCCCCCCGCCATGCCCAACATGCCCCCCATCCCCGCCAGGCCCCCCGCCATGCCCAACATGCCCCCCATCCCCGCCAGGCCCCCCGCCAGGCCCCCCGCCAGCCCCAACATGCCCCCCATCCCCGCCAGGCCCCCCGCCATGCCCCCCGCCATGCCCAACATGCCCCCCATCCCCGCCAGGCCCCCCGCCATGCCCAACATGCCCCCCATCCCCGCCAGGCCCCCCGCCAGGCCCCCCGCCATGCCCAACATGCCCCCCATCCCCGCCAGGCCCCCCGCCATGCCCAACATGCCCCCCATCCCCGCCAGGCCCCCCGCCAGGCCCCCCGCCAGCCCCAACATGCCCCCCATCCCCGCCAGGCCCCCAAGCCAGCCAGTGGCCCCAAATCCATATTGAATTAAACTCACTTGTTGGTCTGGAGGACCGTAGAGTAGCGCATACTGGGGGAGGACCCCATCCACAAGTTTCTCCAACTCCTCTCCAGTGAAGGCAGGGGCCCTTTCCCCAGTCGCAGCAGCCATTGTCCCTTCCAGACCGAGGTCACAGCAACACTTGCAGTATAGGTCCTCTCCTGTGAAAGTTCAAGTCGCAAGTGGATAAGTAGATAGAAAATGGCGGTCACGTCCGCGGCGGTGCGTACCGCGGCGGTGCGTCCCGCCACCGCCGGCGCCCTTCGCCATTGGCTCCTGAAACCCATAGGGTTCAATGTTAACCAATGCGGCTTCGCGCCGCGGTCTTCGCCCGCCGCCCGCCGCGGTGTGCCACGCCAGCGCATTGACCTCACATCCCATTGTCACACTTCACAGGTCAGGCAGCCGCCATTTCCAGGGCCCACATGGCTCAATTTCAACTGCGTCACACAGGCCTAGGCCTTGCATAGCCACTCAGACACGCCATTCACTGCATAGAGAATCATATACTGTGCTAGCTGTGAGTACGTACCTGTGGGTTGCTTGACTGTGTGCTCCATGTTGTCCTTCCTAGGCACCGTCCGCTGGGTTGGGCGAGGAGACGGATGAATCCTCCCGTGTACCGACCGCTGGTGGACCTGTCGACAATGGAAGAACGCCACATTATCCTGACCTACCGTCTTAACCGTGCCACTATCCATGAACTGTGTGCCCAGCTGGAGCCCGACCTGATGTCCCCCATCCGCCAACCCACAGGGATTCCCCCTCTGGTGCAGGTCATGTCAGTACTACATTTCTTGGCAAGTGGGTCATTTCAGACAACCATGGGAATTGCTTCCGGGATGTCTCAGCCCATGTTTTCGAAGGTGTTATCCAGAGTGTTGTCTGCCCTGATGAAATCCGTGAGGAACTACATCATTTTCCCTGAGGTGGGCGAATTGGCTACAGTGAAGGGTGATTTCTACGCCCTTGGACATATTCCCAACGTAATTGGTGCCATTGATGGGACCCATGTGGCTTTGGTTCCCCCAAGAGACAGGGAGCAGGTGTACAGGAACAGAAAAAGTTACCATTCAATGAACATCCAGGTGGTGTGTTTGGCTGACCAGTACATCTCGCATGTAAATGCCAAATTCCCAGGGTCAGTGCATGACGCCTACATCCTCAGGAATAGCAGCGTCCCTTACGTGATGGAACAGCTACAGAGACACCGTGTATGGCTAGTGGGGGACTCTGGGTACCCCAACCTGTCGTGGCTACTGACCCCAGTAAGGAATCCCCGGACCAGGGCAGAGGAACGGTACAATGAGGCCCATGGGCGTACTAGGAGGGTGATCGAACGCACCTTTGGCCTCCTAAAGGCCAGGTTTAGGTGCCTGCATATGACAGGTGGATCCCTAATGTACTCACCTAAGAAGGTGTGTCACATCATCGTGGCCTGCTGCATGCTTCACAACCTGGCTTTGCGCCGCCAGGTGCCTTTCCTGCAGGAGGATGGTCCAGATGGTGGTGTTGTGGCAGCGGTGGAACCTGAGGAGAGTGACGAGGAGGAAGACGACGGGGCTGAAACAGACAACAGGGACAGAATCATTGAACAGTACTTCCAATAGGACACAGGTAACATTTCAAAGATAATTTAGTAAATGTTAACTACTCTCCAGCATCTCTGCTGCCTGTCTATTTGCCCCAGTGTATGATGACTGAGTTTTGGCTTTTCCCTCCCTATTTCAGATCTGGGGTCCCCACTACGAGTCCTGTGCTTCGTTTCCCCATGGACTACAGCTTTGTGGCAGCTGTTTGTTGACTTCACCATGTACAAGGACATATTTGCACTGTCATGTCAATTACAATCTATTGAAATCACAGCCAGACTCCTGATATTTTGGTGCAAAATAGGTGTTTATTGAAGTGCTCAAAATGGGATGGGTGGTTTCAAGTGGGTGGGGGCTATGGTGAAGGAATGTCCATGGCAGAGTCCAGAGTAACAGTCACACAGGTGCATTGTCCAGAGGCCTGTGGAGAGATGGAGCATGGGCAGTTCAAGGATGGACAGGGTGACAATGTGGGACAGTGGGATGACATCAGGTGGTATCCATTGCTGGCGGGGGTCTTGACATCCTACTCTGTCTTCTTGCGAGATCTCAGGGCCCTCTTGCGGGGTGGTTCTTCTCCTGCAGGAGGTGGGGGTCTGGTGGGCTGCTGCTGTGCGGGGGCCTCCTGTCCACTAGCGCCGGCGGAGGTGGATGGCTGTTCTTGGTCCAGGCTAGTGGCAGGGGCCCTTGGGTGTTGTTCAGTGTCCGCCCTGCTGTTTACGAGGTCCTGCAGCAGCCCTACCATGGTAACCAGGGTGGTGTTGATGGCTCTGATGTCCTCCCTGTACCCCCGATAGTGTTCCTCCTGCAGCACCTGGATCTCCTGGAACCGGGCCAGTACCGTCGCCATCGTCTCCTGGGAGCGGTTGTATGCTCCCATGATGGTGGTGAGGACCTCGTGGAGAGTGGGTTCCCTGGGCCTCTCCTCCCCCCCCTGTCGCACAGCTGCCCGCCGAGTTGCCCTGTTTCCCTGGGCCTCTGCCCCCTGGCCGGTGTGCCCACTACCACTGCCCCCAGGTCCCTGTTGTTGTTGGGGTGGTGGGTTATCCTGGGTGCCCTGTAGTGGTAGACACACCGCAGATTGACGCGCCCTGGAGACAGAGGCATGGGCCCGCTGGGTGGGAGCTGTGCTGGTGTTCCCAGAGGGGTTAGGGTCTGTAGTGGCCTGGGCCTGTGTGAGGGGAACCGACTGTCCAGAGGTCCCCGATGGTCCGGGCTGGTCATCGGTGTCCAGGTCGACAGAGCTGCTGTCATCGCTGACGGCCTCTTGGGTGGGGGGTGTGGAGAATTCTGGCCCCTCCGCCGCGGTGTGTTGACGGTCGGGTCCTGCAGGGGTATAGAGGTATGGTTATAGTTTCAATGTGTGGCATATGGGTGTATCTGTGGGTTCTCGTGTCCCCAAGTGCTGGCATTCGTGTGTGGGGGCTTTGGTGAGGGTGGCTTGTGGGGGGGATGTGTATATGCATTGGGCATGCTTTGGTGATGGGTGTCCATGCTTAGTGGACGCATGCAGGCCTAGGTTTTGGGATGTGTGGGTTGTGATGGTGAGACATTGGCGGGGAATAGGTGTGCTGGGGGTGGGGGTGAGGATGGTGGTGGGGGTGAGGATGGTGGTGGGGGTGAGGGTGGGGGTGGGGGTGAGGGTGGGGTTCGAGGATGGGGGTGAGGTTTGGGGTCTGATTTGGCATGCAGGTGGGGGGGAAGCAGTATTGAAGCTTCAACTTACCAGTATCCATTCCTCCGCCGACTCCTGCGAGGCCGTCAGGATGCAGGATGTTCAAGACTTCCTCCTCCCATGATGTGAATTGTGGGGGTTGAGGTGGGGGTCCTCCGCCAGTCTTCTGCACGGCGATGTTGTGCCTGGATACCATGGAACGCACCTTCCCCCGTAGGTCGTTCCATCGCTTCCTGATGTCTTCCCGATTTCTGGGGTGCTGTCCCACTGCGTTCACCCTGTCGACAATCCTTTGCCATAGCTCCGTCCTCCGGGCAATGCTGGTGTATTGTATCTGTGTGCCGAACAGCTGGGGCTCTACCCGAACAATTTCCTCCACCATGACCCTGAGTTCTTCGTCTGTGAAGCGGGGTTGTCTTTGGGGTGCCATGGGGTGGTGTGTATGATGTGTGGGGTGGAGTATGTGTATTTAAGTGAGTTGAGTGTGGTGGTGTGTGTTGTTTTGTGTGTGGATAGTGTGTGGGTGATGGTGTTGAGTGGCTGTGGCTGTTATGTTTGGGATGCTGGTGTCTCGCTCTTGTCTTCTTTACGAATTTTTAAGCGTAGGGGTTTGTGGGTGATGTGGGTGGGTGTTTTATATTGTATTGTGTGTGTGGGAGGGGTGTGTGTATGTGTATCAGGTGTGTGGGATTCAAATCGTCCAATGTGGGTGAGTTTTGTTCGTTTGTGTGTATTCTGACCGCGCCGGTGTGTCCCGCCAATGGAATACCGCGTTTGAATGACCGCCGCGTGGATTCGTGGGTCGTAATGGCATGGGCGTATTTCTGTTGGCGTGGCGGTGGAAGTTTGGTCACCTCCACCTTTCCGCCGACCGCTGGTCTGGCGGTCTGTTGTGGCGGTCGGATTTTCGGAGGTTTGCCTTCTGCTGGTCAGAATGACCGTGGCGGGTTTCCGCGACCGCGGCGGGATTATGGAGGATTTCTGACCGGCGGTAGGCGCCTTTTACCGCCGAGGTCAGAATGACCACCACTATGTCCTGGTCTCCCACCGCCAGAATCATCTCTTGAATTTCATTCATCAATTCATCCATCCTGTCATCAGTATCATCACTGACCGCATTAACCTTAGTGAAACTGTTTTTGTTACTTTGACAAACCCTTGCAAAATGACCAATTTTGCCACACGATCTACATTGAACATTTTTTGCTGGACATGCTTTTCCACCTTTTACATGTAATGTGTAGCCGCATCTAAAACAGATATTAGACTGCTTGAAAAAACTACAGGATTTGTTCGCCTCGACTTTGTTGTGAGAAAATGCCATAGTCTTGCGTCTGTCATCCGATCTCTGAACTACATTCACCATTTCATCTTTAGCACATTCCAATTCTTTAGCAGATTTAATAGCAGTTTCAATGCTTTTAGCAATCCTAATGGAATCCGACAAAGAAGGATCCCCCAAGGACAACAATTTTTGCTTTATAGCTTTATCAGAACAGTGACAAATAAATTGGTCACGTATTAACTGATCCGTAAATGTTTCAAAACGACACTCTGACGCAAGTTTCCTCAGTACCGAAATGTACATGTTAACATCTTTTCCACTTTTTTGCTCTCTCCTAAAAAACTTATGTCTTGAAATAACTAAACTTGGTGGTGCATCAAATCTTTTGCCCAATTTCTTAAGAGCGTCTTCAAATTCATAGAGTTCCTCGCCTTCATCCGCTTGAACTTCTGGCAAATGTTTATATACCGACCTTCCCTCAAAACCTAAAGAATGGAGTAACAAGCATTTTTTCCTTTCCGGTCTAAATCTTGACGCTCCAATAGCACCCATATATGTTTCAAACGCATCATACCATTGCCTCCATGGTATAGTTGGCTCACCGGGTGTTTCCAAAAAAGGTGGCAGAGGGTTGACCAACTGCATGACTGGAAACGCAGACCCAAGAACTATTTACAAACCAATAAAAATTAATTCAATGTAGACTTGAAAGGTCCCGTACACTTACTGCTTGATAAAAACACTATAAAAGTTTAAACTTACTGATGTTCAAAGATGTCCGCCACTCTTTCCATCAAAAATGGGCCTGCCTGCACCATCACCTCCAGAATGAGGGATCATGGGAGAACATACACAAAAAAAACTCACTGTAATTAGTCCAGGAGGTCATCCATTAGCAGAGAACTAGTACTAGCACGAGTGGGCTACACAATGTGTGCCTGGGGTGATTCAGTTTCACAGCTCGTCGCCAAATGAAGTGAGCTTGAAACAACGCGAAGGGAGGCTTGTAAGTTCCATTCTTCAACTGTTTATTTCAATGGTATAAGAGTAAACTGACAATAAATCACCCCAGCGCCAGCAGTCGGCCCTCCAATGTCCAAATCATCCAGCCGCGGCGTCCGACCGTTGCTCTCGAATCCCCGGCGTTCCTCGCTGCATACTTCAGCACGAGGAACCCCGAGGAACCAAAACACGGGCGCGTGTCAGCGTCTCCACTGCGCGCGCGGTCTAATACACAGCTGAATACAGCTGACCGGCCCGCGCAGCGAACACGCTGCTATTACATTGTGCTTAAGCACTAAACACTGTCATATCAAAGTGGCGAAAAAAGAGGCCCTGACCCTCTAGGTCGAGAACAGCGCCAACCAAACCAAGAAATGTTTCACCATCGTCAGAGAGTTTAGTTGCCCATCAGTCATGATGCCTTGGTGACCACTTCCACAACAAGATAGAAATCATTGACAGTAACTTCGATCCCCAACCCTCTGACCTCCCCAGCGTCCCATCATCCTCCACTGCTGATCACCGGCTCACCGCATGGCGAGAACTCAACACACCGAACACGATCACACTCATGAGCTCCATCCACTCAGGAGCAATCATTGACTCTGGCCCCCACAGGATCTTCAACCTCAGAAGAAACAAGATAAGCCACCAGCTCACCACCATCCTCAACACCGTGTTAACCACAACCACTTTTCCAGAAGACTGGAAATACACAGAGATCAGACCACTCCTCTGTAGAGGAGTGAGCTGCAGAATTACCGCCCGATCTCTCTGCTCACGTTCCACACCAAATTCCTGGAGGAGGCCATCAATCTCCAATTCAATGCCATTTCGGCAGCCTGCTTCCACACGCTCCCCATGCTCTGCAAGATCTTTAAGTGGCTCCCCATCAGCAGGAGGAAGACAGTGATGCAGGCCCTCATCACCAGCCGACTGTGGCACCAAATTCTATGTAGGCACCACCACCAAAGTCATACAAAGACTCCAGACGATCCAGAATGCAGCAGCCAGACTGATCCTCAACCTGCCCTAGAGAACCCACATCGCCAAGCACGTGACCACCCTAAGCCAAACACTCTTCAACGTCTACATGACACCATCAGCAGGAGGAAGAAAGTGACGCAGGCCCTCATCACCAAAAAGTACTTGCCCAATGAGAGGACTTTGTCAGCCATAAAATGTAAACTTTCCACATGTACTTTTCCCTGTCAAAACTAATGGCATCACCTGGACTTCATCCACCAGTGATCTGGATACAAGAGGACTTTGTTGGATACAGCCTTCAAGCACGCCTCACTGGAGGATTTTGACTTCCATAAAAAAGGCTAACCCAGAAGAAAAAAACTGTGATCGGCCGACATGCTGGTGTATCTGGCCTCCACTGCATTGTGGTCAGCCTGAAATTGTGCATAGGTCTGGGTAACAATGAAAATTGATTTCTGATTGCCACTTTACTTTTTCGTGATACTTTTTTGCCATAAAACTTTAAAAGTTCAGATCTCCGGTTATTTGTTTTCTGTCACTTTTCTGTCATTTCCCTATCAAACATTTTCTTATTTTTAGCAGTTGGTTGTGGGATTTGTAGTATGGTTAGTTTTGACTATTTTAGTATTGCAAAATACTTTCCTAGGTTACGCCTGTCTGCTCTTTATCACAGCTACTCGGTATTAAGCTGAGTTTTAATTTATTGACTTATTACTTACATAGGATTCACATTATCCCAGACTAAAAACCCATATTCCCATTCTGTATTATTATTATTATTATTATTATTAATGCTGAACAGCCAGGCACCAACAACCATCTGATACCTCCCATCACTTCTGCATAAGAAAGCTGAAAATTCTAAATCTTATCAAATTAAAATTGCTTTACTGTGCATCAAATGAAGACAATCATTTTTCAAAACATAGATTTGTAAATGTATTTCTCATTATTGAAGGAGCTCTTCAAACAAAAGTGTTGAATATAACAAACATATTGGTACTTAAGTTATCATCAGGACGTTTTTCATTAAGATAAGGGATGACAGTAGCCGATGAGTAGAGGGATAGAGGCAGAGGCCGGACAAACCATGCAGTGTATGTACATAATAAACCTATTGCATTATCATTAACACTTCTGGATGGTGGTGTGGAATGCCTAGCAACAGGAGCTTGTTGGTCTGTCTAAATGACTTTTTAGTACACGGTTGTCCTCAAGAAGGAATGATGTAAATCAGAGTTGACTGGAGAGGACAACTACTTTAGGAATTACCGCTCAAGGGTCCAGATGCACCCAGGATGGGAAGTCTGATCTCATTATGAGAAACATGGGTGCAGGATGGGTTTGGTCTGAGTATGGGAATTTGCACAACTAGAGAAACTGGAATAACAGCTAAATACAGCAGCATGCAACAAGGGAAGGAGTGATGTGGGAGACTGAAGAAGGTGTGAAAGACGGCTAGGAGTTTTCCTGAATTTGATGATTTCAGTTCCACTAATTTGGTAAATAATTTGGGTAACCTTGAGCAAACAGTTGATTCTTCCCTTTAAGGAAAATACCTTCTTCTTTTTAGTGGAGCCCTTTCAGACTCTAGAACCTCAGCCCAGATATCAGGATATAGTTTTATGAATGAAGAGAATTCATTAAATTCACAAGTGCTTAAAAAGGCCAACCAGTGTACAGAAAATCAACAGTTGTCTTAAACTAGTTCTGCTATTCCTAACGATCACCAACAATAGGGTACCAGAATATTGTTTGGTTTGTTGAAGTCTGCTTGGGCTTCTAGATGTATGTGACATCATTTCCAATATGCCTCCTTTAATGCAGAGTCTAAATTGCTACGCAATTATCACAGTAGCCCGTGATTACTCATAATTTGATAATGTTGCCCCAGGCAGTCCGACTGCCTAAAAGTGATCAGTATGAACTGGTTGAGACAGTTCTTATCTGGCATATCATGGATTAGGGTTCCTAAAGAAGCTGGATTAAAGTGACAAACTGGTTCTGAAACTCTGGCGTGGGGACGAGGTACCAACATCATCCTGTGATGATTCAGTTTCATCTTGGAATGCATTCCGAAGGGCCCCCCTTAAAGAGCTCCTACGTCCTTGTCGCCTGATGCCACCAACTAGAAAGTAGATGATGGGGTTGAGAGTGCTGTTAATGCAGAAGCTATAGAGGAAAATTAGAGCATGTGAGACTTGTATATCGATATTGACAAAGAGAGAAAGAAAACAAAATAGAGCAAACGGTGAAGAGAGGATAAGGAATGCAAGAACTGTTGAGAGGATGAGTATGTAGGGTCTCGGTGGGTGACGCTTTTGTGAATTCTTCCAGATAGTGATGAGCAGCAATAAGTTCGACAGAAGCATTAAAGGTAGAATAAAGCAAAAAAGTAAAACAGCTTCAATTATGTAAACTTCTGTACAATCCTCACATTTTGCTGCAACCACAAGATTTACTGCCAACATCAAGCATGAAAAAATCCATACAATGATGCAGACAATGGTGGACTGGTGCCTGGGACGGCGGCATCGGTACCAGATGGGGTAAAGGACAGACAGAGCCCTTTCCACACTGATGGCTGTAAGGAATCCCTGGCTGGTACCATACCCAAAATAACCTATTTCTAAAACACTATCATAGGGAACACCCTCAGCGATCAATCCAGTCATTTCCATCAAGAACAACATGCAAAAAAGTGACATAAAGACAAGAACTATGCAATCTGTGATGGCCAAGTTCAAAATGTATATGGTGAAGGAGTTCCGAGAATTTCGAAACCTCAAAAAAGAGAGTACCAATCCATTGCCAGCCAGACCAAAAACAGAAATGACCACGGGCATGGATAGTAGTGCCATAATGGAATAATATAGATAATTAAAGTCCATTTCCATGTCAATATCATAGTAATCTTCTAGAGATGAAGTCATCATGAATACAGTAGGATAATCATCCATGTTGGGACCTCCCTGGTTTGCAGTCATCGTCATTGACCTGAAAAAATATGAAGAGAATAACACCAGAGATCAGCAAACACCTTGCATGAATCTGGTTGATGCACTAGAAACATTGCTACCAAATACTTTCCATTTTTTTACTTACAATTGACTTCCTCTAAATTGTGTTGCACTGTGAACCTAATTCACAAGACAGTTTTATGATTCCGCACAGAACTTAATTTTTTTAATCAGACGTCTTGTCACTGGATTCTGCTTAGAACAGTCAAATAAAGATTGTTATCTAATGAAGAGCTTAGAAATTATCTTTGTTGGTGCTTTACCCATAACCAGAGTAGTTTTTTAGCTTCATAATGTCAGTCTGATGAGTTTTCTGTAGCAATGTTAATGGAAGTTTGAATGGCCACTCCCAGCATTCCTGGGGATCTAGGTCACAAATAGAACCAACTGCATAGAGGCAACTGGTTTACTCCAATTTTCTGATCTCATATTTGCAAGCATGGCCCATGAATAACAGACCAGCAGCTCAAGTGCTGCTTGAACTGTACCTGCATCCATAGCAACATTTCCTCAGCACTGACTTGTTCTTAAGGGGAAACATCCTGAACAATGAGGTCTAAACCACTACTTGCCTGAACCACTACTGCTAAACAACTAAAAGGTCTCTACAACTAAGTACAGAACAACTACTGTCTAAACAACAATTGTCCCTGAATAACAATTGCCTGAACAACTAATTTTAAGGTAAGTTTTTCTCTTTGTTTTATTATGGTTTATTAGTTGCTTAGAATGTATATATATATATATATACATATATATATATGTATATATATATATATTTAAATATATATACGTTGTTTAGAATATATATATATATATAAATATATATAAGTTGTTTAAAAAACAAAAAGAAAACCTTACCTTAAAATTAGTTGTTCAGGCAATTGTTATTCAGGCACAATTGTTGTTTAGACAGTAGTTGTTGAGTTTTTAGTTGTAGAGACTTTTTAGTTGTTTAGCAGTAGTGGTTTAGGCTATAGTTGTTTAGGACCTAGTTGTTCTGTCACATATTCGTTCTTAAGGATTGAATCATTAATCACAAGGGTGGATACGCATCAGATCCCTTGCCCTCACCCACTTGCATTATGTAAGCTCATTTTGACTACTAAATGATCCATCCTCCGTAATGCCATGTTTTCTATTTGAACCGTTACAAATGAGTGAAAGTAAATTTTGTACACAGAGCTCACACTGATACTTCTGATTTACATGAGCACTGGGGTAAGAGACATAGGCCCTCATTCTGACCTTGGCGGTCGGCGGAGAGGCGGCGGTCGGACCGCGAACAGACCGGCGGTATTAAAAATGGCATTCTGACCGCGGCGGTCACCGCCGCGACCGACCGCCACTTCCCCACTCCGACAGCCACGGCGGTCATGACCGACGGGCTGGAGTCTGCGCACTCCGGTCCGGCGGTCGACCCAAGACCGCCAACGCTATCATGACCCTGCTTACCGCCGCGGTTTCTTGCGTTCGGGAACCGCCATGCGAACCATGGCGGTAGGCACTATCGGGGCCAGGGAATTCCTTCCCTGGCACTGATAGGGGTCTCCCCCACCCCCCACTGCCCCCCCGAGTCCTCCCCCCACACCCTCCACCCCCCTGCCACCCCCCAGAGGTGGTACGAACCCCCTCCCCACCCCCACCCCGACATGCACATACATGCACCCCGACATGCACACACCCCCAACATGCACATATACACACCCCCTACACACACACATACACAACGGGGACACATACCCGCACACATACATGCCGACATGCGCACCCGCCGAACTACACACATTGCCCATAGGCACAGCAGCACTCCCCGCCCGCATGCACGCACTCACACACCCCCTCTACACACTCCCACGCACACCCCCATGCACGCACACATCACACAACACCCCCCCACCCCCTCCCCTCACGGACGATCAACTTACCTTGTGCGTTGGTCCTCCGGGAGGCGACGGGAGCCATAGGGACGTGACCGCCAACAGAAGACCGCCAACAGAAGACCGCCACACAGAAATGTGGGTCGTAATTCTGGGGGCGGTGTTCTGCTGGCGTGGCGGTGGAGGTTGACCAGTCTCCACTTTCCCGCCGACCGCCAGTGTGGCTGCTGGCGGTATTCCGGCGGAACGCTCCCAGCGGTCGGAATACGCGCAGCGGCATACCGCCGCGGTCGGCGGTCTTTACCGCGGCGGTAACTCGGCGGTCTTGCGAAAAGACCGCCAAGGTCAGAATGAGGGCCATAGTCAATGCATAAATGGGAGATATTTATCCACTGAAGGCATTGGGCCTGATTCTAACTTTGGAGGACGGTGTTAAACCGTCCCAAAAGTGGCGGATATACCACCTACCGTATTACGAGTTCCATAGGATATAATGGACTCGTAATACGGTAGGTGGTATATCCGCCACTTTTGGGACGGTTTAACACCGTCCTCCAAAGTTAGAATCAGGCCCATTGTGTCTTCCCTTTTGCAGGTGTGACCTTTCATAGTAGTACGCAGGGCCAGGCAAACAACACACTGAGGCAAAAACCATTGCGAATCAGGGTGTCCCTCAAAATAAGACTGCTAACAAACATGGTCATGTTCAAAGAAATTGTTTTCCATATTCCTTTCCAATTCCAACAGAGGTGCACGCGGGCGCGCACACACACACACACACACACACACTCTGTGATTTTTAAAGCCTCTTCCTGAATTCCAAAATGTGCAAATGTTGCCTTTTCTGAACCTCCAGGGGCATCTCAGGTACTGTACCTACACTGATAATTATTTTTGTCTCATGATGAAAAAGAAACCTTTACATCCCATAAAGTATCTAACTCATTTAGAGTACCCTATATTCAAATTTTAGAAGCTACACAAAGGGAAAATATATTATCTTATACTGACAAGCCAACTCATAAAACAGCATTATTGAACAGCACATTGCAATCAACAAGAATTGCACTGAAGCCTTTACGTAGCATTTACCACCGTATGTACAGCATTGAAGTGCTCTCCTGCAAGATTTCCATGCTACACTGTGTGAGATGTGTGACTGGAAGCCTTTACATAGCATTTACTACTGTATGTACAGCACTGAACTGCTCTCCTTCAAGATTCCCATGCTACACTGTGAGATGTGTGTCTGGAAGGGTGTTGGTTTTACTTCGAGACTATGGTGCCGGTGTATATTTCTGTCCCTCCTAATTGGGCAGACAGACATATAGTCAATTGTCTGACAGCCTCAATTAGTCGGTCATTTGAGAAGTTTGGTTACAGCGGTGGTGGATTAGTCACTGCTGTAGCCAAACCTATGGTTTGCCTGCATATAAACTGAGTGGGTGGATCACTATGGTGGTCATTCTGACCTCGGCGGTAAAAGGCGCCTACCGCCGGTCAGAAATCCTCCATAATCCCGCCGCGGTCGCGGAAACCCGCCACGGTCATTCTGACCCGCAGAAGGCAAACCTCCGAAAATCCGACCGCCACAACAGACCGCCAGACCAGCGGTCGGCGGAAAGGTGGAGGTGACAAAACCTCCACCGTCACGCCAACAGAAATACACCCATGCCATTACGACCCACGAATCCACGCGGCGGTCATTCAAACGCGGTATTCCATTGGCGGGACACACCGCCGCGGTCAGAATACACACAAACGAACAAAACTCAGCCACATTGGACGATTTGAATCCCACACACCTGATACACATACACACACCACTCCCACACACACAATACAATATAAAACACCCACCCACATCACCCACAAACCCCTACGCAAAAAAATTCGTAAAGAAGGCAAGAGCGAGACACCAGCATCCAAAAAATAACAGCCACAGCCACTCAACACCATCACCCACACACTATCCACACACAAAACAACACACACCACCACACTCAACTCACTTAAATACACATACTCCACCCCACACATCATACACACCACCCCATGGCACCCCAAAGACAACCCCGCTTCACAGACGAAGAACTCAGGGTCATGGTGGAGGAAATCGTTCGGGTAGAGCCCCAGCTGTTCGGCACACAGATACAATACACCAGCATTGCCCGGAGGACGGAGTTATGGCAGAGGATTGTCGACAGGGTGAACGCAGTGGGACAGCACCCCAGAAATCGGGAAGACATCAGGAAGCGATGGAACGACCTACGGGGGAAGGTGCGTTCCATGGTATCCAGGCACAACATCGCCGTGCAGAAGACTGGCGGAGGACCCCCACCTCAACCCCCACAATTCACATCATGGGAGGAGGAAGTCTTGAACATCCTGCATCCTGACGGCCTCGCAGGAGTCGGCGGAGGAATGGATACTGGTAAGTTGAAGCTTCAATACTGCTTCCCCCCCACCTGCATGCCAAATCAGACCCCAACCCTCACCCCCATCCTCGAACCCCACCCTCACCCCCACCCCCATCCTCACCCCCACCCTCACCCCCACCACCATCCTCACCCCCACCACCATCCTCACCCCCACCCCCAGCACACCTATTCCCCGCCAATGTCTCACCATCACAACCCACACATCCCAAAACCTAGGCCTGCATGCGTCCACTAAGCATGGACACCCATCACCAAAGCATGCCCAATGCATATACACATCCCCCCCACAAGCCACCCTCACCAAAGCCCCCACACACGAATGCCAGCACTTGGGGACACGAGAACCCACAGATACACCCATATGCCACACATTGAAACTATAACCATACCTCTATACCCCTGCAGGACCCGACCGTCAACACACCGCGGCGGAGGGGCCAGAATTCTCCACACCCCCCACCCAAGAGGCCGTCAGCGATGACAGCAGCTCTGTCGACCTGGACACCGATGACCAGCCCGGACCATCGGGGACCTCTGGACAGTCGGTTCCCCTCACACAGGCCCAGGCCACTACAGACCCAAACCCCTCTGGGAACACCAGCACAGCTCCCACCCAGCGGGCCCATGCCTCTGTCTCCAGGGCGCGTCAATCTGCGGTGTGTCTACCACTACAGGGCACCCAGGATAACCCACCACCCCAACAACAACAGGGACCTGGGGGCAGTGGTAGTGGGCACACCGGCCAGGGGGCAGAGGCCCAGGGAAACAGGGGAACTCGGAGGGCAGCTGTGCGACAGGGGGGGAGGAGAGGCCCAGGGAACCCACTCTCCACGAGGTCCTCACCACCATCATGGGAGCATACAACCGCTCCCAGGAGACGATGGCGACGGTACTGGCCCGGTTCCAGGAGATCCAGGTACTGCAGGAGGAACACTATCGGGGGTACAGGGAGGACATCAGAGCCATCAACACCACCCTGGTTACCATGGTAGGGCTGCTGCAGGACCTCGTCAACAACAGGGCGGACACTGAACAACACCCAAGGGCCCCTGCCACTAGCCTGGACCAAGAACAGCCAACCACCTCCGCCGGCGCTAGTGGACAGGAGGCCCCCGCACAGCAGCAGCCCACCAGACCCCCACCTCCTGCAGGAGAAGAACCACCCCGCAAGAGGGCCCTGAGATCTCGCAAGAAGACAGAGTAGGATGTCAAGACCCCCGCCAGCAATGGATACCACCTGATGTCATCCCACTGTCCCACATTGTCACCCTGTCCATCCTTGAACTGCCCATGCTCCATCTCTCCACAGGCCTCTGGACAATGCACCTGTGTGACTGTTACTCTGGACTCTGCCATGGACATTCCTTCACCATAGCCCCCACCCACTTGAAACCACCCATCCCATTTTGAGCACTTAAATAAACACCTATTTTGCACCAAAATATCTGGAGTCTGGCTGTGATTTCAATAGATTGTAATTGACATGACAGTGCAAATATGTCCTTGTACATGGTGAAGTCAACAAACAGCTGCCACAAAGCTGTAGTCCATGGGGAAACGAAGCACAGGACTCGTAGTGGGGACCCCAGATCTGAAATAGGGAGGGAAAAGCCAAAACTCAGTCATCATACACTGGGGCAAATAGACAGGCAGCAGAGATGCTGGAGAGTAGTTAACATTTACTAAATTATCTTTGAAATGTTACCTGTGTCCTATTGGAAGTACTGTTCAATGATTCTGTCCCTGTTGTCTGTTTCAGCCCCGTCGTCTTCCTCCTCGTCACTCTCCTCAGGTTCCACCGCTGCCACAACACCACCGTCTCGACCATCCTCCTGCAGGAAAGGCACCTGGCGGCGCAAAGCCAGGTTGTGAAGCATGCAGCAGGCCACGATGATGTGACACACCTTCTTAGGTGAGTACATTAGGGATCCACCTGTCATATGCAGGCACCTAAACCTGGCCTTTAGGAGGCCAAAGGTGTGTTCGATCACCCTCCTAGTACGCCCATGGGCCTCATTGTACCGTTCCTCTGCCCTGGTCCGGGGATTCCTTACTGGGGTCAGTAGCCACGACAGGTTGGGGTACCCAGAGTCCCCCACTAGCCATACACGGTGTCTCTGTAGCTGTTCCATCACGTAAGGGATGCTGCTATTCCTGAGGATGTAGGCGTCATGCACTGACCCTGGGAATTTGGCATTTACATGCGAGATGTACTGGTCAGCCAAACACACCACCTGGATGTTCATTGAATGGTAATTTTTTCTGTTCCTGTACACCTGCTCCCTGTCTCTTGGGGGAACCAAAGCCACATGGGTCCCATCAATGGCACCAATTACGTTGGGAATATGTCCAAGGGCTTAGAAATCACACTTCACTGTAGCCAATTCGCCCACCTCAGGGAAAATGATGTAGCTCCTCACGGATTTCATCAGGGCAGACAACACTCTGGATAACACCTTCGAAAACATGGGCTGAGACATCCCAGAAGCAATTCCCACGGTTGTCTGAAATGACCCACTTGCCAAGAAATGGAGTACTGACATGACCTGCACCAGAGGGGGAATCCCTGTGGGTTGGCGGATGGGGGACATCAGGTCGGGCTCCAGCTGGGCACACAGTTCATGGATAGTGGCACGGTTAAGACGGTAGGTCAGGATAATGTGGCGTTCTTCCATTGTCGACAGGTCCACCAGCGGTCGGTACACGGGAGGATTCATCCGTCTCCTCGCCCAACCCAGCGGACGGTGCCTAGGAAGGACAACATGGAGCACACAGTCAAGCAACCCACAGGTACGTACTCACAGCTAGCACAGTATACGATTCTCTATGCAGTGAATGGCGTGTCTGAGTGGCTATGCAAGGCCTAGGCCTGTGTGACGCAGTTGAAATTGAGCCATGTGGGCCCTGGAAATGGCGGCTGCCTGACCTGTGAAGTGTGACAATGGGATGTGAGGTCAATGCGCTGGCGTGGCACACCGCGGCGGGCGGCGGGCGAAGACCGCGGCGCAAAGCCGCATTGGTTAACATTGAAGCCTATGGGTTTCAGGAGCCAATGGCGAAGGGCGCCGGCGGTGGCGGGACGCACCGCCGCGGACGTCACCGCCATTTTCTATCTACTTATCCACTTGCGACTTGAACTTTCACAGGAGAGGACCTATACTGCAAGTGTTGCTGTGACCTCGGTCTGGAAGGGACAATGGCTGCTGCGCCTGGGGAAAGGGCCCCTGCCTTCACTGGAGAGGAGTTGGAGAAACTTGTGGATGGGGTCCTCCCCCAGTATGCGCTACTCTACGGTCCTCCAGACCAACAAGTGAGTTTAATTCAATATGGATTTGGGGCCACTGGCTGGCTTGGGGGCCTGGCGGGGGGCCTGGCGGGGATGGGGGGCATGTTGGGCCTGGCGGGGATGGGGGGCATGTTGGGCCTGGCGGGGGGCATGGCGGGGGGCCTGGCGGGGATGGGGGGCATGTTGGGCCTGGCGGGGGGCCTGGCGGGGATGGGGGGCATGTTGGGCCTGGCGGGGGGCATGGCGGGGGGCCTGGCGGGGATGGGGGGCATGTTGGGCCTGGCGGGGGTCCTGGCGGGGGGCCTGGCGGGGATGGGGGGCATGTTGGGCCTGGCGGGGGTCCTGGCGGGGGGCCTGGCGGGGATGGGGGGCATGTTGGGCCTGGCGGGGGTCCTGGCGGGGGGCCTGGCGGGGATGGGGGGCATGTTGGGCCTGGCGGGGGTCCTGGCGGGGGGCCTGGCGGGGATGGGGGGCATGTTGGGCCTGGCGGGGGTCCTGGCGGGGGGCCTGGCGGGGATGGGGGGCATGTTGGGCCTGGCGGGGGGCATGGCGGGGGGCCTGGCGGGGATGGGGGGCGTTGGGCCACTGGAAAGGAAAATGCTGACAAACTTGAACGTGGTATTTCTCCCTCCCTGTACGTGTCACATAGGTCCGCGCCCATGAGAAGATCGGGATTTGGCGTGCCATCGCCAAGGAAGTCCGGACCCTGGGGGTCCACCATCGACGGGGCACCCACTGCCGCAAGAGGTGGGAGGACATCCGCCGCGGGACCAAGAAGACCGCCGAGTCTCTGCTGGGGATGGCCTCCCAACGTAGGCGGGGTGCCTGCCGTCAACTGAGCCCCCTGATGTTCCGGATCCTGGCGGTGGCCTACCCTGAATTGGATGGGCGCGTGAGGGCAGCACAGCAGACACAAGGGGGTGAGTACAAGCATTATCTACTCTGTTGTCGCGCAGTGGAGGTGTCTGGTTGGGGGAGGAGGGCTGGGGGTCCCCCTAGGCCAGGGCGATATCTGTAGGCTGGGCACCCCCGTAAGCCCCTGTGTCCCCAGCCACCACCCTCAGTAGTTTGTCAGTACAGCCATCCCTGGGCCGTGTCATCCATGGGTGCAGTTGTCAACTCTAGGCGTGTAGGGCATGTTCCACGGAATGCGTAGCGGACCCCAAGTGCGCAACTTAGTGCAGGGGGCATCTGTGTCTGTCATGTCCGCTAACTGTACCGGAGATCCATGTACTCAATATCCCTTTATTTCTCTCTCCCCCCCCCTTTTTGTTTGTCTTTCTGTGCTTGTGTGCATCAGCATCATCAGGCGGAGGAGAAGTGGCATCGGGGCAGGAGGGAGCTGCATCTCACATGGCCCAGGAGGGCCATGCCACAGAGTCAGACTGGACCAGTGAGACGGAGGGCGAGGGGAGCTCCACGACGGGGACGACTGGACCCTGCAGCGACACGGACACGTCCTCGGAAGGGGGCTCCCTTGCGGGGGTGGCACCATCCGTGCCCCCCGCCATTACAGGTACAGCCGCCACCCAGCGCACCATCTCCGCCCTCCCAGCAGCCCCTCAGCGTTCGCCCCGTGCCCGCTCTGCCAGGAAGCCGGGCATCTCCTTCGCCCCAGGCACCGCAGGCCCTGCCCCTGTTACCCCCGCTGCCCTCAGTGAGGAGGTCATTGACCTCCTCCGAACGCTCATTGTTGGGCAGACTACCCTTTTGAATGCCATCCAGGGGGTGGAGAGGGAGGTTCATCGCAGCAATGCGTACCTGGAGGGCATTCATTCGGGTCAGGCTGCCCATCAGCGATCGTTCCAGGCTCTGGCCTCAGCACTGACGGCAGCCATTGTCCCTGTCTCCTGCCTGCCTCTACTAACTCCCTCCTCCCAGTCTCCTGTTCCTCTGCCTGTCCCTGGATCTTCGCCCAGCAGCAAGGGGACAGCCAGCCCACCCCCTGGGAAGAGGAGCAGAAGGCGGAAGGGGCGCCGCAGGAGCCCGCCTTCTACATCCCCCCCGGACACCACCCAGAGACAGTCACCAGCCACAGCTCCAAAGGGAGGAAAGGGCCACAGGCCCACGACTAAGGAGGGCAAGGGCAGCAAGTCGGAGAGGTCAGGCAGCAGGCCTGCTGCCCAGGAGGAGCCCACAACCCCCATAGCCGCTGCCCCGGGAGGAACCGGCACAGCTGCCCCGGGAGAGCCCACCACCCCCATAGCCGCTGCCCAGGGAGGACCCAGCCCAGCTGGCCAGGAGGGCCCCACCACCCACAGCCCAGGTGGGCAGTGAAGGAGCACCATCCCCGCTGCCCAGGAGGGCACCACCAGGCAATTAGCAGTTGGCCATAGACCGTCCGCCGTCTCAAGAACCGCTGAACTGGGCCCCGCCGTCTCAAGAACCGCTGAACTGGGCCCTTCAAGGCAAGGAGCGCTGAACTGGGCCCCGCCGTCTCAAGAACCGCTGAACTGGGCCCTTCAGGGCAAGGACCGCTGAACTGGGCCCCGCCGTCTCAAGAACCGCTGAACTGGGCCCTTCAAGGCAAGGAGCGCTGAACTGGGCCCCGCCGTCTCAAGAACCGCTGAACTGGGCCCTTCAGGGCAAGGACCGCTGAACTGGGCCCCGCCGTCTCAAGAACCGCTGAACTGGGCCCCGCCGTCTCAAGCACCGCTCCGCTGGGCCCCGCCGTCTCACGCACCGCTCCGCTGGGCCCCGCCGTCTCAAGAACCGCTTAACTGGGCCCTTCAGGGCAAGGACCGCTGAACTGGGCCCCGCCGTCTCAAGCACCGCTCCGCTGGGCCCCGCCGTCTCAAGAACCGCTCCGCTGGGCCCCGCCGTCTCACGCACCGCTCCGCTGGGCCCCGCCGTCTCAAGAACCGCTGAACTGGGCCCCGCCGTCTCAGGAACCGCTGAACTGGGCCCTTCAAGGCAAGAACCGCTGGCCCTTTGGCAGACGTGGCAGGGCAGGATCTATCTCGGGCAGGGCTGCAGGATGTCCTCTGGCCAACTTGCCTCCTCCAGTGGCAGTGGGGTCTGTTATGGACTGTATGGACTGTGGCTTTGCTCTCCCCAGGATGGCCCAGTGGGCAGGCCACCCACTGTATGGACTGTATGGACTGTGGCTTTGCTCTCCCCAGGATGGCCCAGTGGGCAGGCCACCCACTGTATGGACTGTTTGGACTGTGGCTTTGCTCTCCCCAGGATGGCCCAGTGGGCAGGCCACCCACTGTATGGACTGTATGGACTGTGGCTTTGCTCTCCCCAGGATGGCCCAGTGGGCAGGCCACCCACTGTATGGACTGTATGGACTGTGGCTTTGCTCTCCCCAGGATGGCCCAGTGGGCAGGCCACCCACTGTATGGGCTGTTTGGACTCTGGCTTTGCTCTCCCCAGGATGGCCCAGTGGGCAGGCCACCCACTGTATGGACTGTATGGACTGTGGCTTTGCTCTCCCCAGGATGGCCCAGTGGGCAGGCCACCCACTGTATGGACTGTTTGAACTGTGGCTTTGCTCTCCCCAGGATGGCCCAGTGGGCAGGCCACCCACTGTATGGACTGTATGGACTGTGGCTTTGCTCTCCCCAGGATGGCCCAGTGGGCAGGCCACCCACTGTATGGACTGTTTGGACTGTGGCTTTGCTCTCCCCAGGATGGCCCAGTGGGCAGGCCACCCACTGTATGGACTGTTTGGACTGTGGCTTTGCTCTCCCCAGGATGGCCCAGTGGTCATGGAGTCCCCTCTTGGATCTGGCGTTGTGTACTCAAGTGGCTGAGGTGCCCCCCCTTCCCTTCCCCCTGAGGTGCCTGTCCTATTTTCTTTATGATGCCCCTGCAGTGTTCTCTCCGTGGAGTTCTTGTCGTGGGACTGGGCCTTGCCCCTTTGCACAGGACCCCTGTGATCCACGGACAGTGGTTGGACTACATTTAGTAGCTGTATATATTTTGTACATAGTTTATTTATTTATTGGGATTACTGGTGTACATATTTCAATATATCTGCCCGTTTATGATCTCTTCTTTTGGTCTTTGCATTATTTCGGAGGGGGGTGGTTTGTGGGTTGTGACAGTGATCTGTGGGAATGCATTGATGTGTGTGTTGTAGTGGGTGTGGGTGGGTGGGTGTGTGCCGGTAATCTTTTCCCTCCCCTGTGTCGTAGGTGCAGTACTCACCGATGTCTTCCGCGCCGCCGGGCGTGCTCCTGGTATATGAGCAGGAATAGGAGTGCGGGGATGACCTGCAACTCTGGTTCCATACTGCCGGAATCTCGCGTGGAGTGCGTAGAGGTGAGCGTTTTCCCGTTCGTAGTCTGTTTCCGCCGTGTTCTTATCGGTGGTGCTCCCGCCCCGGAAAAGGTGGCAGATTGGTGGGTCGTAATAGGGTGGGCGGTACATTGTCTGCCGCCTGGCTGTTGGCGGGAACCGCCGCGCTGTTTGTTTGTACCGCTGTGGCGGGCGGAGTGTTAAGTTGGCGGGCTGTGTTGGCGGTTCCCGCCAGGGTCAGAATTGCATATTTTAGACCGCCGGCCTGTTGGCGGCTTGGCCGCCGCTTTATCACCGACCGCCAGGGTCAGAATGAGGGCCTATATCTCCACCAACATATAAACAAATAAAATGACCCCTATACTGGAAGTTTTTCCATGTCATTCACGAAGACCAAAGAGGGGCAGGCATCGTATTATGAGCGGCAGAGCTTGACCATGACATGGATGAAGATGTGTGAGAAATAGACATATGTTTTTATGGTACGATACACTGGCAGCTTCGATTAGCTTTGTAGGTTCCTTTATTGTGTTGATATTTTTTTCCTTTTATGTTCTCAATCAAATGTTTTATGCCTGTAGGTGGCAAGAGGTGGTCCACTCTAAGATTTTATAGATCTGTGGGAGAAATTCGGGCACTACTTTCAGAGGAGTCTATTGCCCACTAGCTCTCTTTCAAGTGACTATAGTCTGTCGTCACAATTCGTTAATGGGAGAACCAACCATGAGTTGTTGGTTCAAATAGGTGGGTGCGTCTGGCTCACGTTAGTGGGTGGTACTCTTGTACCACCCTTGTCTTATGTAACAGTACTATATATACTGTAGTAACAGAGAGTGTAATAGAGGTGGCACTCACAAATTAGGATGCCAAAATTATGGTTTAAATTTTGTTAAGTGGTCTTTGAATACACACCAATCCCACACAGCTGAGAAACTAAAAATTAAACACTCAGCTCTAATGCCAGAATGAATAGTTGCTTTCTTTAATGTAAGTGGTCGGTATGCATAACAAAATTTAATCCAGGCTGTAACAAGACAAAAACCTGAGACAATATTTAGGGCAGTGATAGAAGGTTTAGTTTATTAATACTATCAAATGCAATGGTTTGTTCTCCACCATTACCCCTTTGAATTAACATTCCTCCAATGCTAATAGTACTAATAGTACTAGCATCTTCAGCACTCACACATTTATACCACTGAATGTGTGACGGAACAACTAGGTCCTAAACAAGGATATCCTAAACCACTACTGCTAAACAACTAAAAAGTCTCTACACCGAAGTATTGAACAACTACTGTCTAAACAACTATTTTGCCTGAATAACCATTGCCTGAACAACAAATTTTAAGGTACGTTTTTTTTTTTTTTATGGTTTATTAGTTGTTTAGAATTTATATATATATATACATACAATAATAAACCATTAAAAAGAATAAAAACTTACTTGAAAATGTGTTGTTCAGGCAATCGTTATTCAGGCAAAATCGTTGTTTAGACAGTAGTTGTTCAATACTTTGTTGTAGAGACTTTTTAGTTATTTAGTAGTAGTGGTTCAGGCAAGTAGTGGTTTAGACCTCGTTGTTCAGGATGTTTCCCAGTGGGTATACTTGCCAAGTTGAATTGGCAGTTTAAAACTGCACTCACAGACATTGCAGTGGCAGGTCTGAGCCATGTTTACAGGGCTACTAATGTGGGTGGCACAACCAGTGTTGCAGGCCCACTAGTAGCATTGGATTTACAGGCCCTGGGCACTTCTAGTGCACTGTACTAGGGACTTACTAGTAAATCAAATATGCCAATCATGGAAAGCCAATTAGACATACATTTTACATAAGAGCACTTCCCCTTCAGCACTGGATAGCAGTGGTAAAGTGCCCAGAGTATCAAAAACAGCAAAAACAGAGTCCAGAACACAACAACAACCTGGGAAACAGAGGCAAAAAGTTAGGGGAGACCACACCAAGGATGCCAAGTCTAACACCTTCCAAAAGAGAGTTTTTTTAAAATACTGTAGTTGTCTGCATCTTCTTCTCTGACAATGAGAAGTATATCCCTCCTGGTGATGGACTGGGGAGTGGTCACGCTCCTGTCCTTTGTCCAGTTTCGTGCCAGAGCAGGGACTGGGGGTCCCTGAACTGGTGTAGACTGGATTATGCAGGGAGGGCACCAAACGTGCCCTTCAAAGCATTTCCAGTGGCTTGGGGAGGCCACCCCTCCCAAGTCTGTCAGACCTATTTCCAAAGGGAGAGGTTGTAACACCCCTCTCCCAAAGGACATCCTTTGTTCTGCCTTCCTGGGCTTGAGCTTCTCAAGCAATAGGAGGGCAGAAACCTGTCTGTGAGGTGGCAGCAGCTGGTGCTGCCTGCTTGTAAAACATCAGAAGGCTGTAATGGCAGTTCTGGAAGTCCTCTAAGGAGCCCTCAAAGTGCATAGGATCATACAACCAATGCTTGCAAAAGCATGGGGGTATGATTCCTACAGGTTTGATACCAAACATGCCTCTGTTCGGAGTTACCATTATGTAGCTGGACATAGGTAGTGACATATGTCCAGTACACACGTAAATTGGTGTCCCCACATTCACCAAGTCTGGAAAAATGGTCCTGGAGGTCGTGGGGGCACCTCTGCTAGTGCAGGGGTGCCCTCACATACAGGTACTTTGCACCCTGCCCTCAGGTTTGGAGGGCTTGCGATAGAAGTGACTTTTAAGTTACCTGGTGCAGTGTAAATGGCAGTGAAAGGGTGCCTGCACCCTTTCATGCAGACTGCAATGGCAGTCCTGCAGAAGCCTTTGCATGGGCTCCCTATGGGTGGCAAAATATATGCTGCAGCCCATAGGGATCCCCTGGAACCCCAATGCCCTGGATACCTAGGTACCATATACTAGGGACCTAAAGGGGGCACCAGTATGCCAATTGTGAGTGGAATACTGAGTTAACAGTATCCAGTGACCAATTTGGAGGGAGTGAGCATAACTAGTGGGGTCCTGATTAGCAGGACCCCAGTAGACACAATCAAGCACACTGACATCAGGCAGAAAATGGGGGTAACCATGACAAGAAAGAGGGTACTTTCCTACAGTCGTTTGCTGCACTTGAGAGGGCCTGTAAAGTTCAGAGGGTCTCTCAGAGGCAGTGAGCTGCTATCCTCTAGTTGTCCTTCTCTGACAAGGGGAGGGATAGACTTCTAAATGTCAGAGAAGAGGATGCAGACAACTACAAGACACTTAAGTGTGCACTCTGATGGTTTTGGTCTCACCACTGAGAAATATCGAATAAAGGTCAGGGAGACCAGAAAAGAGTCCTCACAAGATTGGATAGACTTTGTGGACTGTTCTGTTAAAGCTTTGGAAGGCTGGTTACATGGCGGCCAAGTGTCTGATTATGAGGACGTACACAACTTAATTCTGATAGGGCATATACTTAATAATTGTGTGTCTGATTTATAGCACCAGTATCTAGTGGACTCAGATCTAACCTCACCCCAAGAATTAGGTAAGAAGGCAGACAAATGGGTCAGAACTAGGGTGAGCAGAAAAGCAAATACAGGGGTTGACAAAGACAAGAAAAAGAAAGCAGGTAAGTCACATGACAAAGGTGGGAACAAAGATAAAAAAGAGTCTTCATCAGGTCTACAAAACTCCTCTGGGAGTGGGTCTAAAACCTCTTCCTCTAACAATCAGGTGAAAAAGCCTTAGTGTTACATGTGTACGAACAAAGGCCATAGGCCACGAGACAGCTCCTATCCTAAGAAAAACACCAAGCCACCCACCACTACAACCCCCACTCCTACCTCTAGTGCCCCTGGCAATAGCAGTAGTAGTGGGACTAATCATACTAATAACCAATCCAAGGGTGTAGCAGGGCTAACTCTGGGAAGTGTCGTTGGGGCTGGTTTAGTTAGGGAAATCACTCAAGCTGCTTTAGTCTCTAATGGGGGCATTTACTTTGCCACCCTTGCTGCTTGTCCCCTTAACATGGATAAGTATAAGCAGCAGCCCTTTATAAATGGGGTTCAGGCAGAGGCCTACAGGGACACAGGTGCCAGTGTCATCATGAAAAACTGGTGACCTCCTGAGCAACACCTACTTGGTCACCTGTACCAAATGACTGAAGCCCACAACAATACTGTAAGCCACCTCATGGCAGTTGTTGATCTCAGCTAGGGGGGGTGGTGGGTTATTGGTCCTAAAAAAGTTGTATTGTCCACAGACCTACCTGTAGAGTGTCTACTAGAGAACGACTTGGAGACTTCAGCTTGGGCTGAAGTAGAGTTGGAAGCCCATGCAGCAATGCTGGGTATTCCAGGGCACATCTTTGCTTTGACAAGGGCTCAGGTGAAAAAGCAAAAGGAGTGGACCAAGAACGTCCTAAAAGCAAGGGTAGAAAGTGTAAGAAATTATCCCTTACCCCACCCTCCACTACGATTTCCCCTTTGAGGAGGAGGAATCCATTCCCTGGAAAGAACCTCCACCTGAAGAACTCAAAGCTGATCCAGCTGAGCTCTTAGGTGCAGGGGGGGGCTGCCAGGGAGGAACTGAGTGTGGCTCAAAAGACTTGTCCCACACTAGAGGGTTTGAGACAGCAAGCTGCCCAACAGGGGATGTTGTTGGCAGCCACAAGGTGTACTGGGAGGACAACCTCCTGTATTCAGAGCCAAGGGACCCAAACCTGGTGCCACCAGGAGACTTGTAGTACCTCCACAATACAGAGAGTTTTTGTTGACCCTGGCACATGACATTCCCCTAGCTGGTCACCTGAGACTTGGGACAGACTAGTCCCTCACTTTCACTGGCCCCAAATGTCTGAAGACACAAAGGAGTTGTGTCACTCCTGTGTCACCTGCCAAGCCAGTGACAAGACAGGTGGCACCCCAAAAGCCCCCCTTAGTCCCACTACCAGTGATTATGGTACCCTTTGAGAGGGTAGGGGTTGACATTGTTGGCCCCCTCGTCCCTCCCACAGCTTCTGTCAATAGATTTATACTGGTGGTGGTGGACCATGCCATCAGGTATCCAGAAGCCATACCTCTAAAGACCACTACAGCTCCTGCAGTAGCCAAAGCCCTCCTGGGTATTTCCCCCAGAGTGGGCTTCCCAAAAGAAGTAGTATCAAACAGGGATAGTAACTTCATGCCTGCTTACTTGAAAGCTATGTGGAAAAAGTGTGGTGTAACTTATAAATTCACCCCCCTTACCATCCCCAAACAAATGGGTTAGTCGAGAGGTTTAACAAAACTCTCAAAGGAATGATAATGGGACTCTCTGAAAAACTGAGGAGGAATGGGATGTCCTATTACCTTGTGCCCTTTTTGCCTATAGGGAGGTTCCTCGGAAGGGAGTGGGCTACAGCCCATTTGAGCTTCTGTGTGGGCACCCTGTTATGGGTCCACTTGCACTTGTAAAAGAGGGCTGGGAACAACCTCTCAAACCCCCTAAACAAGAAATTGTGAATTATGTACTTGGCTTCAGATGAAGGATGGCTGAGTTAATGAAAAAGGCCACCAAAAACCTTCAGGCCAGCAACAAATTGCAAAAGCAATGCCATGACCAGAAGCCTGTGCTCACTGTTTACCAACCAGGACAGAAAGTGTGGGTCCTGGAGCCTGTGGCTCCCAGAGCACTTCAGGACAAATGGAGTGGTCCCCACACCATAGTGGAAAAAAGGGTGAGGTCACCTACTTAGTTGACCTAGGTACTCCCAGAAGTCCCCTCAGGGAGCTTCATGTGAACCACCTAAAGCCTTACTATGACAGGGCTGTCTTAACCCTGCTCATGGCCACTGATGAGGGACAGGAAGAGAAAAGTGACCCTCTCTCTGATCTCTTCTCAAATTCTGCAGCTGATGGCTCAGTTGAGGGAGTAGTCGTAGCTGAAAGCCTCTCTGATTCCAAAAAACAAGGCTTCAGAAATCTCCTAGAGCAGTTCTCTGAACTGTTTTCCCTTACACCTGGTCAGACTACAAGGTGTGAACACACCATTGATAAAGGGGACAGTTTGCCTGTAAAGAGTAAGATCTACAGACAACCTGACCATGTAAGGGACAGCATCAAGCATCTAGGAGTGATTTAGCACTCTGACAGTCCCTGGGCTAGCCCAGTGGTCTTAGTCTCAAAACCCCACTTTCAAAAATCCGTTGACCAACTCCTGCATCCTCAACCTGGTGGGTAGGTGCTCCTGCCCCATGGAACTGTGCTTGTCTTCTGGACTTGGTCCCCTCTTTCCACAGGTCTTCCTCTTCGGAATCCACCATTGGTTTCTTCCAGTCATCTCTGGGTTTTGAAATTCTCTTCTTTTCTTCCAAGTGGGTGTTTTGGGAAAGTACAAGTAATGTACTCCTACCTTTCTGGTCAGTGGGGGGGGGGTGTTCTGGTACTTACCTTTGTGCTTTCCTGGTACCCCCAGCGCCCCTCTACACACTCCACTTACCTAGGTGGCGATCCAACTCTCGCATTCCATCTGTTTAGTACATGGTTTGTGCTCCCCTAGGGTCACTATTCTCTACTGTGTTTTACATTGCTTTGCACTATTTTCTAACTATTCTTATGCCTATTGCTGACAACTAGTGTTGCCTCTATAGTATTTTTGGTGCTGTTTTACAATAATAAAGTACCTTTATTTCTGTAACACCGTGTGGTTTATTTCATGTGTATAAGTGCTGTGTGGCTACAGTAGTATTGCATGAGCTTTGCATGTCTCCTAGATAAGCCTTGGCTGCTCATCCACAGCTATCTCTAGGGAGCCTGGCTTCTAGGCACTGCAGACACTAATAGGGGATACTTGTACCTGTTATAAGGTGTAAATACCTTAGGTACCCACCACACACCAGGCCAGCTTTCTACAATAACGATTGCAGAAATCCATTCATATTGTCAGTCAGAACTATTATTCCTAACTCTGCCTGATCTTACCTAAGATATTTCTCCTTTTCAATGCCACGTATAATTCAATTCTATTCCTACTTTCTATGAATTCTGATCTACATGGAAATACCCTCACTTATATAAAGCTTTTGGGTTCGCATCAATTTTTTTCAAAAGATACATTTCCCCATTTTTGTTGACATGCTGCATCTAATAAAATTGTGATAGGTGACCCTGAGTCAGCCATTAAGTAAAGCGCTAACTTTCCAATCTTGACCACACAGATAGTTTTTTTTGCCTTTGTCATAGATTTGACATCCCATTCAGTGCTTAAAGTCAAAACTAAGATATTCAGTTTAGTAGCCTCTTCACTAATATCATCATAAGAACTATTGATTCCTACATGGGTGTCACCTGTAGCACTCTTGCACGTATTGTAAAAGTGGCTCAATTTTTTGCATCTGTTTCATCTTTTACCAAAGGTGGGTCCTGCTATTGTTGCTCAAGTGGTTGCATGAGGCACATATAAAGCAGCAGCTGAAGTTTGTGTTTGTTTTATTATTTCTAACCTTTTTCTCCATAAAAGAATTACAGCTAACAGTACTACACACAGATTCATCAGCAGCCTAAACCATTAGGGTGTATTTAGACCATTGAATGCCCTTTGCTGCTTCTATAAGTTCAGCCTAGGTAGCGATGCAGCATTCTAAGAATTACTCTTACAGTTTTTCATCCTCTTCCTGTGAAAGCACTGCCCCTATCCCTTGATCCGATGCATCGGTTTGTAAATAAAATTGTTTCTTAAAATTAGGGCATTGCAATGCAGGTTCGATAGTGAGAAAGGTTTTGAGAGTCATAAAGCTTTGATACTGATCGACTGACAAAGGAGAAAGCTTGTTTGGTCTAGTTTTTTCTAGCAAGCTGGTCAACAGGCTGCTATGGTGGAAAAATGGGGAATGAACCTCCTTTAGTACCCTACCATTCCCAAAAAGGCTCTCATGTCTCGTTTGGTTTTGGGTACAGGTATCTGTTTTATGGCCCCAACTTTATCAACTTGTGGTTTAATAGTACCACCCTCTATGACGTAGCCCAGGTACTTAATAGATGATTGCGCTAGGTTGCATTTTGCTGCATTTGCAGTTAAGCCTGCTTTTTGTAGAGTTTCGTCCGATGTGCTGTTCCCATGTCTGACTATAAATAACAATGTCATCCAGATACGCAGCTGCATATTCTCAATGTGGTTTTAACACAACATCCATTAACCTCTGAAACGTTGCCAGAGCACTGTGTAACCCAAAAGGTAATACCGTAAATTGATATAGTCCCGAAGGGGTAGTAAAGTCTGGTTTCTATTTATCTGTGGGGTTTAAAGGGATTTGCCAGTACCCACTTGTCAAATCTAATGTAGTCAGGTATTTTGCTTGTCCTAGCCACTCAATTAAGTCATTGACCTGAGGCATGGGATACATATAAAATTGAGATATAGAGTTCACCTGACAAAAGTCAATACAAAATCATATACTACCATCAGGTTTGGGTACCAAAACCACTGGGGAACACCATGGGCTAGAGGAGGGTTCTATAATGCCTGCTTCTAACATGTTTTTTCTTTCTTCCTCTACTAACTGTCTACGGGCTTCCGGAAGGAGGTAAGGTTTTTGCCTAGACACTTTCCCTTCAGAGGTTCTAATGTGGTGTTGTATTAGGTTGGTTCTGCTGGGGACTTTTGAGAATACTTTTCTATTATCGTATACTACGTTCCTAAGTTGAGCTTTTTGTTCTTCTGTTAAACCAAGCCCATAGGTGGGTCCTATCTCCTTCTCTTCTTCTTCGAGCAAGGGGTGAATAGGAATTTCTAAGGGTTGTGTGGTTGTAATGTATAACGCTGTATCAGCTGTGACACTAGAGTTCTCGTTCTCTTCCCATTCTTTTAACAGGCTGGCTTTTATTAGACCATTCTGGAATTTCTATGTTATAGGTAACTGGGGTTATTTTGTCTGGAACCCAACAACCATTTAGCTAGTAGTTTGTTATCTGATGTGGGCAAGAGAATTAGTACTTTACTACCTATGGTTAGATCACATATTTTCTTGCCTAGATCATACTGCTTCTTCTGTTTGTCTTGACTCTCTTCAAGGAGGGCTCTTACGCCCTCCCATACTGAGTTTAGGTTTTCTTTCAGTTCTCTGGTGTATGTTAAAACATTCCAAGACTCTTCTTCAGTCTCTTCCCATTGTTCTGCAGCCATGTTCAATAGGGTTCGGGGCTGCCCCCCAAATAACAACTCAAAGGGACTGTGTCCTGTAGACGCCTGAACATGAGTACTGATAGCATATAGGACTAAGGGTAATTTCTTATCCCAATCTTTCCTGGTATCGGTTATGGTTTTCCTTAACAAAGTGTTGATTGTTTTATTGTATCTCTCGACCAACCCGTCTGTTTGTGGGTGGTAAACTGACGTTGTTATGTGTCTTACTCCTAACAATTGACAGACTTCTGCCATTAGTCTTGACATGAACAGCGTTCCCTGATCCGTAAGAATCTCTTTGGGAAAGCCGACTCTAGAGAAAAACCCAATCATTGCCTGAGCTATGCTCTTAGTTGTTATACTGGTGAGGGGAAAAGCTTCTGGATATCTGTTGGCGTAAGCAACAAGAACCAATATGTACTGATAACCCTTAGAAGAGGTTACTAACGGACCCTCCAGATCCATTCCTACTCTGGAAAAAGGTGTTTCTATTATGGGTAATAGAAATAGTGAGGCTCTTGCCTCGATATTAAGGTTAACCAATTGGCACTTGGGACAGGCCCTACAATGTCTTCTAATATCTCCAAATACTCAAGGCCAATAGAATCTTCATAATAGATATTCTTCTGTTTTCTCTCTACCAAAATGACCCCCCTACCTGCCCATGGGCTAAATGCAGTACCTGTTCCCTGTATGCCTGTGGAACCACCAGTTGTTTCTTTGGGATTCCTTGTAGTTGGACACACCTATACAAAAACCTATTTTGGATCAGATAATAGGAAGCCACCTGATCTATAGGATTAGAGCATATAGGATTCCATGAGTTTTTGAAGGTTGGGTCATCCCATTGACACCTCCTAAAATCCCCCGAGTTGGTTACCACTCTTTTCTCTTCAGGTAATGAAGTAGTATCCTGGCTATTGTACTTCAGTCGATACACTGTTTTTTGGATTATTTTCTGTATTTTTGTCAGGTGTTCGCTTTGGGACTTTCAATGTCCTCCATGGAAAAATGGGCCTCTTTTAACAATGACTCCATGGAATTTTGTGGTTTAATACTATTTAATAGGTAAGGGAAGGCCGTATTATCCGTGCCTATAATGAGGTCTTCAACCAAATCAGTTATTTCACCCACTTTAATCTTCTCTTCCCAACCTCTCCAGTTTATTAGTATTTTCCGCAATGGGATATTGTTATTTATCCCCATGTACGCATGTTATGATCACCTCTTTTTCCTGTAACCATTGTTCTGGTTTCACCAGTTTTCCAATAACAACACTTTGACTGCAGCCAGTTTGGGCAAACCGTTTACCGATATGTATGTCAAATATCTAGGAGTCATACCTCCGGCCCACAAAACCCGTCCTTTAGATAGTCCTGTCTTCAAGGGTTCGGCTGTGGAATGTTTTTTAGGCAGTACCATGCTATGTGTCCCCATTCTGCACAATTGTAACACTTTGGGGTGGAAAGGGGCTCTTTCAGCAGAAACCGTAGGGCTGATGTTTTGTCTGTGGGAAGTCCAGTAGGACTCTTCCTAATGGGGGAAGGATGGGAGGTTTTAGAGACCGATGGTAAACTTCTCCCTGGAGCACTTCGGAATTCTGGACCTCTATGATATGCACAGGCTAGCTCAATCGCCTGAGATATTGTAATATCAGGATGTTGTCGTATCCAACTTCTAGTGGTTGTGGGGAAAGCTTCTAAATATTGTTCTAATAGAATGGCTTGTAGGAGTTCCTCTTTAGTACATTCAGTGGGATTTAGCCACTTGCATCCCTCATCCTGCACTCTATAAAATAGGGCTCGGGGATTCTCTGAGGGATTCCATTTGGTCCTGTGAAAACTGAGTATATAACTCTCCTTATCTAATCCAACTCGTTCTAGAATTGCTTTCTTTATTTCACTGTACAGGATTACTCCCCCTGGATTGACCGCCTGATAGGCCGATTGTAATGCTCCAGTCAATAGAGGAGTGACATATTGACCCCACTGTTCCCTGGGCCACTTGCGGAGTGGGCGACCCTTTCGTACTTAGTGAAAAAGGCATCCGGGTCTTCTCCTTCCTGATATTTGTGTAGTACTGAGCTGGGTACCGCGGGGTGTATCCTAGTAGTGGCGATAGTCTCAGTGAGTTTCTGCAAAGTGTCACTATCTGATTTTGCCTCTTTTACCTGTTCTTCCCATAATAGCTGTAAGTGTCTTTGTCCCTCAGCCAACTGGGCTATCATGTCTGCCAGAGATGGATGGCCCTTCATGGTTCCCCCTGTTATTCCGTTTCTGATCCCACTTCTGACACCACTGTGACAGGGAACCACCTGAACCCGGGAGGGTTATACTCCTTCTTCTGGGTCAGGTAAGCAATAATCCCGAAATACTGTTTTTTTTTTTTTTTTCAACAAGTTTGTTTATTCACTTAAAGCCTTTTCTTTGTCAGGACTTTATTAATTGTTTCACTTAATACTGTGTTTTTCTTCTTTTTCTCTTGTTTCTTCAGCTCCATGCACATTTGTCTTGGATTGGTTGCCCAGTGACCCGAGAGAGGGAAGGGAAGGAAAGAAAACAAAGAAGCCTCTACCAGGTCAGTGTTTTATATTGGGGTTTTGTTTTCTATTTGTTTACTTTCTTATACTTCTTTTTGTATTACGTGCATTTCCTTTTGTGCACATTCAGTTAGTCTTGCGAATAAGTAAGGGGGGAGAAGAAGAAAAGAAGTGGTGCTCATTAGCTTCAATGCTGCCTTAAATGGTTCTGTGATAGTGCGTCTGAAATGGAAGGATAGTGCTACCTCTGATAGTCTGTTACAAGAGGTTTACCTTTCTAAGTCCCTAAACGGCTGTGTTTGGTTTTATTTTTTCATTTATCTCTCAGGTGAAAACACGTATGCTCCCTGTTAGTGCTCTTCACCAACTGACACAATACCCACCGAAACAACCAGTAAACAAACCAGAGAAAAATAGATTGGTGGCGGTTAATATTTGTTATATCTTTTTAGTTGTGGTCCTCTGTGGAGCCCAACCCTCCTCCACGTTTCGTCCCGCCTCTCCCAATATAGGTTGTTTATGGGCCTTATACGTGGTCCCGTACCCGTAGGAGCCATGTCCCTCCAGAGACGTGGCTGGCTTCTCCACTCTCCTTCTCCTTTGCCACAGTGCTTGGATCCTTTGTCTCTTCTGTGTTCGCCTCTGACGATGACTTTGTCTCCTCCTCGTTAATCCGCTCTTCGCTCCTCAAACTTCAGGTCTCCTCGTCTTCACGTTTTCCTCTTCCTGTCCCCCTCCCCGTCCAACGTCTTCTGGCTTTGTCTTCTGGATTCCCCACGACATCATCACGTTGTTGTCTTTTAATCAGCAACAGGCTTTTTGGAGTACCCCCGGCGGACTCAATGACCGGTTCGGATTTCGTCGTACCCTCTACCCTGGCACAGGGATATTACACGGACGAGCAAAGAGGGGACTTCTCAACGGGAAGTCAGCCATCCTCCGCCTCTAGAAGGAAGCAGGTGGGTGTATATGTGCTGGATGCCCATCCTTTGTCCTTCTGCTATTCTTCATCATGCCTAACGCACACTCCAACAGGGTTTCTTCCTCCTCTCCTGCACCTGTGTCTCTGAGGGAATGGGTGCATGTCATTAAGGATCCCAGCGACAAAATGCAGTTGTCTTTTGACAGAGCCTTGGAGACGTTACCATCTGTAAGAAGCTCTTCTTATCCTAGTGCTTCAATCCTGAGCTCACCTGACCCTGGTCGAGGGCCCATATTCACTGTGCAAATAAATAAATCAATCAATCAGTCAAGATTTTAAAGTGCAGGAAATCACCCCTGAGGGTCTCATCTAACTGGAGATGCTAACTTGTCCGTGGTGAATTGTTCATTCGAATAGCCAGGACTTGAGTCCTTTCCTGAATTCCGGGAGCGATGAGGCTATCCTGAGGTGTGGGGAAACATTGTTCCAAGCTTTGGCTGCCAGGCACCTTCATGAAGGGGCGTAAGGGAGAAAAACTCTTCATCCCACTCCTCCTCAGGACCCAGCTCGGGCAGGTTTATGGAGATATTACTACTAATGATGCTAAAAGGATGAATCATTCTTTTCCTGAGTCTTGCTGTCCAGTGAGGTACATAACACTGACTTTGGGGCCTTTTCCGATGATGCCCTGGGGGTTCCGGTCCCAACATTGCCCTCCATTTCTCCCTCCAACTCATAGACACTATTCTTGCCCTCTTACGTGGCCCATTTTCCCTCCTCATTTTGGAGGATCTCAGGGTACCTCCAATCGGAGGCATCCATGTTAATCAGACTCTTCCCCGGGCTGCGTGGGGCTGCTTTTGTCTGCCCAGGTTTCTCTTCTCCTTTAGAGAAATCAGAAGGAGCTCTCTCTGCTCACAATATGCCCCTTGAGCACACAGGTGTAGATTTGAGGGGGAGGTTTGATGTGTAACACCCCCTCATAAATCTACGTTCTGGTGAACAGTTGGGTACAGGTCCTTTCAGTCGAGTATGGTGAGGTGTCTCTTGGATTTCACCATGAATTTACCTACACAAAGACAAAAAGGCACACCCACTTTCTCCCTCTCTGTTTTGAAACTTTCAAAAATGTTGCCTATTTTACAAAATATGGTGATTTCTCTCTTAGTACCTTAGTACCTTACCAATCTTCATTCCTCTTCCTTTCCACTGCCTCTTTAACCCCTCTCACGCGCCCTGCTTGTCATATAATAAACTTTAACATTATATTCCAGTGTGATTGTTAGAAAATCTGAATCTCCCCTCCCCTCCCACCCAAAACTGACCAAGCTACGCCCCTGCTTGAGCGCTTGTCTAGCCGTCATAAGGGTCAGTTCTTCACCCACCATCCCTTCCACAGATGCAGAGATGTTTTAAGGCATGGGCAAAGGGGGCTGTGGCTCAGGACCCCAGCCTTTAAGGGGCCCCCGATAGAGCCTGCTCTGCGGGGAGTCTTGTTCTGATGAGCCTGAATAATTCTTAAACAGATTATTTTAAATACAGTTTCCCTTTCATTTATTTGCAATGTGGGTTTTTTATGGGAATCTATTACAGACACTTTGAGGAGAAATGCTTATGTTTTTCAACACCACCATGCAACAACCATAAAAAATATTCTAGAACAAAACAGGACTTCACATATGAGAAATGGGAGGGGTTGTAAATACCTTTTGCAATAATTTTAGCTGCTGCTGTGTTATAATATTGAAGACATGTCACTATCCCTTAATATTAGATTTAAACACAGTTGGAATTTGGACCAGTGAGTCTGTACAGTCAGTGATCTAGGCAAAGAGGGCATGAAGGAGCTGAAATTGGATCATACATTCAAAGCTGTTCTGAACAGGGGCCCTCAAAATAAGCTTGGTCCATGGCCCCCTGAAATCCTTAAGATGCTTCGACCTCTGTCTTCACCCTGATGCCTGTCACTCTCCATTTAAAAACCGCGATATGTGGACTATCCAAGCGAACTCCTGGAGTTACTAGGTTAATGCATGTGCTGTAAACAGCGTGATGTCTTGTAAAGCAGGCGCACTGCTCCCTTCTGCAAGGAAGGATGTGCTGCAGCTGTTTAGCTTTAGAGAGCTGCCTCCATGGAGCTTCACAAACCCCACTGCTCCTTCCAACAGGTCAGCAAGCTCCAGGCGAGAAGAGTGATCTCCTCTGTCCCCCTCAGGTCACCCCATCTCAAGACTGTATAAAAAACACATATGCCCCAGAACCAGTTATGGGGAGGTTGTTGTGCTATGCGACAGCCACACAGAAAATTAGGTGGAGTACAAACTGTATTCATTGATCTCCATTTTGCGCAAAAACAGGGGCAGCTTTTGTAGGGGGAAAGTGGCGAGGTGGGGACACAACAACATAAATACATTTAAAAAAAAGAAACTTACCTCCGCCACCACTGCCTAGCTGCTCTCCTGGCTCCCGCTCTACCCGCTGCAGCCACAGGCTCCCAGCCTGCCCTGCGACCAATCCTAACACTGCTCTCACATGAGAACAGTGTTAGGATTCGCTGGAGCGCCCTGGCTTGGTGCTCCGAGGCAGAGTGCGCATGTATGGTTGGCCAGCCCGAGACGGCTGGCCAAACATACATGGCACTGAGGGGAGTGCTGTGCACTCCACCTCCGTCCCTGTCATCGCCCATGGCCCTGCCCCCATGAAAAATAAAAATGATAGTAAACACTGTTTATTATCATTTTTGTTTTTCATTCTGCAGCTCCTGCTGCTGGCGGGGGGCAACGCTCCTCGACATAGTGGAGGAGCCACGCCTGAGCAAAAAGTTTGTAAAAATAGTCTGCTATACTCCGTGCCTTACTAATTTACTTTAGGCACAACTCCCTACCCGCTGGATTCTTTTCAGTCTAGTTTATAAAGTATTTCCTCCTGCGTTGTCCTGATACCCTTCACTCAAGGCTGTAGCCCCTAAATAAAAAACACTCCCCACTATGATCTGTATCCCAAGTGCCAAGGAGCGAGCGAGTGAGGCGAGCCGCAGGGGACTGTCCCCATCCCCAAGAGAGAATTATACATCTTCCTTCCTTCCATCCTTCTTTCAGTCTTTATTTCTTCTTTCTTACCTTCTCTTCTTCCTGATTACTCCCTTTGTATTTCTTTCTTTGTCTTTCCTGCTGTCCAGCCTTCTTTTTTTACGTGTACCCATCCACCCTTCTGTCCAGCCATTTAGCCTTCCATCCATACACCTTCAGTTCTTCAATCCAACCACTGACTGTCCTTGTAAGCATCTTTCCAGACCTGTTTCCTCAACTGCGTTCATCTATCTAGTCTTCACTTCTTTCATTTGTCCTTCCCTCCACTGATCCATCTACTCTTCCTTCTTCCATCCATTCCTCTTTTTATCTCTTTTACTGCACCCATACATCACCACTCCACCCTTCTCTCATCAACCCTTCATCCTCCTTTCCATCTATCTCTGCATCCGTCGAACCACCGCCCCATCCATCGCTAGCCGTCCATCCTTTCATCACTCTATCCTCCTCTTAGCCTCCACTCCCTTTACTTCCTTCCCATCAAGCTCTCTGGTCCCATTCCGTTGCCCATCCCACAACCCCAGCATAATATCCCCATCAGGTGGTATGCCTGACTTCCTGACTTCCTGTTTGGAGACCCGCAGTCTCCTATAGCAGCCAAAGGAGGTACAAAAATGTGAAACAGAACTGGCAAGGGGTACCCACCCCAGCTCCAGTTCCCTGCCTCCACTAACTGGAACCTCTTTTGCTATATTTCACTCCTAAAAACCAATGTTCTGGACGTTTATTTGCCCCATTCCTCACGTAGAAGAGCTTTCCTACTGATTACACACCCTTTGTACTATCACTGAGCTCCTTACGTGAATACATAAACCTCATACATAGCTATTTTGTTTTTTTTGCATATTTATGTAGCGCGAGCTCGACCTGATGGTATTGGAGTGCTTTACGTGAGCACCGGTTACATTAGACAAGATTACAATCTGTTTTTATCACCGGGGGAGATTTAGGGGGGCATTTTGACCTCGGTGGTCTTTTGTCAAGACCGCTGAGGGACCGCCGTGCTGAAGACCGCCATTGGTGGCGGTTTTCCGCTCAGCATATTATGACTGTTGGCAGCTCTACGTCCTTTTTCGGACAGTGTGTTGTGTGCGTGCATGGGGGTGTGCGTGTGTGTATGTAGAGGGGGTGTGTGAGTGCGTGTATGCTTGCGGGGTGTTGTAAGTTTGGGAATGAGTGCCTGTATGTCTGTAGGTATGTCTGTATGGTTGTGTGCGTGTATGTTTGAATGTGGGTGTGCGTGTCTGACTGTGTGTGTGGATGTTGGCATGTATGTTGGTGTGTGTGCGTGTATGTGTGTTGGTGGTGCCTGCGTGCGTGTCGTGTGTGAATGAGTGATGTGATGTTGGGGGTCGGGGTGGGGAGGGGGGTCCTGCCACCTTTGGGGGGTGGCAAGGGTGGTGGGGGGTGTAGGGGAGGGAGTTGGGGTGGGGGTGGGGGTGGGTGACACCCCTATTAGTGCCAGGGAAGGAATTCCCTGGCACTGATAGTGCTTACCGCCATGGATTTCATGGCGGTTCCAAACCTCATGAAATCCATGGGGGTCAGCCGGGTCCAAATACTGCCGGCGGTATAGTGACAACCGCCGGGCGGAACGAAGAAGCGGCGGATGACTATGGCGGTAACCGCCATGGTCATAATTGCAAAAATTTGACCGCCGGCCTGTTGGCGGTCTTACCGCCGTTTCTCCGCCGTCCGCCAGGGTCGTAAGGACCCCCTAAGTGATTTGCCCAGAATCACAGGATGTTGAGCTGACTTCAAGATTCGAAACTGGGTCCCCAGAGGGCTTCTTTGGCCATAACATGGCATCCTCCCTCCTCTTAAATCATCCATTTTCACTTCTTCTGGGCTCCCCAAACCATGCATTGTACTCAATCTGTCACTCCCCACTTGCATCTTTCCTGGCTCGTTGAAGGATGCCACAGCCCCAGGGGCCTGGGTAGCATTAGTGCAGCAGGTGCAGTGGCACCGAGACCCGGAGCCCTGATTGTTCTATTGAAGCCAGATAATTGCTGTATTTTGCTACCCTGACAGCAGACAAATAGGCCACTTTCCTTGCTTAAACCATGGATCCCAGCTTTCTTGCTGTGCTACTGCAGTCCTCACAATCCTTACTCTCCGTGCCCTTGTAACAGGTATGGAAACTGCCTCTCAGGCCATCATTAATAGAGTCCGGTGAATAGTTATCACCAGCAAAGTCTCTCCAAGTCTCGAGCTTTACTTCCCAGGCACTTCTTGTCCTCACTTAGGATGTGGTGGTTGTCCCCTGGCTGCCTTTGTCTTATCTCCACCATTCCCTGCTCCTGAAATCCATCAGAAGCAGCAGTGCAAAAAGCATCCTTCTGCACCCACCTTCATCCTCCATCTGTTCCCAGGCCACACTAGCCACTAGCACAGTCACTAGTGATGTTGTGCCTTACACATACTGGATACCATACAATAACATGACATAGCATAGAATAGCATAGCACAACATAACATAACATAGCATAACATGACAACATAACGTAACATGACAACATAACATGGCATTACATGACATGACAACATAACATAACACGCTTTAACTTAAAACCACGTAACACGTCATAACATGACATAACGATATGACATAATATAACATGACATAACATAACATACCATAACACAGCATAATAACATAACACCATGTAACACATGTAATAATATACCATAACATAGCATCACAACATAAAGTAACATGAGAACATACCATGGCATTACATGACATAACAACATAACATAACACGCTATAACTTAACACCACGTAACACGTCATAACATAACATGACATAACACAACATAATGACATGACATAACATAACATGACATAACATAACATACCATGACACAGCATAATAACATAACACCATGTAACACATGTCATAATATAACATAACATAACATTACAACATAACATAACATGACAACATACCATGGCATTACATGACATAACAACATAGCATAACATGCTATAACTTAACACCACCCAACACGTCATAACATAACATGACATAACACAATATAATGACATGACATAACATAACATGACATAACATAACATACCATGACACAGCATAATAACATAACACCATGTAACACATGTCATAATATAACATAACATAACATTACAACATAACGTAACATGACAACATACCATGGCATTACATGACATAACACGCTATAACTTAACACCACGTAACACATCATAACATAACATGACATAACACAACATAATGACATGACATAACATAACATACCATTACACAGCATAATAACATAACACCATGTAACACATGTCATAATATAACATAACATAACACATGACATAACATAACATATATAACAACACGACATGATACATATCATAACATAACATAACATGACATAAGATAACATAACAACATAACATAACACGTCATAAGACAACACCACGTAACACGTCATAACATAACAGAAATCCACTTAACACATCACAACATAATATTACAACATAACATAACATAGCACAACACGTCATAACATAATATAACTCCACGTAACACATCATAACATAACCTAACATGACATAACAGAGCATAACATAACGCATCATAACATAACACTACGTAACACATGCCCTAACATAACACCATGTGCACTTCATAACATAACATAACACTAAGTAGCACGTCATAACTTAACACCTCATAACACACGTCATAACATAACATACCATAACATAACATTACATAACGGAGGCATCCATCTCCTTAGGAGCACTGTCCTTCACTCACGATGGGAGGAACCCAAACTGTTAAGACTTCACTGACTTGTTCCCCATAAATTGTGTTGTTTGAGGTGAGTATTAAACGCCAGTTTGCCATTTCTGCATCTCCACATTCTGCTCTGTCTCCGAGCCATCAATAGCCCGACCAGCAGCCCAAATCCAGAGATGGATCATGGATTCAGTTAACTCAAACCAGTATTTTTGATCCACAGTATCCCTGGCACAAGTCCACCTTGGGATAGACTCCTTCAGCCGCTACCAAGGGTTGAGAAATCAGGAACTACAGCCATGCTAGCTTGCCTTCATTTCTGTTCACTATATGGCCTAAGACTGACCGCGCCTGTCACCCAGGAACCCACACCATCCATCAGGGCCAGATTTGTCTAACTTTTTTAATATGATGGCATCCTTAAAGTACACCTGAAACCTGGGATATATTTAACCATGGCACCAACAGTGGCAAGGGTCTAGGCCTGAAAATTAAAATATCTCCCACTTTGAACCAAAGCTCTTATGACACCAAGCAAGCAAAGCAAATCATTGCAAAGCTCCCCAGAAGAGCTCTCTTATCTCTTTCATCCAAGCATCTATCTATTCACCCTCCCATCCACGCACTGATATCCATCATTTCACATTTACATTCTGTCATCCATTCAATCTTTCATCCATAGTTCATTGTTTAACTATTCTGTCCCTCCGTTCATCTATCTGCCCATTCTTATCCAATCTTATCATCTATCTCCAAATCTATCCATCTAAGCCATCAATCCACCCATCCATTCATCTATCCTTTCACTCATCCATCCCTCCATCGATCCTTTAATTTATCTATCCATCCATCCGCCTGTCCACCCATCCATCCTTTCACTCACCCATCCATTCACCCTTTCACTCCATCCAGCCATCCTTTCATTCCATCCATTCATTCATCCATCCAGCCACCCATCCATCCTGCCATCCTTTTACTCAGCCATCTACCTTTTGCCTCATCCAACCACCCTTCCATTCATCTTTTCATTCCTTTCACTCATCCATCCTTACATCATCTTTTCACTCACCTACTCATTCATCAATCAATCCTTTCACTTATCCATATATCCAGCCTTACACCCATCCATCTACCCTTTCACTCTTCTATCGACCCTTTCACTCACTCACTCAGCCATCCATCCTTTCACTCATCCATCCACCCTTCCGCATATCCACCCATTTATCTTTGCACTCATCCATCCATCTTTTTACTCACTCATCCATTTATCTTTTCACTCATATATCAATTAATCTTTTCACTCATCCATCCATCTATCCACCTACACTTTGATTCACCCATCCACCCTTTCACTCAAAAGTCCTTCTATCCAATCATCCATTCTTCCTTTCAGTCATCCATCCGCTCTTCCACCCACCCACCTATCCACCCATCCATTAATCCATTTACCCTTTCACTCATCCATCCATCTTTTCACTCATCCATGCATTCATCCTTTCATTCTTACATCAATCCACCCATTCATCATCCGTCCATCCACCCTTTCATTCATCCATCCACCCTTTTACACACACATCCATCCTTAGATAGATCCTTTAACTCACACAGTCACTCACCACCCTTTCACATCAATAATGAGCCTTTATCTGCCGAGTTGCAGATAGAAGGGTCCCATCAAGGTCCCCACCCCTCTGTAGCTGCTAAAGTGGGGGGTTCACTACGCCCCTGAACGGCGGCAATGGTGCAGGTAACCTATTTCTTCTAAATCCTGAGAGTAAAGACATGTTCCCAAGTATTTTTGGTGGGAAGTTGCCATTTGCTGCTAGGTACTGCTTCTACTGCTGGTGTCCTGGTACGAAGAAGCCAAGGGCCTGATTTAAAGTTTGGAATGATGGTCGTCATTGCGAAGGACGGAATCACTCCGTCGTCCTGACATTCATACTGTCCCCAAAATTAGAGAAGTCTCTCATCATTGGCAGGAATCGTCGCCATGGCTTGTCAATGTTGTATAATTTTGATGAACGGCTACGTCAAACAGGACGGCCGCCCATCAAACATTTACAGTGTTTAATTTTTCAAAAACAAACCTCCAAAACGAGGGAAAAAACTAATGACACTTATTTTCTCCTGGCAGTGACAGCAAAAAAGCCATCGATACTTCCACGTTAAAATGGCGGGTAGAGGGACAGTCGAATCGCTAACTCCTGCCAGCCCCGTACTCCGAAGAGCTGTTGAAGGAGTACGCTGCCGGTGACGGAGCCGGAGTGGCTCCTTCACTGACATACTTTGAGATTAAATTAAACAGGCAATGGACAGAGTGAACAGGCAGTGGAGTTTAGAGTAAGGAGGGAAAAATGGAAACGATACACAGATTGACATGAGCGTCAGAGCTGGAGAAAGGAGGGAATACATAAGAGGCTGAACAACAGCCTACGGACGATGGAGAAGATGCTGACTGTGATGATTGTGAAAGAGAAAGACTGATGCTGTGAGAGGGGGAAGCAGGCACACACAGGTGGAGGCAGAGCAGGCAGGAAGATGTTGGGATATTAATGAGCGGGTTAAAGAGATGGAAAAATAAATGGATAATGAAAAGGGTGGAAAAGAAAGCCATGGGTGGTGGGATTCAGGACATGAGAAAGACAGTGAGGGCACAGGCAATCTTCAATTCTTCATAGCAGGGATAGACTTACTCTTTAGTGGTTAGAGGCGAGCTCGAAGACAGCCAGGCCATCCTCTTCGATGTGAGCAGAGAAGCTCTGGTCCAGGCGGTTTGGTGACCTCGAAGTACTAACCCTCCAGGACCGATGGTGAGATGTGACTGTGCTGGCAGGACTCTCATCCTGAGATATTGTCGTAAGAGCCTCTATCAGCCGTTGAACACTCCTTCCTTCCACCCTTCTGATAAACATCTGGCTGTCACAGATACTGTATGTTTGCTCTGTCCTTTAAGCGGGTTTCCTTGACATCAGAAAATACCCAGCTTGTTCAACGTGTGCAGCCAGCACTGCATAGACTTGGGGTTCGATTCATATGAAAATGTGCAAACCTATACCCAGAGATCTATCGCCTCACATGGTGATCAATTTATTCAATTTTGGAATCCACAAAGGTTGGCCAAGTTATAATCTTTGACAGTCACAGATTTTCACGAGTACTCCACAAATCGTTTTGTGAATTCCATTTTTCATAAGCAAATATGTATGTTTCCCATTGCATAACTCTAACGAGCAAAGCACATTTATTTGCTAACTTTTTTCGCTTTTCCTCCATGGCTGAAGTATTTTGCACAGAAACCTAGATCTCTACATCGGTTTTGAGAGTGCAAAAGTAGTTCCCAAAACCTCAGTATTTGTGTGTGGAGGGTATCCAAACTCACGCGGCATTCCAGCTCCGGAACTTCCATTCCACATCACCTTAATGGAAACAGGATGCGTTTAACAAAGCATTACATTTGTAACTAACATTTTTTAAGGGTAGGTAGTGCCCATGTTTATGTTCATTTCAGGGAATGCTTGAACCTTCAACCTAGAGACCCTGGTGGACAGGAGCCAACCCACTGAGCTTTTTCAAAACTGAGGGTACCTGTTGATTCAAGCCCTTTTGTTGCTCCTTGGTCCCCCTGCCCTCCCTGAAACTGTATTGGGACATTCAGAGAACGTTATTAGATTGAACCCACTCTTCGATGCGTTGCAGAATGATACGCCCCACAATTTGAACAGCATCAAGTAGAGAGATTGGTCGATATCATTCTGGGTTCTGCCTACACCCATTTTTGAAAACGGGAACAATAATTGCTGATTTCCATGACTTTGGGATTTCAATTGTAACAGCATCATTCAAAACATTAGTTAATAAAGGGGCCCAAAAGGTAATATCGCCCTTATAAAGGTCCATAGGCACCTCATCCAGCCCCAGGGCTTTGTTCGAAGGGCTAGCAGAGATTGCAGATTAAACTTCTTCAAGATCAAAAGTAATGCTCAATGGAAACTGAGGAAGTCCCGTGGCATCTACTGAGGGACCCTCAGTGCCCAGGGCATACACCTTGTTAAAATGAGTCACCCACTATGCAGCAGTAATGTTTTTTCCTATATTATCAGAATAAGTAAGATATTACGATTTCCCATTGACTATAAGACAAAAAACCCATAAATCCCCAATCTACAGGTGGAAACACAATTCTTCCCACATCTCATCCTTAAGAGTTTTCTTCCTGGTCTCAATGGCTTCTTTATAGGCCACTCCAGTGGCCCTGATAAGCTGCTGATTCATTGACTTAGCTCGAAGAGCTTTCCACGGTTGTTTATTAGCCACCCTACAGTTTGTATCGAACCAACCAGCTGAGGGGGCTCTACGCAGTCCTGACAATTCCAACATAAGAGTCCTTATACTACAATTCAAAGATTGGAAGTCAACTAATACTTGGGCACAAGGGGCTTCAAATGTTAACAGAGAATTTAAAAACACACTGGGATTTAGACTCAGTAAGGTATCCAACAAAACAGGGATGGAGACGTGGTGCCACTGATCCTACTCCCCTGATCCTTAGGGATCAGGCCAACAGGTCCTGAGACAGCATTTCTGGAGATCTACAGTTAATCACTGCACAATTTCCTTCCAAACTTTTGGCTGCGGGGCCAACCCAACCCACCTTTCTTACAAATAATATATCCATAAACTCATTAATACTAAAATCAGAGTTATGGGACAGCCAATAAAAAACTTTGTTTTTAAGATCAGTGGTAGATTCCCTGGATGCAGGACTAAGGTGGGGCACTCCTGTCATAACTGCAACATACGGGCATCACTCTGGTGGCAAGTTAAGACGAAGTAGGCCTTCCACTAATTGAGGACACAATTGATCATCTGCCTGATAGGGCACTACTTCTATCTGATTAATCAGGGCCTTTTGGGACGGCCCTCTGCTAGCCTGGGGAAACACAGTATCGCTACTAAGTGCAGGATTGAAAGGCACAGTGACAATATCAGCATATGTGGTGCTTGGAGGCACTTGAACCAACTGAGTGGACACATCATCATGGGATCTGCTGGCAGCCCCTTCTAAGGCCGGAGTAAGAGAGTGGGCTGTGCCTGCGGAAGAAGTAGTATTAACATTAGCAACCATCCTGGTCAGAGTTCGAACAAAGGATTGTAAGCTGTGTCATCGCTCAATCAGTGGAGCCACACACTGGGCAATCACAGCTTTAAGTTTAACTAAAAGAAAGTCCCAGTCCGGGGTAACTGCCCCCCTCCGGTATCCACAGAGGCTGTTACCGGTACTTTAACACTTGTAATGTGGGATGGGGATCTACGGTTCGCAGGACGCTCTGCTTGGCGCTTTTACTTAGCTGAGGGGGCGCAATCACGGTTGTTTAAAGACTCCTGGACTTCGTTCCCCGCAAGAAGTTCACAGGCAGCTGGCAGCGTATTAGGGGAGTGGGCTGACCAACAGGGTCCGAAACGGGACTGCAGATCTAACTGCAGTGTTAAAACACAACTCAGGCCTTCCACTACATCCAGTGATAGTCGGCGTCCGCCATGATCAATCTCTTTGGTAATTACCCCCATTGCACGGGCTAAAAAAGAGTCAAGGGTGTGGCCTGGACTGGTTTGTTCACAGGGTCATTATCCCCTTGTAATTTACCTTTGCTCATGTTGCTCCCTTGCAAGACCTTGATCTCCAAATCCAAACTGCACTAGGTAAAGTTATAAAAGCACCCAAACAGAATAACTTGCTGAGAAGCGCCACCAGTACTAGCCAAAGAAATAATGCTGAAAGCGGAAGTTACTATTCTGTACCAGCCTCTTGTTTGCAGGAGTTGGTTCTTACTCTTTCTTCTTCTTTATGATACCATCTTTTGCCTTTCGGGTAAGGAAATTCTTGACCTCTTGCTGTCCACATTTACTCCAGGCCGGAGGAGTTGTTGGGGCTGTGGGGACACCCCCTGTCTCCCGATGGTCTCCAATCTCTTGGTGCTTGTAGCCCCCATCTTCTTGCCTGACCTCCATTGCTGAGGGGTCTCCAATCTCAATGCATTGCTCACCTTGCCTTCTGCAAGATCTCACTAGATGGGCTCAATGTCTGCCTTTCCTAGCTCATTTTCTTTCCCACTTCGTCATACGTTGCAGTGCAGGATTATTTGGTGGTGATAGCTCAGTGATCACTGTCTCAGGCTCTTGCTTGCTCGTGGGCTCTCCTCTCAATAGGAGTCGCCCTATCCCCTTGCCTGTTTAACCTAATTAGTTGGTTATTTTCATTGGATGAAATGTTTGGGGTGATTGGGAAAATTGACGTTGGCGTCCGCCCTGCCTCTGCAGTGCACTTCTTCCCATCATGGTGTGCTTTCCTTGCATCATCTGCATTGACTGCATCATCTGTTTGTGCTGCTGTCCGTATGGTTGGACACTACAATTTCCTTACTTCTCCACACATTTCCTCCAAATGCACTGGTAGTTGTACCAGCTTGTCAATAACCTTGTTATACATACACATTGTGAATTCATCGTCCTCCTTGATTGAACTCTTTAAATCAGATTATTTAAATTCTCCAACTCCCCATTTACACCTGACACGAAAACTGCCAGCACGTTTAACAGGTCCACTTGTATATCCATTTTGTTAGCGTGGTCATTCAATTGTTCCACCATCGCTTGTATTGTGTTTAATACTGCCTCCCAAGAGCTCTTAATATCAGTTGTGACCACATTTGAACTCTTGGCCCTTCTTGAGTGCTCTGGACTTTGGTCTTCTGCATATGGGGTGGCCAGGAGCTCTGCTCACCTTACAACAGTAGAGCTGAGCACTACCTCGCTTGTGTGATGCTGCGTGAACAGACACACTGCCTCCCTTTCCACGTGCGAATTCAGTGAATTCAGGTGATGTGCACCTGCTCCCGCCTCGAAGGCCGGAAAGGCACTAAAAATTGAATTAAAATTGCATGAAAGGCCTCCATTATCCAGTTGTTTGGTTGCATTTATAGCTTCTGGGGAGATGGTGTCTACAGGGATTACTTCCACTTCAGGGTGCTCTGTTCCTTGCAGACCAAAAAGACAGTATGATGACCCCTCCCATGGTGATGTAGTTATTGTTGGAGTCGCCGTAAGTGCCTGCGCTTCTTGCTGCTGGTAGATTGGCCTCCTCTACTCCCCACTATTCCCTCAATGTCCAGGATGAGATGGAAAGTTGGGGGTGCTCTGTTTCCTTCAATGCCTCCAATGCCTACTTTACTTCTTTTTTCTGACCTCCTCAGTGGGGATTGGGGAAAGTGGGGGGCACTTCCCACAGCCACAAACAACACCCGATCCTAAGTAGGGCCGCTTCTGGGACTCTGGGAGGGACACCTAGGTCTGTGCCACTAACCACAGCGCCCCTCGGGCTCTTCCCACACGCTCCCAGCTCACCCTCCTTTTGACTTAGCTTTTGACTTAGCTTAGGTTTTGATCACCTTGACTCTCTGCTGAGGGGATCTACTGGTAGACAGGCCCAGGTTGCTGCTGGTTGCTACAGGGAGCCGACACCACGCCGTCCACGCTGTCCCTGAGCACTCCTCCTGGTTTCCCCCGGATTCTGGTTCAGGTTCAGCTTCTTGATTCTGGCTGTGCCTTGACACAGGTCACTGGTCTCTTGTCCCTTGGCCCTTGATGAACCACCATCACAGCCTGGGCTCTTGTGACCTTCAGCCCAACAGCTGTTGGGCCCTGTCCATGCTGCACCAAATCGCACCCTTGTGGTGCTTGTGGCACTCCGAGCACTCAGTGGGGACAGCAGACTCATCCAGGGGCCTCAAAAGGACCTATGAGGGGTGCCCGCAGCCATGGCCACAGCCAGACCTCCTCCTGCTCCAAGCTCAGCAGCCCAGCTACTAGCGATACGTCACATCCTGCTCCAGCCCGTCACGTCCAACCGAAGGGGATGGAGAACTGAAATGTATGATCCGCAATTTAGGACCACCTACTATGTTTATTACTTCTATTGCTCTTGAACCTCACAATGTGATATTACCAAAGGTACAGCTATAGTGTGTCAAATCCTCCATAACAAACAGTGGTAAACTGCTCTTTGTGCCAGTACCTTTCAGGCAGATATCACTAGTAAAGACACATGGCTTTGCTCCACATTAATGTTAATTATTCCTCTTCCGATGTTCCATGTACCATTCACAAGCCTGAATCTGTGTTTGTTCTTAGCTGTAGTCGTTTAAACAAACTCAGGATACAACACTATGACTCACTCATCAGGTTGTATCACATTGCTCATTAGAAGCCGGGCATCAGCCATCTGACATCCATGAGTCGAATATGGGATTAAATCACATGGTGTGAACTAATCTACAAAGTGAACTCGTTTGGAAGCACTTAAATAACAACTGCATCAATGTTTCAGGACTTACGTGCTCACATTTAGCCCAGGCATTTAATATGTTCTGCACGACCCAACTCGTATACTTTTCTGCAAAAGATGTTCCTTCTACGCCCACATAGTCACAATAGTTTGCTTGTATTATCCAAGAGCCACTGATATCACAAGGTTAGTGCCCCACAGAACCTATGACACTGTCTAATGTGCACTATCAGAGTCGCATCACGTCAGGTAATTCAGTATGCTTTTGTTAGCAGACCACCATACCACAAGTCCATGGACCAGCAAGTGTGTCTCTCTCATGCTCAGCACCTGGCAAAGAAGACAGTGGAGGATGAATTATGTTATAATTGCAGTAGAGAAACCCTGTTTGTGAAGTCCACCATCATGGTGGCATTCAACATTTCAGTGGATAAGGAGAGTGTTGGCCCCATATAAGGTGGCCCACTCTACTACCACATCACAGTTGATCACCCATCTGTCATTGAGGTATACTGTAGATTGCAAGTCTCAGGAACAAGTACACAGAAATCTGTCTACAATTTCCCAATTGCGAATCTTTGTGATTCACAATTAGGAAATTGCAAAAAGTGATGCACTAACATGTCTCACACACATTTAGCGATTCCCAGTGGGTCTCAAATAGACCTAACTCATCAATATTCATGAGGTAGGTCACAATTTGAGACCCATTGGGAATGCCTAAAATTGCAGGGATGGTGGCCTGCTGGGGTCATCAAACCCCCATGTCTGTGATTGCTTTTAAATAAAGCATTTTTTTAAAAACATGCAGCCCGTTTTATGTAGAGGAAAATAGTATGCGTTTCAAAAACAAAAATGTAAAGCTTTCTTTTAATGTTTTAAGAGTAGTTAGGGGTCCCTGGGGCCACTCCCTGCTCTTAAAAAAGTTTGCATCCACATTCACAAAGGGGAAGGGGTCCCCTGGGGACCCCTTTCCATTTACGAATGGGTTACCACCAACTTGAAGTTAGTGGTAAACTGTGAATATTTTGCGACCGCATTTCGGTTGCAAAACATTCATACATCCCACTGCAAGTCACTGTTAGGAAGGGAAACCCTTAACACGCCACTTCCTAACACTGATTCGCAAACCTATTTTGCGATTTGGCAAAAGGTTACTGAATCACAAAATAGGGTTTGTACATCCCAAAATGTTTTTTAGTGGTCACAAATGGCGATTCTGAAAATCGGATCATTTGAGACCAATAAAAACTTTCAGACATGTGGCTCTAAGACCCTTTGTGCTTGTCCAGCTACCCAGGACTTGCCTCACCAAAGGCTCGGATGCAAGTGTCTAGATGAATCCCCATTAAAGCAATTCCGCCATGGTGAAGCAACTCCAGGGTTTTGTCCGGCATTGGTGGGATTCCTTAACAGGGCAATGTGATTCTCCTTCCAACATTCGCTATGTCACATGCCACTGAAGTGAGCACTTCATCACCTAGCCAATTAGGTGTCTGCTGGAAGGCAGTCATGCTTTTGTGGTCAGTGGGCTTGATGAAGAGCTGGTCTGTTGAAGAACTTCTTTCTCCTCTATAGCTTGAGACGTTCAAACTGGAGGACTACTGGTTCTCCAATACAAACTAGCATGGATCTTCAATTACCACTTGTTTAACCACTAATGTGTCACAAGTACCTCCTGTAGCATCATAACCAGCATGTCAAACCGGATTTGCTTCTGGACTACCTCAAGTAATAATGGAGAAGAACACACCGTGGAATAATGAGGTCCAAGAGCTCATTTAGGTAATTCTTGTAGGTCAGTTTTCCTCTTACAATAGCTGGTCACGCCACTGGCACATCAGGTGGCCAACAACTACCAGCTGGACCTATAACTGTACCAATCCATTTCTCTCTTAGTGAAGAGCCAGGTTTGTGGACCCACTCATGGATACAGAGGCCATCACCACCTTCACAAGGTGTCAAAGAACATTCACAGCCACTAAACACTTACACACAGACACAACCCTCATCTACTCCTGCAAGTGCACATTTCAGAAACTTACCTATAATCCTGTCATAACAAAGAAAAGGATGCTCATAGAAAGATAGCATGAGTCACATGTTGTACCCTGGTTCTTTGGAATTATGTTTATCTAGGCCGGGTATGTGTGCAAAAAACATGACTGAGCTAAAGGTATTTCAAACAACACGGTAACATAAACATCAAGAGCTATTCCTGTACAAAATACCGGCAAGGTTTATTAAAACAAGGTTTTTCAGAATAAAAAATATTATCTAAAAAAATGTTAAGTATAGGAAGGACATGGGTTGCTTGAAGATTAAATGTGTGGTTGGCAAGCTCCTTGTTGTGTATAAAAATATCTAAACTAAAACTCCACCTGATTCCAGGGAGTGATAATCAACTTGGAAATGGAGAGAAGGGTTTTTCAACATTTCTAAAGATGTGTCCCCTATTCCTCGTGAGTGGGAATACACAAAGCGGGTGTGGGTTCAGTCACATCCTGAGAGGTGTCACACATAGGAGTACAAACCTAGGTGAAAAAATGGTAGACCTAATGAGCTAACAAGATGGCAAGGGATTGAGGGGTCTGGGAGATGGCAAGGAAGCAGGCTATGAGGCATGTTGGCAGTCATTGTCCTGTGCATGGTAGTCTTTGCCTTCTGGAAGTCAGCACAGTAAGATCCTCCTTAAAATGGGTTGAACGATGGTCTTCTGTCCAGCCACTAACTTTCTTAACGAAGTGGGTAACCCCAAAATAACATTGTTGGAGTTCAGAAGGTGACTGCAGGGGCATAGCCTGGTCAGTAAGATTGGGTAGCTGTGAGCTTAAGAGTTTCAAAATATCACCCTGGCATATAATGTTAAAATACTTTATACGACAAGAGGGCACATGAGAAGGGCTACAGGGCCAGTGGAAAGAGAGATTAATGCAGATTGGCAGAGGCAACAAGAAGGAGAAAACACAATACATTGTAAAATAACCAACATTTTAGAATCTTTTAAAAAAAGAGGGAGAGTTTGTGCGTTTTTGTCTGTGTGTGTATGCAAAAAATCCTTGTGATATCTAACAGACACCTCACCATACCCAACTGAAAGCACCTGTACCCAGCTATTTATCAGAAAATACATATATTTGGCAGGTTCAACAACCCAAAGAGAACCCTGAAGCTATGCCCTTCGGTGACTGAGAAATAAATATGCCTGTAAATGTTGTTTTGTCCTGTCAGGTTAGCTGTTCTTTCAAAGACAGCAGTCAAATATCAGGTATGTCTGACAAACGGTTTTTTATTCCTTTACCATGGAGATTGATGTTTAATTTTCTTGGATTGTGAAGTAAGAGGATTTTGTTAATCAATCTTGCTGGGGTGCAGGGGGAATGAAGGGAAAGGCTGTAGGATATATTTTTTACAAACAAACTGAAATATCTGAAAATGAGCTGTACAATTATTTTAAAATATATCAGCAGTTAAGAAAGCACAAATGTAGCACATTTTTTAATTTTGAAGTGTGATAGAAATAGGATCAAAATAAATCAAGACATTTTACTTTCCATGGTAATGTCTAAATGATAAATATTCACTCAAACTCATTTTTCACAATCTCTATGCCTTCAGTGATGTACGATTGATGGCAGCATCCCCACTATGAAAATTGTCCCAGCACCACTGCCATGTACATGAAACTGTGATGCTGCGGACTACCGTGGCGTCCCTCTTTCGGACCATGGTCGGGCCGGCAGTCCGCATTTCAGGATGCCGGAACCGCCGCTGCCCATTTTTCTGTGCTTGTTTTGCTGCAGTGCGGCCCTGGAGGCACACTTCGTGCTCTGGGTCACACAGCAGACCCTGACAGCCTCCCTGACTTTCCTTGTACTTACCTCCTTGGGTCTTTCCTCTTCTTTCTTCCTTTTGATTTTTCTTTTTCTTCTGTCTTCGTTTCTTCTTTCTTCTTGGCCTTCCATATTGTCTTCTTCCTTGGTGTTCTTCTTCCCACCATGCCTTTTTTCCTTTTCCTTTTCTACTTGGTCTTTTCTCTCATTAATTTCTACGTGGACTTTCCCTATCCAAGATGGTGTTGTACTTTCTTCCTGTTGTGTCACTTCCTGTTTCATGGTATATAAGCACTGCAGTTCCTTACTGCCTTGCATTGCAAACACTTCCGTCTTGGTGGTGATCCTCGCTCCTGTTTCCAGTTTTCTCTGTGCTCCTGCTTCTTCCTGCAGAATTATATTCTAGTTTTTCCCTTTTTTCATTGTTTTTTTCCCCCTTTTTCAGGAGTTCCTGTGGTAGAGGTTGTTTTCCCATTTTGGGGGTTTTTCCTCTGGGACTCCTTCTGGAGGGTACGGTCTGCCTTGGCGTCTTTTCCAGTCAGCAGCACCGAGGCTACTAGAAAGGGTCACCCCTACCTTGGCCAGTCCAGAACCAGTAAGCAAGTTCCTCCAAGTTTTTCAGCTTATGGTGGTAAGAGACGTGCAGACCGTAACAGAAGCATATTCAGAAAAATAACGAGACATCACAGTACAGGACATGCGTCTTGGTGTAAATGGAAATATGATGAAATGTACTATTGCATTCTTGATGTATATGCATTTCCAGCTACCCTATGAGGTCCAATGAGCTCATTGCCAGGACCCTCCTCACCAGAGGGTTTAGCCAGAACCAGTGTTTCGGGTGGCACTGGGTATAGTGCCGCAGGATTAGTTTCACAAGTGGCAGATATCCACCTATTGCTAGAGGGCATCCAGGCCTCTCCTGGCGGCAGTCCTACCTCCAAGAACTTCCTGGTGATAGATTGCCACATTGCCAGTCATGACCCCTGTAATAGTTGGGTGATGGGCCTCCCATATACTTCTGGAGAACCTACTTCAAGCTGTTCCCCAAATCCTCTTGACTAAAGATGTGTGCCCTTGAGTTTGTCTCCTCAGCATTTTTGGGGCTAGAGGTGATTGAAACACAGGAGGAGAGCAATGAATGCTGGCCTGTCTTGCGAGTGCCTCAAGAATGAACAATTTTGGACTTTCTAGTAGTTCCCTTCCTGGTATGTGTGGATGGTGAAAAATTCCACTTAGATTTCTTATTCGTATGCTCCTTAGAACATCTAAACAAACAAGAAAGGGGTAACACAATAGAGAAGGAGAGCACTATATTCTCTGAAGCATAGATGTACCAGTAGTGGTGTCAAACACATTTTCTTTAACTTGCTATCATTTTAACCTAATGATATTGCTCGGAATAATGCACCCTTAACATACCAAATACAACTAATGACAGGAGAAGAAAACTGGACACGTTCATCACACCAGAGCCACAAAATGGAGACACGATTAGGCTTGATGATGGGCAACTGGGGAGGTTTTGTTTCTTATCTTTTATTAGTTTGCGGGTATCTCTATGATCCTGCCTGTTTGGGTCTGTGAACTGTAGTATCCCTATAACTTTTTATATATTTTTTTTCATGTTTTCCCGATGTTATTCCATTGTCCTGAGTTAGTTCAATTGCCGTGGCCTGAATGTGGTGTGTGATTTTCTTCAAGGTAGTGTTACTGTAAATTTGATTCTAAATGCTGTAGGTGTGTTGGTGGATGTTTATAGCTCTCATGTTTTTCCTCTTGACCCATTCATTTTGGAGAAGCTATTGTCATGTGTGGATCCCTCCCCTTGTTCACAGCCACATTTTCATCTAGGTAGACATTTTCAATGTAAAGAGTCTTCCACACACGGAGGTGTTCTTCATGTGGACATTTAAGCCCAGATTTAGGGTTTTGTGGACGGGGTTCCCTATCACAAACGTGACAGATATCCCATCCACATCATTAGAAGTGCTACATCATATATTACACCTTTAATAAGCTAATGGGATCTCTGTCACATTTGTCAAACACCAATCCATGTCCTTTGATCCTTCTCCATGAATGAAAATAAGGCTCAGTTTATTGCCAATTAATGTTAGCTGCAGGCATGTGCTGAGCATACTGTTCCATATTTACTGATCACAGCATGGAGGAGATGATTCCCCATATGACTAATGAAATCCTTTCATCACACAAACCTAGTTTCGCCTCTGGCATTACCATCCCCACTTCTATATAACAGCTCTTTCCTCAACAGAACTTCCAGCTCCCAGCAAGGCATCAACAGCAAGTAGGAATGTGCCTTCAAAAACATTCTAGTGAAAAGTCTCAGCTATGACACACAATCTTCCGAGTACCACAGGTAAAGCAGGAAGGCAGTGAGACAAATTGTCTATATTTGCATGGTTGCATGGTTTCCTTTTCCACATATGAGTTGTGGGTTGAAGAAGGATGATTGCAATGAATGGGCCTCTTTAAGCCCGCCTTGCAACCCAACATTTGATCAGTGTAGAGAACGTCTGCAATTAACTTAACTTTAAAGAGTAAAATGAATCCATCTAAAATCTGCTGTTAAATTCAAGACTTACACCAGAGGCTGTACTGGAGCCTTGATGGCTAACATGGTGGGGGTCAGTTCTATTTCTCCTGTCAGACCAGGTCCCCTAATCTAACATGATTCAATACAATAAATAGGACAAAATAATACGGAGTGACTCAACCAAGCAGGGATCTTGCTTTTCTTGAGGACCTCTCACACATGAACTTTGCTGCTTCTAACTGGCTGAACCATACAGTAATGGGTTATGCTGCAAAGCTCTAGAAGGTCTAGTTGGATTCCCAATCAACATAACGCTCTGTGATGCTTTTTTCCCAGGGGATGTGTGCTTGGTTTAAATAACACATCATTTTTAGCCTTCTGGCAAAAACTACTTTCTAAGAAGTTAGAATTTGTATTACTGTTCCTACTGTTTTACAAAGCTTCAGTTCATGTTTGGCGGAAAGACCTTATTTTATAAGCCAGGGGTGGATTTCGACTGGGTTGAGGCGAGGCAATTCTCCTGCGACTTTAAGGGAAGCCACTTCTGATGCAGCAGCACTTGCTTTTGGCAGTGCTATCCAAAGAGAAAAGGATTCAAAGATGGTGTCACCATCTTTATATGGGTACCTCATAGATCATTATTAGTGACGGTCATGGTGATTCTAGAGACCCTAATGAGGAGAACGTTTTCTGGCGGAGAACGCTCTGCAATGACTCAAACCACCACTGAGAATTTGTCTTCAGTTCTAGAAGCAAGGCCACAGAAAGGCATGCCTTACTTTATGATACAATTCTCCAATAGGACTGAATAGACCCAGGCTAACATCCTTCGCCACCATATTTAACTCCACGATTCCCAAGGAACCCACCACTGAGAATTTCACATACTGCATTCTCTCCTGGAATGTTATTGGCCTTAACAATGGAAAAAAGTGAGGGTAGTTTCAAGATGGGTCTACAAAAGAGGGTATCACTTGAGGGCGTACAAAGCGCTTCAGAGAAGTGGCAATACTCTAGTGTATGTCCTCTCCATTGGTGGTGAGTGCAGACAGATGGGTTTGGCTGATATGTATTGTAACTGTTGTTTTGTGGAGATTCTTCATAATCTGTATGAAGAGCTCATTCACAATCACTATACTCAAGGAACCCAGCAGATGTTAAGTGACTTATTGGCAGATATGTCGCATGGGTTTATGGTTGTCCGGGTGATTTAAATCCAACTTTGAACAGAAAACTCAATGTTTGTCAATCTCATCCTGTGGAAATCCCTGACGAACTCTACTGTTTCTCACTGGGTGATCTTGCTGTGTTGGTGTCACATATGGTAGACTGAGCTACCAGATAAGAAGTCCTTTATGCTTTTTATTCGGCCGTTGATCAGTAGTTTTCCCATGTTGATGATTATGACTTCAAGCTGCCTACCTTTGGTGGATTAACTCTCTGTACATCCCACCTCAAAATGTGACACCTGAATGGTTGGTAGCTAGTAGAAGAAGTATTTTCTGTATTCATTCTTCCAAACTAACTTCAACTTGACTACCTCCTGAAGTAAATGACAAGAAGCCTATAAATCTTAGACTAGACCGCAGGCTATAAAAAATAAGGGATAAGATAGAAAACATGTTGTAATCACACAGGAAAGCCAAATTTCACTTTAGATTGGATGTTTGCATTTTTTGAATATCTATATATCCTCTGACTGATCGAGTCGGCCAGACTGGAGCATGAAAAATTAACCATGATGTGGCCTGGTTGGTTTGGATGCCATTCCACAGATATATGAGATGGTGAGAAAGACAGCAAAATTGATTACTAATCAGCTAGCAGAGACGTGCCGTCCAAGAATATTGCTAAAGCCAGGAACCCTCAGGAACACTAGTGTCTGTTTCCTATGAAATAACCTCTGGATTTGCCTGCTATTACAGAGATTTCTATGCTGCAAAACCAACGTCATGCACAAGGCCACTAACCCATCTATCACAATAATTTATATTCTAATCCCTACCACTTTAGGAAAGGACAACCCTTGATTTACCACTTACTGAAGGCACAATACATGAAGAATTGAGTTCTTTGCAAACTGCAAAGACACTTGGACGTATTTGTTTTCCAGTTGAGCTCTTTTAGAAGCAGGCCACCAAACTCACCACTTTCTAACCATGTTCTTCCATGCACTTACAATGGGCTTCTTCTCTTTGGATCTGCAAGACTATGATGTCTGTTTCATTTTGAAATCTTGGACAACCATTGGATCATTGCACCACCTATTGCCTCATTTCAGTCATGGATTTAGAGGCAAAGATCTTTGCAAAGGTCTTAGGAAATAGAATTATTGTTCACAAGACCACAATGACTTTATGCTGGGTCATAGTACTCACCCTCCCTCAAGTGGGTTCAGATAGTGCTGACTAACACCCAGGAACACTGAGGTCCCAGTGCTTTGATGGTGGTTGATTTGAAGAGGCATTTGAGTCCTTAAGATCCATCTAAAAGGTTCTCAAGTTGTTGAACTTTGTCTCTAGATTTGTGGCATATATGTGGGTCCTACAAAGTAACTCCTAGGCCCAGGTCTATATAAACTACTTATTCTCCAAGATGCTCACAGTTGCAAGAGGCAATAGACAGGATTACCTTCCCTACCCCTTTCCTTTTCCTCTGGTGAGCAAACTTCTATCCAGTTTGATAATAAAAAAGGACTGCATAGTTCAGTGTTCCCAGTGGGAAGAAGGGCTGGAGGATCGATCTTGCTGGCAATATCTTTTTCCCCTTTATCCCTGATGGATAGGCCCATGACTAACGGAGACACTGAACCTATGCTGAGGTCTCTGGCTTTGTGGTAACTAGGAAAAATCAGTAATTGTCGGTGTCCAAGGAGTTGTGTCCACACTTGCTAACAGTCGTTATTGCATGTACAGACGCCTATTTGTAGTATCTGGGAATGCACATTACTAGTGACCAGGAGTTGTCTTGAGACCTTAGTGTCGCTCCTCCCCTATATTGTCTATCCAGGGATTTCCCAGCCTGAGATAGTCTTCCCCTTTCCCCTAACCCTTCTCAGAAGTTTCTTTGAAGCATTGCTCGCTTTAGCCTGCACAGTCCCATGGGTGGATAAACAACTCAGGCTTTCAATGAATAAATGTGCCCAATTGGACTGTAACAATGGACAGGGCATATTATTGTTGCATCAGTAAAACTGTACCCTTCAGCTGTCAGTCATGAAAGATTGCCTTGCTGTTCTGAAGGATGATACTGGCCTTCCCCTTGAGCTTTACCTATCCGTGGGCTCCGCCTTGCGCCTTGTTCTCATTTTTATATAGCTCCTCAATCCCTGATTGCCTGCTCTTACCCACAATATTTACACTAGGTTGTTAGTATGGAGCCTTGAAATGGATTGGACACGAGTGCAAAGGGATTCACCAACACCCTAATTTCAAGGCAGATGTAAGCAGAATCTGGTGGACGGACAAGGTTCACAGATTGGAATCATCTTGGTCTCTAGGAGCTGTTTGGGATTTGGACCACATGAAGTCTTCGGGTCCTCAAAGACGAGTTTGGAGTTCATAAATCCAAATTGTTCTGGTATTTCCAGCTGTGACATTCCCTTGTAGTTCTAAATTAGTGGCCACTTCTATGTTTATCCCTCTAGAACTGAAGTTAATAATCTCCTCTGAAGGTAAACTTGGCTTCTCACTGATATATCGCTCATTGGTGCTGTACATTAGTGACTTATTTGTAGGTCTGTCGTCTCTCCAGGAGGATGACATGGGACAATAGGAGGAAGCGGACTGAAGGAGACTATGTTGCCACCACAATGTCATCTGAAAACATAACTTTTCTTCAATACAGCCTTGTGACATCCCAATAATCCCTGGATAGTGCAGAATGTTAAGTAAACACTCTCTGATTTATTGGTCTATTCCTTTGAACTCACCCCAAGATATGATCTGGTGAGTACTAAAGGAATTTAGAATAGACTGTGGGTCTATGCGGGAGTATCAAGGAATGCCATGGGGAAGATACAGTTCTTAGAAAGTAGGAGAAGGGGAAGTAAATAATGTCTGTTTTTAATAAATTGAGAATTTGTTAATGGAGAGCCATGCAATTTCGGATTAGTGGGAAGCAACCTGACTTTACATTGGGTCATCAGATAAAAGATGATGAAATCAAAAGAATGAAAAGGTGTCAAAAAGACAGTAAGAGTAGATACAGAGAAGTAGAAGCCCAAGGCATAGGCTTGTTACGACTCTGTCGTCCCATTTCTAGGGGGCGCTGTGAGGGGACTGTCGGAAGCCTGGGAATCACCTTGAACACTTAGGGCCAGATGTAGCAAGGCTTATACGCCTGGCAAACAGCAAAAATCACTGTTTGTGAGGCGCAAAACCCACATCGCGATGCCCATTCCCATTTTGCGGGTCGGTAATGATAGAGCGTTCCTCCCTAATAATTTACCTGTGTTTGGACGCTCTTCGGGTCGATGAATCTTTTGACTAAGTGGGACTCTCTTCACCCGAGATCAATCAATTTAATCTAATCAATAATCAATAACGAAATAAGCAATACCCTGATCAACATAACACTTAACAATTAATCCGGAAAACATTTCGGCGAACCATGACCTTTCGGCCATGAATAACCACACCAGTTTATTCAAAGTTAATGAATTTATTTCCCTATATTAACAAAGCTAGCACAATATAGATGTGTCTCAACACCAATTGATATATGTAAATGAACATTAATAGCTGTCCATAACGGCGGAAAAGATGCAATCTATGCAGTATTTGAATAACAATGCATTCGATAATAGCAACGCAAACCACTAAAACTATAATCTGTAATGAGCTAATTGAATACATTAGTCAGCATAACAAGGTCTCAAATTGCATCGTGCACCAATGATTCCTCATCTAACCTCGAATTAGCATCTGCATGTGGGACTTCATGCAAAAACAATTTAGCAACATTAATTTAGAAAACTCCTAGCTAGGGCTCTTATCAAAATCAGCAGTTGGTTACCCAAAAGAAACACAATGCAATTGTACAATTTCCTTTCATATTTAACAATTACAATCAGCATTCAAGGAAGTCTTCGTCTCACAGGTACCGGTTTTCCGATCAGCATGGGACGGGGCAAAGGGGCAAGGTGGACGGGGCAATTGCCTCACGGCGGCAAGATAAACTACTATTTCATGCAAAGGGGCAGTTCAAAGTTAAAGTCTCTAGGGCAAGAATTTCTTAAGGTCTCTTTCTCTCGATTAGAGAAAGCATCAAAGTCTCATTCAAAATGACATCGAACATCAATTGGCATCATAGAAGATGGCAAAATGACAAAGTCGGCAAGATGGGCCATAATGGCTGCAATGTCCTGCAAAATGGCGGGTATCGGGCCAATGGCAAATGTCTAATGGCTAAAATGGCTATGGCGAGTAATGGCTGCAAAAATGGCTGGTAATGTCCGATGGGTAATGGCTGCTTTCTTCTCGTGCACCGGGTTTAAATAAACAACAGTTCAAATCCAGTAGGGTCTTCCATTGGAGGGTTCATAGGTTGGCTTCAAATTGTCCAATCAAAAACAACAGTTCTCAAGCTTCTACCTAGGCATACATTATCCTTGGAGTCGGGAACGTAAGTTGCAACATATTTTACCAATTAACTCACTTTCAGAGCTTCCATTGTCCGCACCTGCAGATTGACCTTGGAGCAAAGAAGAAGATGCCAGGCTAGCACGAAACCTTAAAGATAAGCATGTGAACCGGTCTCACTGGAAAAGTACAGCTTCAAGCAGAAATACACGTTTATTAGCACATTAGAAAAACACGAGCATCTAAACCGTGAGACCAGGCAACTAGGCCGAAGCCTCCACTAAAGTTATGCTAAGCTAAAACATTCCAAACAAGCAAATCATGGCACACGTTTACGGTTATGTCAGATTAATACAATTCTAATACATCATGATCTATAAAGCACGCTTATAAATGTTGGCGAACTACTCTGAGGGCACATTTTGTCCCAGTACAATCTTTATTAGTTCGGTTAAAGTCACACTTGATTATTGCAGCACTACGTTTATGCGCTAATAAATGTAAAACCTTCATTTCCGCGTCATCAATCTCTCCTCTGATGACTACTTGTCATCACACAAACTATTCCCACAAATTTTATTCCACTAAAATTCTGTCAATTCTCTTTTCCTTTTAGTTCCCCTTGTTCTTTCTTTGTATTCTTCTGCCATTCTTTTCATCATTTTCTCTTCCTTCCTTCTCTTAATTCTTTCCATTATCATTATTATTCCCCTTTTTATTCCCCAAATCCCAAAGATGCAAATTAGTACTATTAGTATTCCCTGTATTATTTTGAGTAATATTCCATTCCAAATGCCACCAAGCCAATTTCCCACTGAAGCAATTCCTTTTCCAACCTTCTCCCAAACTCCTGGTTCTTTCAATTCCTTCAAGTCTGCACTCTCTTTTGTTAGATTAGCAAGCATTGTTTTAATCTTTACACTGTTGTCAGGTATATACGTACAACAGTGACGCGCACCAAGCCTTTTGCAAACGCCGCCATCCTTTGCTAAAAGAATGTCTAAGGCAAGCCTGTTTTGAAGAGTCATAGCTCTTTCTGCTGCAAGTTCAGCATCCATCAGGATCATAGCACCTGAAAACTTTGTCAACATGTTATCCACTATAGTAGACAACTTTCTTATTTTGATGGAATTCAACACAACTCCCAATGAAGGAATCATGGCTCCAAATATATCTCCTACCACAGCAGCTGCGGTCTCTCTTTTCTGGATACGATGAGATCCAGACGTCTTTGGAATCATCGATAGGTCATCCAGTTGATAAACCTTTGGGAACACTATACCCAAATAACATCTCCCCCACCACCCTTTTGGAAGACGATAATAGGCATTATGCCCACAAATGTAATATACACCAGGTATGACAGGGTCAAGTCCGTTCAGCATGAATGTCCATTTGGCCTTAAAGATAAACGTATGTTTACATTCACTCGCTCCCACAAAATGTTATCATAATAAGATTCACCACGATATATACAAAATTTCCCTACATGCCAAGCATCTAAAGCTATTCTCCCTTGTGTTTTTATTGCGGCAAAAGCATAATTGTCTACTGAAGTCCTCTTACTTAGCTCTTTTTCTAATTTCGCATTCATTTGTGCCCTTCTATCATCTGTGCGATCTAAAAAGCTTATTTCTACTGCAGTGAGTGAGCATGTAAGGTTTTCCCTATGTGCGTGAGCTGTTTCAAAAGGTTGCATTGGCTCGAAAAATTCCCTCATTAACTTAGCATCCCAATCTTTAGCAATCTGGCTTAGCTGCGTTATTATAGGAACATATGCAAAGGTAACATCATAATTTGAGTAAAAATACTGTATGTTAGTTTGACCATAAAATCTAGAAGTTAATATACTACATGTAATCCCGTATGTAAGAGGCATGTGGTGATAAGTCACCCCTTCCTTTACTGATGTCGGTATCTGTGTACACACATAACAATCTTTCGCATCCATAGTCTCAACATATTCTGTTAGTAGGCGATAGAAAACATTATACGAAAGTTCCTTCTTATCATGCAAGTGTCTCTCATCTAATTCTAGTCTTTTCAATGCAGTTAGTTCAGTGACAGTAACAGGAGCAAAAGTAGAAGCATCAATTTTCTCATTCTCACCCTTTCCACGTGTTGCAAGCACTATTGCCATTATTATTAGTACACATGCAGTTATCAAGCCTATACACGCATATTTACAATATTTCACTCTACTGTTTTGTGTAGCCATGATCTGTATAGAATCAGAGAGCTGGAAGCACTTATAAAGAAAACGATTTAGCAATTAGTTACAAAGCTGAACGAGCGCAATGTTCACACAGTTTTCTTCAGGAGCCCAGTCACTTATCGGTTAGCAGCGTTTGTCTCAATTCGGCAATAACTCAGTTTTTTTCAGTTAGCAACGTTGTCTCAAATCGAGTTTAAGAGTCAATCAGGTTATCAAAGTCTTATCAAGTTAGCAAATGTCTCATCCGGTTTAGCAATGTCTCAGCTGGTTGTATCGCTTTAGATTATAGCAAGCAATGTCATTTATCACCCTTTCAATCAACAGTGTCCATAAAACTTTTCTTTTCTATTGGTATCTCTTCTTCTTCGTTCTCGAGGCTAAGAGATACAAATTTGTCAGTCCAATCGTCATTGATTGCATATGCCCATTCTGGACCGGAATATCTCCTGTTTGGTATCCTTTTCCTTTTCAATTTTGCATCTCTCTTCGATTCTGCCTCACTGGTACTTTCCTCTTTGGCCAAGTCTTTTTCTTCACTTGAAGTTGGTACCACGACAGACACTTCTTTTCTTTTCTCTTTCACTCTTGGCCTTTCATTGTCATTCAACTTTTCTCTAGTTCTTAATTTTACTGGTGATATACTTGGTCTTTTCTTTGCACTGTGTCCACTTGATGGACCTGCGATCTCTTCTGAGGAACTTTGAACAGTTTCGTCCTGTTTTGCCTTGTCCCCTCCTTCTGGGGAGTCAATCAGGTTTTTCTTTTCTTTTTCTGTACCGTCTGCTTCTGGGAAAGCCCTCCTCTGATCAGGCTCTCCTGCTTTTTCACCTCTTTCGAGCCCTTCGTCACCGTTACTTTCTTCAGGCTCTTTATCACTTTCAGCTGCTTCAGGCTCTTTGTCACCTTCAGCTGCTTCAGGCTCTTTGCTACCCTCAGCTGCTTCAGGCTCTTTGTCACCTTCAGCTGCTTCGTCGCTGTCTGAGGTTTCTCCTTGGTCTTCCCCAAGCGAATCTGTTGTTTCGTCCTCAGAGAATATTTCTCTCTCTCCTGTTTCTGCCTGTTCGCTTCTAGTTCTGTTTTGCTCTGTCTCAGCGCTCGGCACTGTGTTATCAGTTACTGGCAGTTTCAGCGCTTCAACTTCCTCATCTGTGGGACACAACACCTTCGTTGTGTGACTGGCGTGAATCCAGTTGGGAACTCCCGCACACTTCACAGCGGTAGTGGTCGTCAGGATCACTTGGAAAGGGCCTTTCCAACGGGGTTCCAGACACAACTTCCTCACGTGCTTCTTTATCACGACCCAGTCACCTGCTTTCAGTGTGTGTCCTGGACCTTGGATCGGTGGCAAGGTGGTTGCTTCCACCTGGTGAGAGAAAGAGCGAACCACGTCAGCCAGACCTTTGCAGTAGTCTAACACCATATCATCTGTAATATTCAAAAGCGCGTTTGCGGGAACTGCAGGAAGTCTCATGGCCCTGCCCATGAGAATTTCGTGCGGGGACAATCCAGTCTTTCTGTCAGGGGTGTTTCTCATTGACATTAACACCAAAGGCAATGCGTCAGGCCATTTCAAATTTGTCGATGCACATATTTTCGCCATTCTTGATTTCAGTGTACCATTCATCTGCTCCACCAGTCCTGAGGCTTCAGGGCGATAGCTACAATGCAGTTTTTGCTCAATGTTCAGCGCTGCGCAAAGTAACTTTATCACCTCGTTATTGAAGTGACTTCCTCTATCTGATTCTAAAGAGATCGGGAATCCGAAATGTGGTATCATCTCCCTCAACAAGAGTTTTGCAACTGTAAGGCTGTCATTCCTACGTGTGGGGTATGCTTCAATCCAGTGACTAAAAATGCACACAATCACCAACACATACTTCAGACCTCCATGCACAGGCATCTCAATAAAGTCCATCTGCATTCTGCTGAACGGGCCTCCCGCCCTACCAATGTGGCTCAGGTTCACAACCGTTCCCTTTCCTGGGTTCATCTGCTGACAAATGACACATCAATGGCAAATTGCTTCTGCAACTTGACGGAATCTGGGGTTAAACCAATCAGTTTTGAACAATCTTATCATGGCATCTCTCCCTAGGTGAGCCTGCCCATGATAGAACCGCGTTAGCTGCGATAAGAGACTATTTGGTAAAACAAATTTTCCCTCATTTGAAACCCATAACTCATCTGGTCTCTTTGTACATTGTGACTTAATCCAGGAAACTCTTTCATCCTCCCCGACACTATTCTGTAATGCTTTAAGTTCATCCATTGTATCTACGACCTTCAAGGCAAATGCTTCAGCTGGTTCTAGTTCTGGTTCACTTATCAAATTCCATTCATCCCTGAGCAATATACAGTTCAAGGCACAAAATCTTGCGACTTGATCCGCATATGCATTTCCCAGAGAAACATAGTCCTGTCCTTTTGTATGCGCACTACACTTTACCACTGCAATTTCGGCTGGCATTTGGATGGCGTGTAACAATTCCCTTATTCTCTCCCCGTTTTTCACTGGGGACCCTGAAGAGGTCAGGAAACCTCTCTGTGACCATAGTTGCCCAAAATCGTGCACAATTCCAAACCCGTACTGACTGTCAGTGTAAATGGTAACCTTCATCAATGTAGACAGTTGGCATGCTCTTGTAAGTGCTACAAGCTCTGCTACTTGTGCGGAATAGACTCCTTGAAGCCAGGATGCTTCCAAGACACCTGTTACAGTACATACAGCATATCCTGCTTTCAATATTCCCAATGCATCTCTTAAACATGACCCATCAACAAAAACAATTTGGTCATTTTCATCAAGCTTAGTATCCTTAATGTCAGGTCGAGGTTTTGTGCAAAATTCAGTCACCTGAAGACAGTCGTGCTCGACGTCTTCAGCGTTCTCAACTTCAGCATTTTCACCGGGAAGCAAGGTTGCTGGATTCAACGTAGTGCACCTTTTCAGCTGCACATTCGGTGAGCCCAGAATTATTGTTTCATACCTTGTGAGTCTTGCTCCAGTCATGTGTTGTGTTCGGGAGCGGGTCAAAAGTATCTCAACTGAGTGAGGGACCATGACTGTTAATGGGTGTCCCATCACTATTCCTTCACTCTGAGTGAGGCTGATACCAACTGCTGCTACGGCGCGCAAACACCCTGGCAGTGCTGCTGCGACCGGATCCAAAGTAGCTGAAAAATATGCTACTGGTCTGTTTATGCCACCATGGGCTTGGGTCAAGACAGACAAAGAACATGCATCACGTTCATGACAAAACAATGTGAAAGGCTTTGTGTAATCAGGCATACCTAAAGCTGGAGCCCTGCACATGCATTCTTTCAATTCAATAAAAGCATCCATCTCATCTCCTTTCAGCTCAATTTGATCCAAGGCATCCTTCTGGGTCAGTTTCAGTAAAGGCTTTGCTAGAGTTGAAAAGTTGGGAATCCACTGACGACAGTAGCTCACCATCCCCAAAAACTTCCTCACCTCCCTCCTCGTCTTTGGTGGACTCATTTGAAGTACACTTGTTATTCTTTCCTTCATTATTCTCCGTGACCCTTTCTCTATTTGATGACCCAAGTATTTTACTTTCTTCTGACAGAACTGCAACTTTGAAGGAGACACCTTGTGTCCATTCCTTCCCAAATGGTTCAGTAGAGCAATGGTGTCGGCTGTGCAGCCACTTTCTGTCTTAGATGCAATCAATAAGTCATCGATGTACTGTACTAGGGTTGACTCGAATGGCAATTCTAACGCTTCCAAGTCTTTCTTTAGAATCTGATTGAAAATTGACGGTGACTCCGAAAACCCTTGAGGAATTCGACACCAACTGTAGACTCTGTCTAAGAATTTGAAACAAAAGAGAAATTGGCTGTCCTCATGAAGAGGCACCGAAAAGAATGCTTGTGACAAGTCAATGACTGAGAACCACTCGGCATCGCAAGGGACTTGGAACATTATCACAGCTGGATTGGGTACGACAGGGCAGCATTTGATTATGATGTCATTTATTTTCCTCAAGTCCTGCACTATTCGGACCTTCCCACTCGGCTTTATTAGTCCCATGATTGGTGAATTACATGGACTGCTTAACACTTCTTTCAGTACTCCCTGTTTTACAAACTCGTCAATGAGTTGGGCGACTTTCATGAGGGTGTCTTGTGCCATGTGGTATTGTGGGGTCTGGGGAAAGATTATATTGGGTTTTACAGTCACTTTCAATGGTTCCACTCCTTTCATCAATCCCACCTCTTTTCCTGTCATATCCCACACTTCCTTTCCGACTGTTTCTCGTAATTCAGTTGGAATATCTTCTTCAGTTATCATCGGAAAAAGGTTAATCAGAGGATATTTTTCATCGACAGTTTCCATCTCATCCCCTTCTACACTGTCCTCTTCTTCCCCATCACTGCTCGTCTGAATTCTAATTCCATCGTTCGAACACATAATCGAACATCCCAATTTGCACAATAGGTCTCTCCCTAACAGTGCTATCGGGCTTGAGTCACATACCACAAATTTATGTGACCCTTGATAGTTACCAATTGTGACTGGTACTGGATCTGTGATTGGGTTCGTCAGGTGCCTGTTTGCTACTCCCACCACTTGGACTGTTCTCCCTGAGAGTGGCAAATTTGGTACTTCAATACTCCTAACAGTTGAACGTGTGGCTCCTGTGTCGACCAAGAATGAAACGCTATGACCCATAACTCTTCCCTCCACATATGGACCCTTTTGATCAACTTCCAAGGATGCTGCAAGCACACAATTTCCCTCCTCATCTGAACTTTCACTCTCCCATACATTGTTTATTCCATTCTCACTGTGTAATGGGAACTGTTGTACGGTGCCATTTGTGCTCATTACCTGACCCGAGACCTGTGGAGGAACCATCACTTGCTGCTGACTCACTGGTGCCAAAGGTATTTGCATTTGCTGATTAGGTACCATGGGAAACTGCTGTTGCATTGGCTGCATTTGCGTCATCTGCATACGGGGCATCTGCATCTGCTGCGGCTGCATGGGCTGTAATCCCTGCAGCTGATTTATGGTCTGAAAATTTGGGTTTGGACCTCTCATTTTCGGTCCCCTCATTGTCTGGAATGCATTGACGTCATTGTTTTGCTGACCAACACCTGCACCTTCCTGCACCACCATCGGGCACTCGCGTTTCCAATGACCGATGATTCCGCACACGTGACACGGCATCACCCTTTTCATTGCCTGCACACCATTCGGAATTACAACAGTGTTCAAATCCGGACCATTACTCCCAAAACCTCCTCTGCCTCTGCCTCTCGCCTGTGGCTGAAACACCATATTTCCCTGCGGCTGCGGCTGCGGTATCTGCTGTTGGAACCCTTGCAACCCTTGCAGACCTGTCTGAGCTGCTTTAAGTTGCATCATCATCACTTTCTCCTTCAACCTTTTCTGTTTCACTTCAATTTCGTCGCTACAGTATTTCGCGTAATTCAACACCTCATCAATAGGTTTCGACTCCCAACAAATCAAATGCGTCTTTATCATCTGACTTATCTCTGGTCTCAGCCCTTCCACAAATCTAAACACAAAATGAAGCATGTCCTTCGCCTCTATTGTTTCCGTGCCACTGTAGTTCTTGAACGCCTTCAACAACCTCTCATAGTAACCATGAATCGACTCTTTAGCCTCTTGGGCAGTTCGATCAATCTTCTGCCAATCCACATTTTTCGAAGCAACTTTCGTCTTCAAATGCTCAATCACCTTATAGTACAAGCTCATCACCATAGGTGATGGTGCACCCGTATCCCTGTCTCTCTCTGGTTCACTTGTCGGCCAACCTACAGCCCTTTTGCAGTCTTCCCACAAATCTGCCGGAACCACAATCTCAAAGAGGGTGTTCAGGTCTTCCCAAAGACATTTTGCAAGCTTCACAAACCTATCAGTCTGTTGATACCATTCAATCGGTTTCTCTCTCAGTTTGGGAAAATCATCCGTAAAAGACTGAATGTCACTTCTGTGCCACGGTACATGTACTAATTTTCCCCCTGCTGTCTCCCTCATTGGAAACATGGTTATTGCATCACTACTCTGTGGTCTTTTCTCGTTATGCTCTGGGACACTGTCTTTCCTCTTTTCCTTTTTCTTTACCTATCTGCTTTCCCATTTGTCTAAGCACCTCCACACTTGTGCACTCTGCAGCAATTCTCTAAGGTGCGTTTTCATGCCTGCTGACCTCATGTGTTCAAAGTCTGTGGTCCCGAAATCCAATCTATAGCTCCTGCTCAAGTGTTTTGTCTTGTCTATCTCAACCCCGTTTTTGTCAGCTATCTCTTGCAACCTTCTATGTACCTTGTTCACTTCTCTCGTAATCCTAGGACATAGATACCTCAGCTCTTCTTCCGAGTAGGACTCTAACCTATTCACACCCATAGTCCCTTCCACCAATTCTTCTGCTTCCATGTTCAACCTGACCCTATTCAAATAGTCTTCTCCCTTCCCACTGGCTGAGCTTTGTGTGGAATTCAGACTGTTGAACCACTGTGTCAGCTGTTGCGCATTCAACCCCATCAGTGTAGCATTCACATCGACTGCCATTGATGGTTGCGGCAACTTTTCAGTGCTCGATGACAGCGGTATCATCAGTGGGGGACTCGACCTCACCACTGTTGACTGAGCACACATGGGACTGAACTCCATCAAGGACCCATATCCAGTTGGCAGAGCCGCTATCGGAGTTGTCTCTGGAGTGTTTTGTATGCACCTCCTTTCCATCCCACTCTGCACCATTGATCCTTGACCGCTCATACCTGAGTTAGGCTGAATGTACAAAGGTACCGGTGGACCTACAGTAATGGGTAGGGATATCGCATCTACGTTCTGTCCATTCCCCATGTTCTGAGGCATGTTCATTCCCACACTATGGGTCATCATTGCCGGCATGCCCATCTGACTCCCCGTCATCTGAGCATGTGCGGTTCCCCCCTGCATCTGCTTTTGAGGCATCAAAAACTGAGTTGATTCAGCTTGTGCCAATGTTGGGTTGCGACCATTCTGTACTCCCATTACGGTTGGATCTAGGGTCATTCCCGTACTGTTGTCACTGCTGTAGTACCTTGGGACCTGCGGCTGATACTTTTCTGCTGTTTTCAGTATAGGCACATCTGGATATATTCTCCTAACCTGCGGTATCTGCGGGGTGAACAGTAAACTCGGGTCCTTAGATCTCGATGGCGTTCCTGAACTCGGGGTTTCATTATTCTGTACCGGTGCCTGAGGGGCAGAACTGGTACTTGGACCTCGTCCACTCTCTGCATAAGGTGGTGGACGGTCGTTCAGCAATTGCATGATTAACTCCTCATCCTCTAACTCCTCTTCTCTCCTTAACTTTTCCTCGTCCTCTCTATCTTTGGAACACCTCCTGTTTGTCTTACAGGTAACTTTCTTGCCTGTCGCCTCTTCTTCCTTAGTAATTGCGGGAAATAATTTTATCCCCTGCAATACATCTGACCTCCACACCTTCTGTGCATTATCCCACCTAGCGTCCGCTAGTGTCTTTTCTACCTTTCTTATCCTGGTCTCAAACTTATTTTGCTGTTGCTGTCTAGCCATTAGTTCCCAAATCGCTAGAGCCTCAAACTGTGCTGGCCTTGGAGGTACCTTCATGTCGTACATCGCGAATCTCAAATTCTCTAGGATCCTTATATTGAATGTCCCATGGATCGGGAACGCTACGCTCCCATGTTTCTCTGTCAGCTTGTGCCATTGTTTTAGCCAAAGGCACGGAGCTACCCCTTTTTCCTCCATTACAATGTAAGCTGGTGTACCTTCGGGCGGCGTCTCCTCTCCTACGCTCGCTTTAATGTAAGACTCCCCCTTCATCGCACTCTTTAATGCTTTAAAAAATTTCATTTTCTCGTCTTTTATTTCACAAAGTTTGTAATCAATAAGTGTCTTTAATTCCCGGAATACTCTTCGCTTGCCTTTCCCCTTCCAATCGAGCCCCACGGACTGCGTCCAATCCGTGCACGACCCTTCTCTGCAACCAACCTATCCCAGCGCGGCTCCTAGTGACGTCACACTCACACACACTGCGGCTGACAAAGCCTCGCGGTTTGTCCTCCTTCACTCAGCTCCTCTCGTAACAACTTCTGGCATGTATCGCGAGCAACCAAAAAAATAATAATAAAACAGATCTGTCGGTTTACTACAGGAAGGGTAACACAATCGCTTCAGGACCTTAGGGATTTTTCACTAGCCTCGGCAGTTATTCCATCTTTCTCGGTCCCCACTTTCGCAAGCAAATCTGACCCGCAGACTCTGCTCTCAACTTGTCAATGATCTATTCTAGTGCACTTAGAATTTGTCAAAGCCCGAAGTCGAAGTTTTCTTTCACTCCCTTAACACACGTACCGACTCGTTGACCACGCCCGGTCAACCTACTAAACCGACCAGACCACAACATAAAACAAGTGTCTCATACACTTTTCAACATACTCCGGAGTCTCTTGACCTCGCAGGGCCCGTCTCAACAACAACAACCACGTGGACCTTTTTCTGCACAAAGCGCCACATGCACATGAAGTTCGACGACTTCCCTACTCTCACACTCGGAGTCGCACCTCCGCTATTCTCTAAAATCCTCGGAGTCGCACCTCCGCTATTCTCTAAAATCCTCGCAACCTTTTCAAACAATCTGCGGCAATAAGCTGTGCAAGCGCAAAACCCTGACTTCACTCATACCGTCACTAGTACCGCCAACGCCGATTTCACACCTCCGTTCTCTCCATTCGCAAGCTCCGAGATCCCGGGAAAGTCGCGGGGGACTTAGGGCATCATCATTCTCTCAATCTGTTTTACCCAAGAAAAATCTAATTCAAGACCATATACCTCTCGAGTGGGGTCTCAAAAGTCTAAACCGTCCTCTGCTACCATCTACTGATAGAGCGTTCCTCCCTAATAATTTACCTGTGTTTGGACGCTCTTCGGGTCGATGAATCTTTTGACTAAGTGGGACTCTCTTCACCCGAGATCAATCAATTTAATCTAATCAATAATCAATAACGAACATAAGCAATACCCTGATCAACATAACACTTAACAATTAATCCGGAAAACATTTAGGCGAACCATGACCTTTCGGCCATGAATAACCACACCAGTTTATTCAAAGTTAATGAATTTATTTCCCTATATTAACAAAGCTAGCACAATATAGATGTGTCTCAACACCAATTGATATATGTAAATGAACATTAATAGCTGTCCATAACGGCGGAAAAGATGCAATCTATGCAGTATTTGAATAACAATGCATTCGATAATAGCAACGCAAACCACTAAAACTATAATCTGTAATGAGCTAATTGAATACATTAGTCAGCATAACAAGGTCTCAAATTGCATCGTGCACCAATGATTCCTCATCTAACCTCGAATTAGCATCTGCATGTGGGACTTCATGCAAAAACAATTTAGCAACATTAATTTAGAAAACTCCTAGCTAGGGCTCTTATCAAAATCAGCAGTTGGTTACCCAAAAGAAACACAATGCAATTGTACAATTTCCTTTCATATTTACCAATTACAATCAGCATTCAAGGAAGTCTTCGTCTCACAGGTACCGGTTTTCCGATCAGCATGGGACGGGGCAAAGGGGCAAGGAGGACGGGGCAATTGCCTCACGGCGGCAAGATAAACTACTATTTCATGCAAAGGGGCAGTTCAAAGTTAAAGTCTCTAGGGCAAGAATTTCTTAAGGTCTCTTTCTCTCGATTAGAGAAAGCATCAAAGTCTCATTCAAAATGACATCGAACATCAATTGGCATCATAGAAGATGGCAAAATGACGAAGTCGGCAAGATGGGCCATAATGGCTGCAATGTCCTGCAAAATGGCGGGTATCGGGCCAATGGCAAATGTCTAATGGCTAAAATGGCTATGGCGAGTAATGGCTGCAAAAATGGCTGGTAATGTCCGATGGTTAATGGCTGCTTTCTTCTCGTGCACCGGGTTTAAATAAACAACAGTTCAAATCCAGTAGGGTCTTCCATTGGAGGGTTCATAGGTTGGCTTCAAATTGTCCAATCAAAAACAACAGTTCTCAAGCTTCTACCTAGGTATACATTATCCTTGGAGTCGGGAACGTAAGTTGCAACATATTTTACCAATTAACTCACTTTCAGAGCTTCCATTGTCCGCACCTGCAGATTGACCTTGGAGCAAAGAAGAAGATGCCAGGCTGGCACGAAACCTTAAAGATAAGCATGTGAACCGGTCTCACTGGAAAAGTACAGCTTCAAGCAGAAATACACGTTTATTAGCACATTAGAAAAACACGAGCATCTAAACCGTGAGACCAGGCAACTAGGCCGAAGCCTCCACTAAAGTTATGCTAAGCTAAAACATTCCAAACAAGCAAATCATGGCACACGTTTACGGTTATGTCAGATTAATACAATTCTAATACATCACGATATATAAAGCACGCTTATAAATGTTGGCGAACTACTCTGAGGGCACATTTTGTCCCCGTACAATCTTTATTAGTTCGGTTAAAGTCACACTTGATTATTGCAGCACTACGTTTATGCGCTAATAAATGTAAAACCTTCATTTCCGCGTCATCAGTAACCTGGTTACCGACTCACAGAATGGGACTGCGAGTCGCAAATAGGAAGGGGTGTTCCCCTTCCTATTTGCGAGTCGCATCGCAATGTAGGATTGTTTTGTGACCGCGAACACGGTCGCAAAGCAATCGCAGTTACCACCAGTGTCACACTGGTGGTAACCCATTCGCAAAAGGGAAGGGGTCGCCATGGGACACCTTCCCCTTTGTGAATGGCCTTGAACATATTTTTTCAGAGCAGGTAGTGGTCCTATGGATTACTGCCTGCTCTAAAAAAATGAAACTGAAACGTTTAATTTTTCATTTTGTAATGCATTTCGTTTTCCTTTACGGAAAACAGGCTGCATTACAGAAAAAAAAAACTGCTTTATTTAAAAAGCAGTCACAGACATGGTGGTCTGCTGTCTCCAGTAGGCCACCATCCCTGTGAGTGCTGCGACTCGCAAGGGGGGTCGCCAATTGCGACTCACCTCATTAATATTAATGAGGTGGGCCTTTGCGACCCCCTTGCGACTCGCAGATGGTGTCAGGGACACCATCCTGCATCCGGCATTGCAACACGCAAATTGCGAGTCCCTCAGACTCCCAATTTGCGAGTCGCAATGCCGGAATTTCGTATATCTGGCCCTTAGTCGCCTGCTGACTCCCGTTTGTTTCTCTTTTTGCCATGGTATACTTTTGTAATATTACATTTGCTTCCTGGTACTGCAAATCCCATAATGCACAGCCTGGTAGTCAGGAAAGCCTGGATTTTGTTTTACATTGTTTTCTATGGGAGAAATCCAGTTGCTCCTTTTCACCGGATCCTCTCCTCCAGGACTTGCATGTGTCTGAAACTACACACACCTGAGACCTCTCCTGTGTAGCCCAGTCATGTGATTCCACCTGCGTTTTTCTGCAGCTTAGAACTGCTTATAAGCAGCCATTTCCTCAAGCTCCTTTGTTGTGCATTGGAGTTCGATTCCTTTGTGTTACAGACCCTTTATCGGATGGTGTTCCAGTCTTGTTCCTGTTCTGTTCCAGCTTGAGCCTGTTTCCTGTTTCTCTGCCCTGTTCCTGATTGTTCCAGCTAGAGTCTGCTCCGTATCTCTTAGCCTTGTACCTGTTTGTTTCTTCCAGAGCCGGCTCCCTGTTTCTCTGTCCTGTTCCTGCCTTGTTTCAGCCTGAACCTGCTCTCTGTTTCCAAGTCCTGTTTTCTGCTTAGTCCTACTCCCTGTATTCCAGCCCTGTCCTAACTTGTTCCAGCCAGAGCCTGCTTTCTGTTTCCCAGTCCTGTCTCTGTTTGTTCCAGCCAGAGGTTTGCGCCCTGTTTTCCAGTCCTAGTCCTGCCTTTGCTTCAGCCTGAGACTGTTCCCAGTTCCTGCCCCTGTCTCTTAGTTTGTTCCTTCTGTTTCTGTTTCCTCTCAGTATTTGTGTCTGGTAAGTGTTCTATCAGTCTTCGCCAGTGTATAAGTGTCCTCCTTTGTACTGGGGTTGGCTCCTGGTTTCCAGGAGGCAATTCCAGCCCCCATCCTTGTCCAGTGTTATACGTTGTCTTTCGTGCCTAACAGTGACAGTGTGCTATTGCTGTTTTTCCAAGAATTGCCACTGTGTTTCCAGCTGGACCCACAAGAGCGTGTCTTGTGTATGTAAGTACTATCCCTGTTTGTGCTCTAGGGTCCAGAGACAGAATCGCTTCTGCTGCCTCCTTTCTATGGGGCTGGCGGGGTGACTATCTGTAAGAGCAAACTGCACAGAGGCATTGACATTCCCTGTCACTGTGGGAGGTTCTGTGCCCTACTGTGTGTACAACCCCAGCATGTTTGTCCATTAGTAATCTGTTTCCTTTTTGCTCACACAAGGGTTGCTCTGCTTTTACTTTCCTGCTTCCTGTGCCTGTCCATAGCTGTCCCTTCCCGTGTATGCCTTTAGCTGCTCTTCAGCCCCAGTACACTACCTCTTTGGGATATTCTGTGACCTCAAGGGGTGTCCCAACCAGAGTCCTGATCAGACCCGCCTGAAACCGTGACAAGCCTTGGTGGATGTTGTCAGGCAACCAGGTGCATGGCATCAAGAAACTATGAGGCAGAGAAGATGCACTAGGAGAGACTGTCCACAAAATATCCCAGTGCAGTACTCAGAATACTGTAGGAGACAAAGGTTTTCAACAGTGTATGTGATCCACTGTCTTAAATGTCTGATGGAGGTTTATAGGGTCGAGAAAAAGAAAGGATAATATGTTGATGGGTAGAGTTGATGATGTTAGAGACCTGTATAAGTCCTCTATCTATAAATTGGAAGTGTTGAAAGTCCAGTTGCTGTACACTGAGAAGTTGAAAGGAAAAGAGACAGCAGATGAATCAGCAGACTCGCCCCCTAGATGTTCAAAGGTTTTGTACAAAAATAGAAATGAAGATCATGCTCAGTTGTTATACTGAGAGGTGAGGTATGTTATAGTCAGTGGAGAAGACTTTTGCAGTTGTGGAATATTCTGTGACAGAGCATCTAATGTGAGAGTGATTACACCAAGAGGAGAGACAAGTTTAAACTCAGGAAAAGAACGCCAATGTTCTCATGGTTTGCAGCTGAAGATGTTGGATGTGGTGCAGGATGGATTGCCTGATCTGACCATGGAAAGCAGGTGTCACGAGAGGAGGCAGAAGTAAAGTGACTATGAAAGAGAGGAGATGGGGTGCATGAAAGGGTAGTTGTGGACATGATGTGCGAAGGTGATATACCTGATTTAGTTTTTTTCTCTCAGTGTACCTTTAATAGAAAAAGTTGGTTCATCCTTGTACGAACCATACTAAGATGAGCTATTCAAACAATGGGCCTAGTATTCAGACACTGGGACAGTTTAACAACATGCATAAAATCCATGACTCTGCAATGCCCCAACACCACCTAAATTGGCCCTCATTAATCTGAATAGCAATTACTCAGTGAAGAAAGAAGGTGGATCGCTTGGATCTAATAAAGATTTAGGAAAACAGAAATGTTTGCATCCGGTGATAAATAAGTCTCTTCTCGGAGTACATTCCTACGGACCCTCTTTCAAGGAGCTAGGTGGTCCACAGCACCAGAGACTAAGGGGGTCATTCCGACCCTGGCGGTCATAGACCGCCAGGGCCGGGGACCGCGGATGCACCGCCAGCAGGCTGGCGGTGCATCCAGGCCAATTCTGACCGCGGCGGTAAAGCCCCGGTCAGAAAAGGGAAACCGGCGGTTTTCCGCCGGTTTTCCCCTGGCCTGAAGAATCCTCCATGGCGGCGCTGCAGGCAGCGCCGCCATGGGGATTCCGACCCCCTTCCCGCCAGCCTGGTTCTGGCGGTTTTGACCGCCAGAACCTGGCTGGTGGGAACGGGTGTCGTGGGGCCCCTGGGGGCCCCTGCAGTGCCCATGCCAAAGGCATGGGCACTGCAGGGGCCCCCTAACAGGGCCCCACAAAGATTTTCAGTGTCTGCATAGCAGACACTGAAAATCGCGACGGGTGCAACTGCACCCATTGCACCCTTTCCACTCCGCCGGCTCCATTCAGAGCCGGCATCCTCGTGGAAGGGGGTTTCCCGCTGGGCGGGCGGACGGCCTCCTGGCGGTCGCCCGCCAGCCCAGCGGGAAACTCAGAATGACCGCTGCGGTCTTTTGACCGCGGTACGGTCTTCTGCCGGTTCCCGCTTGGCGGGCGGCGGGATTAGAATGACCCCCTAAGTGACTAGATGGGAGATGAGGTTGTTAATAATGCAGAAGCTAAAGAAGAAACTTATAATGCACGAGAGATCTACTCTAGACTGATGTTGACTAAAAGTTTAGGAAATCTTACGCTGAGAATGGTATCAATATACATGTCTGCTTAATAATCCATGCATTTGCGTTAAAAGGACTATGCACAAAATAAACAGGACGGGAATCATTATGCATTCAGCCGTCGCTAGATTTAAGCTGCAGGTGGCTCAGCAAAACCTCAAGTACCAAAGGACCATCCCATTCCCCTCAAACTAGCAGAATGAAAAGGCGACTGCTGAGCAGATCACACAGATAGCAGACAAAATACACGATTATGGCTTCTTCTTTTGTGGCTGGAATCCGTGGTAGTATAAAGATCACAAGCAGCTCCAGGGCTCAGGAAAGTAGTGGGCTAGCCTTCCACGCGTGACCTGCAAGTCTGGATGTCCTTTTCACTGGCCTCAAGCCAGGGAAGAGAGATAACACATGAAAGATATTTATTCATTTTACAATTTTATTTAACAAGGCTCACTTGGGCCTCGCGGCGCTTTAGAATGGCAAAAACGTTAAAGGTACAATAGAATGTCTTAGTAGAAGGAGTACAGGAATGACAGGGGAACAGAATCGTTCTACCATGTTTTCCCTATTCCATAGAAGATTGGGGAGCGGGTAAAAAGCGGGAGTTATTTTCGTCTAAAGGATTAGGGTTGCCTCGAGAACATTCTAGGATGAGGGTGGCGGTTGATAGGGAAGCATTTGAGTTCCATTTTGAACGCCGGGTAGTATGGATTGCTCTATTGCACTCCGAATGGATTTGCAGAGTGCTGGCGCCTTTCTCGAGAAAGCTTAATTTAAAGTTCTTGGTTTTTTCTTTTTTTTTCTGAGAAACGAGTTTCCAACCCAGCCTGAAGATGTCAGTCATTCAGAGGGCGTGAGAGACTACATTGTTTACTGGCACAGAAGAGCAAGCATCTGGTATGAATCTAGATTGTACTAGACAAACTTTGGTTTCAGGACCTGGTCACCGGAATTATGCGGCAAGAAGGACCAAATTACGCAGCAGGGATGAATACATTTTGCTGCAAGAAAAGGCAAATTATGCGGCATAATGAACCACATTTTGTGAGATAGTATTACTTGATTAATGTGGTTTTTAGACTTTTTAAGAGTGTCTTGGCATTGGTTGCGCCTCATCTTAACAACCACATTAAGAATAAGTAAAAGGGAGGTCACAACTGCACCTTTTCAAAGGGACGTGTTTTTAGTCATCTTTGAACCGTTTGAGCTAGAAACACCTTTTTTTTGTTAAAATCTGCAGATTAAGCAGCAGATGATAGATTGTGTGGCAAATGCAGCAAATCTATAATTATGTGAGGGACACTGCAGCTGCGCTCAGAGATCCCATAGCAGAAAAAGATCTAGAATCCATCCTGGAGGTGAACTGATGATGTACTGGAGCGTAATCTGTATCTGACTGAGACACGCGGGTTCTATCTTCCTCTGCTGGAGACACAGAGTAGAAGGTTCTCCCTTTATAAAGCACCTGTAAGCTCCGCCCGCTGAGCCACGCCCCGTCCACCCTCGAAGTAGGTAAAGGAATTCCCGCCTTTTACCAGAATGATGGACAGCTTTCCAAAACGACCCCAATGCGTTTACCGCCGATTCCGGTGGTGCGTTGTTGATGCTCAGAAGCACAAGGACATCTCCACAAAGACGCACTAGTAACAGTCACATTGCCAAAGGCACACAAGGTTGCTGGAGACGTTTACCCCGTGGCCCATCACGTACCCTTAGTGTACAATATAAACGGGGTGTATAAAACATGCTAGGTAACGCTTACTGACATACTCGTAGAAAATACTCCGGTTGGGTAGGCCACGATGCTCATTTTACAGAAACTAAACCAATAACAATAAAATACACACACACTCTTTTAAACCTGTCTGACTAAGTATTTTTTACCCACGATTCTAATTATGTATTGTATGTGCATATGTGTGTGTATTCACGTGTGTGTGTGTATAAATATATATATATATATATATATGTGTATGTATGTGTATATGTTGTTTCTGTGCCTGGCATGTTTGTGGATCATTGCATGGCTCCTGGTTTTTTTTTGGGTTGTTATACTAGATATCTATGAATTTCTGCTCTCTTTTATCACACTTATCTACTCATCACTCTTATGTCATGTCTCTATCAAACTATCCTCCATTCTCACTCGGACTCATCCCAAATCCCTTCGACCACTTTCATCTCCTAAATATCTCTGCCTAAGCTCTTCCCTCCACCTCCACATCTAACTCACCAAACCTCACTCTACCTCCGTGACCTCCCACACAACCCTACTAAATTTTCCTGCATTCATCTCACCCTGCTACTATGCTCTCCCTAACCCTTCCACATCCTCTTTCCCCTCCGCTCCCCTTTTATTCATCTCAAGCCTTTGGATTGAGTAAATGAAGGATAAACTCCCAATTAACACTTCTGGATTTCTTTCCTCCTCCACCCCTCCATTACTCCAGTCAATCTAACTAACAAACTCTCATATCCGCAACTCAAATTAACTCATAATAATACTAAAACTGTACTCCTTATTAAATTATACTAATCCATCACTAATTCTTGTTGGGTACCGGAGTAGCGTGCTACTCATCGAAAAGCGCTTCGATGCCTCGTCAAGGGTAGTAAGCGCTATATAAATACAATTACAATTACAATTACAATTACAATTACATAATTCCAGGTGCCCTGATTATAGAGAAAGACTCAAAGGCTTTCTGTGTGTGAAATGATTAACACCTATCACAGGCTTGCCCCTGAACCTGGGCACAAGCTTACCAAACCTAAATCTGCATATCACGGTATTTAACCTAGAAATGTTCCTAAAAAAAAACCTGAGGTTCTTTCATGGTGATTCAGTTTTTAATCGCATTACAGTAGGTACCAGGTGTGATGAAAGGTCAAAACTCATGATTACCATATGTGCAGCACTAGAGGTTACCAGACGTACTATCCTTGGGAGTAACTTTCTTAAATACAAAATGCTTTTGATAAATGTTATGTGATGTTATGTAATTCATAGAAGACGTCAACCAAACTTTTTGGTAGAAAGGAACTTCTGTGATGGCAGCTCCCTGCAATGTACAGGGGTGACTGGTGGGCCAGCAGTCACCTCTAAATTTGGGGAATGGTAGTTCATCAGGGTAGCAGGCGTAATGGTCTACGCCACTTAGAGGAGCGCAGTGTAGTCCACCACACATTAAATAAGGCTCTAATTAGTTAGTGTAGCACACACTGGCCCAGATGATGCAGAGCATGGGGGAGACGTGCTGGTGTTAACCTTTACCACAGCTCATATGTGACTCTCTTAACCTACCAGATGATGCTCTTTCATCAGCGAATAGTGTTCCAGTCCAAAGCATTCCTTTTACCCATCATTGTCAATCCATAATGCTCTGTCCGCTCAACCTCATCAGCAATGACAAGTGAAAAACACCTAGATGGTGATTACCTGGAATTCAATGGTCACACTTTTATTTCAAGTCTTTCAAGCAAAAACAACCCATGCATAGACAAGGCAGGTCTGAGAACATGATGTATTTAATAATGTATTAATAAATGCAGGTTTTTCAGTAATCATAAAATGACCAAGTGATGTTGACCTTCTCTTTTGGGAGTGGTATTTCTTTCAGGTGCAGCCCCTACAAATGCTTGGCTTGCAAACCTGTCGGATTGTCCTTGACAGCCGCCCTCCAGCCGAGTTCAGGCTGCCTGTACCATATATCTGCCATGGGGTAACCTCACCCAGTCCTTTTTCCCTAATGCCCATCCTATTTGGTATTCAAGACCTGCTGGGTTGAAACATCATCCTATTCTCTGTCCATCTTCGGGACCGGTGGCACGAGTACTATGAGTGAGATCATTAAAGGCACTTACTTCAACTTTTAGCCTATTTCCCCCACATCTTACTTAGCCTTTTATATAGACTTGGGTGGGTGGGTGAGACTTTGTGCAACTAGTGCAATGTCCAAGACCAACACTGCTGTAGGTTCTTAAGTTGTTAAGTTCCATGGAAGACAAAATTGACCCTTTCGATTTTGTGCAACTAGGGCTAAGCCTAGGGCCAACACTGCTGTAAGTTCTTAAATTGTTAGCTCAGTGTAAGCCAAAATTGACCCTTTTGGCGCCTCACAGCCAATCATACCCAGGAGCCATTGTGCCTTTTTTTCTTTAGCGCCAATGCTAACTCTTGAGATTTATTGGCCTTCCTCTTCCAGTCTCTGCCTGCTTCTTCCTTGCCACTGGTGGCAAGTGGGAGCTTGTCCATTTTATGCGTATGAGTTTCCTATCTTCAGGCAACTCAGATCCTGGCTGGTTTCCTCCTTAAGCCCTTACGCCCCCATGTGGTCCAGGCATTTCCAATTTCTGGTGTGTTAGTCCAGTTCAGCTGTGATGAGCCACTGTCATAACTCCCTGGCAGGATTGCTATCTGGCTGTTTTCATACTGGCATGACCAGTATTTTAGTGTCCCAGCCAGTATTAAAATTAGGAAAATCACCTACTGCTATGGTTTCCTCTTCTCTGTACATAGAAAAATCAGCTAATGTAAGAAGAAAGCACTTTAAAATGTGTTCTAGAGCAACCTAAAATACCCATGGCTGATAAATAAAGTAATCAAAGACAGCAAAGCTATGATAAAGAAATTAATACGCACAATTTTATATAAAAACCTTTTAAGCATCATGTTTAGGCCTTAGCGGAATCTTAAAACATGAACAAGTACATGGCATTATTATTTTTTTCCGGGAAAGGCAGCAACCATTCTTTCAAGGAGCAGGGATGAATGAACCGGGCTATATACATGCCAACAGACCCGATTCAGGTGGGAGACTTCTAATTTTATACATTCCAATAGACAGGATTCAGACAGGAGACTCCTGATTTTGGGAGTCTCATGCCTGATATTGCTGCTGCTTCAATAGTAGTCAATAGAGAAAATCTATTTTTCTTTTAATCTCCTGCTCCCTGCTTTAAAATGTTGGCATGTGTGTAGAGTTGCCACCTGACCAGTTTTCTGCTAACAACAACCGTATTTTAATGTCCCATCAGGTACAAAAATAAGCAAAATTACTTAGAGTCAGTATTTTTCATTCTTATCTGTACATAATTCAAACACCAAAGATAAATAGCAAACACTTTGAAATGTGCTCTGCAGCATTTAAGGATTCGTGACTGATTGAGTTAACACAGACAGAAGACTGTTACAAATGAAAACATTTGATTTTATTTAAAGCCCTATTTCAACCTTGCCAAATACCACACATGACGACTTACACTAACACAGTGTGTTAGCCCTTCCTGCATTCCTGCACTGGTACCGCATTGTAACACAATTATGAGAGCTCTTCCTAGCCCTCTAGCATCATTAATAAACTATTTCAGAAACCCAAAGCACTTATATTTCAAAATGAAGCCATATGTTGTGTAACTCAGGGCTACAAGTAAAAACAGACTTCATGTAGAATAAATCTACACCATGGAAATGTCACACGGAAGAGCTCTGAAGCCTTGGCAGCTGTGCTATTCAGTTCTTAAAACTACAACAAATGGCCGGTATTTTTCCTTTGAAAAGGTGGCAACCCTACATGCGTGGGGCTGGTAAATGTGCATCCCCGGGGCAGATTTATCTACGGACTTTTAATGGTCTGAACCCTTTATGACTGTCGTTTTAAACCACAAGATATCCAATTCCCAGTCAGTGGAATATTCGAGAAAGATCATCGCATCCTGCGTTACCCGTATTTATATCCCTGACGCAGACGCTGTCTCTGGCGTCAGGTGTTCGGATACGTAGGATGCGGCGCTGAGTGGGGTGTGTGGGGACGCTAGGTGACATGGAGGAGCCCCGGGCTGTAAGTAATAGCTTGAGACTCGAAATGATTGACGGTGAGAGAGTAGTAAAGTCCGACAGACCAGCGGTTATAACGGACATGTCACGTTAAAGTGTGAAAGAGCGACGGGAGTTCTTTAATAGAGAGTGAATATGAGAACCCGCTGTAGGAGGGTTATGTGGGTCAGAGAAAAAGGTGAAAAGTTTGGCGAGGGAGATAAAAGAGAGGAAAATAAAAAGTAAGGCGAGAGACCAAGGTAGAAGAGGTGACAGGTGGTGTGTGAGCATATACAGGCCGAGGCATGAAAATCAGGGAGACAGGACGATAGATGAGGTAACAGAGATTGGATGAGAAAATAAGCTGATAGTCACAAAAGGTTGGAGGTGATTAGTGTGTGTGGAAGGAGCAGGAAAGGAAATGTCGGGACAAACATACAGTGACACTCCTTTTTTAGTGTAAAAGGTCATTTATTTAGGACAGGATTTAAACACAAACATCAATTAACATTTTAACTGCACATCAAACTTTTAACCAGACCTTAACTTGTACTCTTCCTTTCCCTTCATTCTTTCCTCAAATAGTTCCCTTCAATTCTCCTACCGTATACGCTCCCCTATTCCTCCCAAGCCTTCCTAGCTTGTAAACCTACCCCCCCCGTTCTGATCCTTCAACTCCTTGTTTTTGCCCCTGGAAGGGTGGACAAGCCCGCATCTGGCTCTCCACCCTCCCCCATCTCCTGCTACCACACAACCTACCTCACCTGCCCTAAATGACAACTAAACTCCCAAAAACCTGCCCCCCTATTCTACCCTGAAGCTAATATATGCCATCCCCTATCCCCTTTTCTTCTTAGCTGGGTGGGTGGGTGGTCAAGAAACTGCCTACGTCTAAGCCCCACCGTTGGCGCGGACAGAGGCCGACCCCACCCCTCCACCCCCCTTTTAAAACCTGTCCTAAACCCTCCCCCACTTACCTGGCTACCAATAGGGCGCCTCCGCGCCACTTCCTGCGTCCCGAAAAAGCCAGCGGAGAGACTAGACCGGGTCTCTCTCTCCGCGGGCCCCTCCATCGGGACAAACATACAGTGACACTCCTTTTTTAGTGTAAAAGGTCATTTATTTAGGACAGGATTTAAACACAAACATCAATTAACATTTTAACTGCACATCAAACTTTTAACCAGACCTTAACTTGTACTCTTCCTTTCCCTTCATTCTTTCCTCAAATAGTTCCCTTCAATTCTCCTACCGTATACGCTCCCCTATTCCTCCCAAGCCTTCCTAGCTTGTAAACCTACCCCCCGTTCTGATCCTTCAACTCCTTGTTTTTCCCCCTGGAAGGGTGGACAAGCCCGCATCTGGCTCTCCACCCTCCCCCATCTCCTGCCACCCAGCAAAACCCATGAGGCGTTTTGCTCCCCCCCACCCCCAAAGAAAACCTATATCCCTACCCTATGCATGTCTACCTCCCCCTTTAAACTCCTTCTTCCATTATTTCTTAATTTTGTTTTCTAATGCACAAATTCACCCCCCCCCACACTTTCTAAGATCATCCTCAGTTCTGTTATGTAGAAAGCATTCCCTATCTGGGATAAATGAACCCCATCGTCACGAAACAAGGCCTTCTCTTGCTCTTTTATGTCCTTGTGCCTTAAAACCTTTATCCCCTGTGCCCAACAGAAAACTCTCATGGCTCTATTTAACTTCTTCCGAGCCTGCTCAATGGCTCCGTGGTTAATAGCCCCTCTCCATGCCCTTCTTGGCACAAATTCAGTCCATACCAAGCATGTTCCACATAGTTTCTGCTTCAAGAGTTCCAAATCTCTCTGCATCATCTGTATCAGAGTGAGCCCCGATAGCTTCACTAAGTCATTCTCCCCCAGATGGATCAACAAAAGGTCCGGGCATCCCCACTGAGGCAAGTTACCTGTGATAAATGGTAGCAGACTGCCCCATCTCATACCACTCTTGCCCCACCAAAGCACTTCATGCTGTCTGCTGGGCAGTCCCAATGATCTGCCGTAAACTTGCTTCTCTGCAAATTTTGCCGCCCAATGAACGAACGAATGGCCGACCAACCACGTCGTCTTCTTGTCTGCTTGCGGCCCAGCCACACATCCTGCAAGGAAAAAACACTGTAAAAACGGTATTGTTGCGCTAAAAAACCCCTCCCACCCTCTGCCCTGTTATCTTCAGGGCCTGACATACCTCTCACAGCACCTAGATTTCCATCTCCCTATTGCCTTAATCTTAGCCCAATCCCAACCTAAATGAGCTGCTGCCGTCGCCGCGCCAATCCTAAATGAATGCGTTCCATATTCCCCTGAACACCGCCCTATCCGTCCAAGTGCCGTTCTCATCACTTGCAGCAGCTGATAGCTGGTCATCTTCCTCCCTGATGCATGACTGAAAACCCCTGACTCACCTACCCCGGGGCATCTTGATTTGAAACTGATCCACTCCACTACCGGGCATGCCAATTTCCACGCCCCCTTTTTCCAGTCATACCCACTTGCCCTTGCCAAGCTGATCCGTCTTTGACCTTCTGAGCCATATCCCCAGCCTGTCCTTATGCAAGCACACCTCCTTCCTTCTCACTCCAATCTCTTTCCCCACCCCCAACAGTTCCGACACTCGAAATGCGCCGAAAAACATCCACACCATGCACAGCCAAAACAAACCCCCTTCGTACTCGTCCGTGCAACACACCGGTAGCACCTGTAACAGTTCCAGCAATATTTCGAATGTGATGGGTGCTCTCGCTGGTCTATCCCCGCCGGACCTAAACCTGCCCCAACCTTTCAACATTTTCCCCAACAAATCATTTCTCGCAGGATCAAAGCCAAAAAACAGTTTCCCATAAAAAGAAACGCCTGCTAGTTTTCCCCCTATAGTAGCCGGAGATAAACCCTCCTTGATCAGAAAAAGCACAAAACGTAATGCCCTTGCTTCTAAAACCTGCAAACCCTGCGCCCAGAAATTCACTCCACACGGCTCAAAAGATTGAAACTCCAACCATGCCAGCCTGTAACTTCTCCGTGTGGACACCGCTAATGACATCTCCACCAGCCCTGTGATCATCATGCCCCCCACTCCCAAATGTCTGCCGGGACCATGGTCTTGCTCCGTTCCGCTCCAGGTGCCAATACGCGAAAACGCCGCCACTGTGAACGAGATAGGGAGTCTGCAATCTCGTTGTGAACCCCGGGTATATGCACCGCTTTAAATATAACATTCAAAGATAAACATTTCAGCATAAACTGGCGCAACAAGCGCAAAACTCTAAGATCCCTCGCTCTCTGTCTGTTGACTAACTCTACCACAGCCATGTTGTCGATTTGAAATATCACCGTCCTGTTGGCTAGTTCCTGTCCCCACACCGCCAGTGCCACTAGAAGAGGAAAGAATTCCAGAAATGCGATACTTCTCCCTTGTTGCAGCCAACTTACCGGCCATGTCTCCGCACACCACCTCCCATCCCAGTATAGTCCGAAACCTGTTGCTCCCGCTGCATCTGAAAAAATTTGCACCTGCCATACCGTGTCTTGCTCACCGAAAGACATTGGTACCCCATTGAAATCCTTCAAAAATGTCTCCCAAATTCTGATGTCCTCCCGCAAGGCCAGCAATACCCGAATTCTATGGTGTGGAAGCACTGCACCGGACATGGCCAGCCCCAAGCGCCTACAAAAAGTCCTACCTCCCCTCACTACCCTACACGCAAAATTGAGATATCCTAGCAGCCTTTGTGCCGTCCGTAAATCTATCTTACGTAATGTCCGCACCTCAGCTAGGAAAGCCAGTATTTCCTTCACCTTTGATACAGGTAACCTGGCCACCAACTCCCTTGTATCCAACTCAATGCCCAAAAATGTCAAGGTCTGCAGCGGACCTTCAGTCTTCTCTGGGGCCAAAGGTACTCCTGCCTGCTTGGTTAATTTCTGAAAACTGCCTAAAGCCCGCTCACACTGCCCTGATGAGGCTGTTCCCACAAATAGAAAATCGTCCAAATAGTGAGTCACCAAACGATGCCCACTTGATCGTACGAAAACCCATTGTAAAAACGTACTGAAAGTCTAAAAAAGCGCACAGAATATCGCACAACCCATGGGTAAAACCCTATCCACATATATGGCACCATCGAGCTGCATGCCCAGCAGATCAAAATCTACTGGATGGATAGGAAGCAGTCTGAAAGCTGATTGAATGTCGCATTTTGCCATTTCTGCGTTCCGTCCGCACTTCAGTACTAACTTCACTGCATCGTCTACTGACGCATATTCTACCTTTGAATCCTCTTGTGCAATGAAATCGTTAACTGACGTGCCTTCAGGCCATGACAGGTGGTGAATCAGACGAAACTCTCCCTGCGCTTTCTTGGGCACCACTCCTAAAGGAGATATCATCAGTGAGTCGCTTGGCCATTCGAAAAATGGGCCGGCTATTCTACCCAGGTCTACCTCTTTTGCCAATTTGTCGCGCACTATCTGAGGCTGTTCTCTGGCAGACCGCAAGTTGTCTGCCCACCTTCTCTCTCTAGGACCCTGATAACCTACTCTAAAACCTTCCCTAAAACCCCACTCTAATATTCGCGCTTTTTCCGTGTCTGGATATATGCGCAACCAAGGCAGCAAGAATTCCAGTTTAACTGGTGTAGGACCCTTTTGGCGCAGGAGCGGCATGCGATCCCCTGCCTCTTGACGCTCTCCACTGTTCTGCGGGGCTGGAGAGGGTGAAACATTGGATAACCGGGTGACGGCCCCCGCACTTGGAGCAGTCATGCTTAAACCTACACTGCGCTCGGGAGCAAAAACCTTTGTTAAAATTCCAGCATGCCCCAGAAGTTGAACCAGTATGTTTTGTGTTTGCACCTGCCCCCCCCCGGGACGGGGCGCGCCTGAAAGGGTTTATATAGAACTGGTAAACCGCTCGCCGTATGCGTGGAAGCCGCTGTCTGAGCTGATGCCATCCATTGCATCCACAGCTCTGAGTCTACATCCCCCCAGGGCTTTTCGGGATTTACACTCACCCGGGCTCTAAACTCCTCATCGTAACTGAGCCATGCAAAACCTCCAAAATGCATTTGAGCCGTTCTGATAATGTCCATGTACTTAAAAAGTGCGATTGCCCTATCTGGATATTTTTCGCAGTATATACTGGCGAATATCAAAAAGGCGGACGTCCAATTGTCCATGTGATGGGGAGCCTGGGCCTGCGCGCCAATTCCCATTCCTCCTCCTTGGAGCCCTCCTTGGCCTGTATATCCCTATGTAGTAGTTTGAACACATCTACGTATTCGTGTTTCCATATCTTAGTTTTTGTTTTTTCGGATATGTGTGACCCAAGTGGCATAGCTAAACCCATATATGGAAGGCGTTTCTTGTGCCCTCCCCCTTCCTTTTCTGCTGCTGCTTCCGCCCCGCCGTCTTACTGTTAGCTGTCGTGTCAACTGGCGCAGCGCTTTCTTTTCCTGTGCTCTCCACCGTTCCTTGACCTGGTATAGAAGGTGGTGTGTCTAAAACTGAACCTTCCCCTACGCCAATAGATCTACTCGTACTTGTCTCCTTCAGCGTCCCCCCAGCCTCCCCCCATACTGACCACCATTTCTTACCTCCTGCATTCTCTCCAATGCTCCTCGGAACTCTCCTTGGGTTCCCACCGCGCGGTGCGGCTTGTCGACCTCCCGTAGGCCCATCAGTTATGATCGTATCCTGTAATGCATAAAACGAAGAAGAGGTTGCGCCGCCTCTGCGCCCTCGCCCTCCCCCTCTCGGGATGGCGCTCACCGTATCCCGAATCTCACCATCCTCCCATTCATCCCCTTCATCCTCGTAATCCAGTTCCAAACAATCATCTCCTCCCCAGTAGCCCGAATGTTGTGCGTAGCCTCTAGTTTTGGTTGGAGCCGTTTCCGACTCCTCCGTGCCCACATGGCGCACACCAAATCTGCGTCCCCCGCGCTCCCCCGAGGTGGAAAAGGCCGCTGCTGACCCTTCCAGTGCTTCGTTCCAACGTGATTGGGCCGTGCTGCGCCCAGTTGGCGTGGCCCTTTTCCTGCCAACCTCCGTCGCTGGCATTGTGTTTCCGCTGTCCCCATGACCGTGTGCGTCACCAGGGTTCCCCGCGCCAACTTGCCCCTCGGCCGCACCAGCCTCTTGTCTCTGATTCCCTTCTACCTGCGGAACCCAAACCCAGGTGCCCCCCCCTGCCCCTGGCGGTTGTGCCCGTTTTTCATCCCTGACTGTTTTGGCCCTTACGGCCGCTTCACTGCGCGCGCTCTCCTCTTCTCTTTCCCTGCACAGTTGGGCCCACCTGGCCTCTGTCTCCAAAACGGCCCTGCACTGTTCTCGGATCCTGGCCTCCAGGTCCCAGGCCTCTGCCTGGTCCCATTTTCCTTGTGGGGGTGGGTCAGGGGCCCCTGTGGGCCCCGCCACGTCTGTTACCGTGTTTTGTGCCCCACTGGCCTGGCAGGTGGTTGCCTTGGCTCTGGCTGCCCCCCCTTTAACCTTTCCCGCGTATTTACCTTTTTTCCTTACTGGGGCCCCTGACGCCCCGAAGCTATGGCCCTCGTCCTTGTGGTATGACAAATCTAATGGCGCGGCCTCTCCGCTAGGGCCGGGCCGGGGCTGCTCAGACTCTACTCCCCCGGGCCGCTGTTCCCCCTTGTCGGGGGTTTGTCCTGCCTCTCCCTGAGGTGCCGCCCCTAGTGGTGCGCCGCCTGCCTCTGCGTCCCCTGGCAGTGGATCTTGTGTGCCTTGAGCCTCCCCACTAAATATCAATGGGCTATGCGCGCTGCGGAGCTTTTGGTGGGTACCTACCACGTTGCCGGGGTCCACTGGATCCCCGTCCTTGTCCCCGTCCGAGTCCTGCGACTCACATTCCGCAATTGCCGCCGCAACCCGGCTGGATGCGGCCCTCGTCGGGCGTGACATTCCCACCCACGCCTGATCTAAAACCCCTGGCCTAAGCAGGTCCGCCCGGCCAGCCTCCCCAAGAAAGCGTAGCGCCGCCCTGACCGCCTCCGCATCATGACTGGTTGCCATGGCAGCCTTATCGCGGGAATTCTCCTATTCTATATATATATATATATATTTTTTTTTTTTTAGGGCCCCCTGGATTTATTATGTGTAAATACAACGAAAGGGGGGGAAAAGATTATTTTTTATTATTATATTTTTTTTTTTTTTTTTTTTTTTTGGGGGGTGCCCCTTTCCTCAACCTGAGGTTGGTGCTGTGTCCAGTAATAAGTACTTAGCGTTCATATCCCAACCTGATTTGTTCAGGTTACCCTTCTATCAATATTCGATTTCCCTTATATTACATATATATATATATATTTTTTTTTTTTAAATTCTCGGGGCCTCCCTGGCCTGTTGCCGGCTGCACGTGTCCTGGGCCCCCCGGCCCCTTCGCCGGCCTAAAGAACGGGAGCGCGGTCCCCTGCTGACTTGAAACCGCGCTTCCGCGGTTTGCGAGCGTGCCACCACGTGGCAGCTCGTAACCCTGTTAGCTTTCCGCCACACCGCGCTGCGCCCAGCTCCCAGCGGGGCCTCTCCCCGACCGGCGCCGCCCTCTGACAATGGCCGCGGGGGCCCGCCAGCCGGCACTGGAGCCGCGCGGTTTCAGTTGCCCTACCTGGTGCCTGGCCTGCCTTTTTTCACTGAATTGCCGCGCGCGCCTCCTACGGAACTGGAGATCTGCAAGGCTGCAAGAAACTGCCTACGTCTAAGCCCCACCGTTGGCGCGGACAGAGGCCGACCCCACCCCTCCACCTCCCTTTTAAAACCTGTCCTAAACCCTCCCCCACTTACCTGGCTACCAATAGGGTGCCTCCGCGCCACTTCCTGCGTCCCGAAAAAGCCCGCGGAGAGACTAGACCGGGTCTCTCTCTCCGCGGGCCCCTCCATAGCTAAAAGTGAAATTACCATATAATAAGAATGGAGGAAAGGCGTAGGACTAAAAGTTGGACAAATAGAAGACCTAGTAGGAACTGAAGGGATACATTGAAATGGACTAAGACTAGAAAGGGGTGAAGAGAATGTAGGAAACTGTGATGTAAGAAAGGTAGGATTGATCCTGCAACACACATACCTGCAGTGAATGCATCAGTCCACTAAGCCATAGAATTTTACCCTTCCTGATTCTAAGCAGGAGAGCGATCCTTCATCAGGAATTTGTGGTGTAAAATCACACAAGGCTTTTGTTGCACCGGCAGTAGTGTGACCAGGGTTTGAAAAGGAAAAACCGAGACAGGCCAAACATAGAAGAAGGACTCAAGATGTGTGCGTGTGCGTGTATATGAATACAATATAGCCGATTTTTCTACTTAGACTCCTATATGTTTTACATGTTTTATATATACACACTCGGTGTGTCACTAATTTTAAAAATGCCTATGGCAGGACCTACTCCCTGCCTCCAATACCGCCTCTCCTCTCTTGGCATTAAAAACTGAGGGGCCAGCTGAGCTCCTGCTGTGCTGCTTGAACGAGGCTGATAACGCTCAGACGCAGGGTTAATTAACTCAATTTCACACTACGGAGGTGCTGGTGGATGTGATAAAATGTGCAATAATTCTAATACTCCCTCTACTTTCTTCTAAAATGCGGGACATGTATTTAAAATTGTTAAAAGTGTTGGGACAGAGCTCTCAAAGCATGGACTGTTTTGGAATCCAGAACGCTTGGTCACCCTAACCTTCAGTCAAACCTCTTTCATCACCCCCCTACTAGAATATAGCCGAAACACCTCTACCCCCACCACCACATCACACAGAGGCCACATCAAGCATTTTCCTCCTTCAGGTATGTAAGCATCATACCCAAGGGAATTGGGAAGGCTTCAGTTTTACCACTGGTAAATCCAGTCCCACACAGTCCCCATAACTCATCACTGCACGCTACTGGTGCATTGTTTACACAAGATACCATTATTTTGGCATTCAGGATTTAGATATTGCCAGTACAGTGCAACTCATTCAGCCCAATGAGTTTTTAACTATTTTGTGAACGGCCAATGCAGTGGAGCAGTGTACTTGAATGAAATTACCACAGCAGTTTTATCAGTCTTTACCTTTTTTCTGAATTCATGTTTGACTTACTGGGTGCTAAAGGCTATGTCATAGCAAGCCCAGCAAATCTATTCCCTATCTACAGTGAAGGTGTCTGATTCATTTCACAAGCAGCCCTAGTCCTAATAATGCTTGTGAAGTCTAAAAAGAACATGTCCTCTACGTACATTAAGAAGATCTGGAGGCAACCACCTCAGTAGTGACGTAGCAGAAAATGTACTGCTATCCCTCATTTCACAGAAGTCATCTATACGTGACAGTTTATGCATTATGTTAACCAACATACTAATGGTTTGAGCATAGAAAGATGCACTGAGAAGTCATTTTGAATGTGCATTATTTTAAACTAACATTATAAACCCTGGTGGTCTTGAGGCTAAATTAAATGTTTGGAAGATTAAACTGATATCATGATGAAATTTAGACTAATAGTATGTATTGAAACAACCTTGAATTTCTAATGATTAATGATTTAAATATGTATGCAAAAACAGAGAAATGCAGTTCCACGTTATAATGACTGAAATGTATTAACAAAGTTATTTTGTGTAAAGTTATTTAAATCGAAATGCAATGAAGAATTATTAATAAACAAGTAACAGTTTGTGTATAAAAATGTGGTTCATTCGTTTTAGTAATGTGTGTATTATTTCACTTGCATTAGCCTATGTGAGGCCTGTTAGACCCTGTTCTTGTAGTTCAGAAAATGCAAAGTAATTTCCTTAATGTGAACTTTGTTAATAGGCCCCTATTGTCCCACACATAGAGAGTTATACAATTCACCCTTGGATGTTGAACATCCTGGACTGTGGACTAGAAATTGAAACATTTGTTTCAAACTCGTGTGGAGCTACATGGATGGATGATGTTCCCATGACAGGCTTGGGAAGATGTGCTAATGTTGCAGTTCGGAGTTGTGGGATCGATTTCTATTGCATGATGCCCCTTTGCCGTTCAATAAACTGTTGCCCTGGGCGAATCAGATTACCATATGAGCTTTGATATGTCGTTGACCAATTGCACTTTGGTCAGATCGAGACCAGATGAGTATCCCGCCTGAAGATGAGAAGCTGAGACCTTTTTTCCTGTAGTCTGAATGCTGAGCCCCTTGGAGAGGTATCTTCCTCTCTGCCATTGCCCCTTTAAATGCCTTTTTGAGATTTATAGATTTTCTTCCCAACCCCTGCAGAAGACGTTTGATCAACTTTTTGACATGCTGATGCTTTTCCTCTTTACCTATCTTTTGCCCACCTTAATTAGTAGTTTGTTGACAGAGATTACCCTTTTCCAAAATCTTTTTGTCTTTAGCCGCATGTGTTCCACCCCACACATGTATTTCCCTGTTTTGGTAATTGTAGGGTTATCCCTGTGCCCAGCTAAATTGAACCCTGCTGATTTCAAATTGACTTGATGCTTATCAAAGGTGAGCTACACTTGTTTTCTGTATCTCAGATAATCTTGTTGATGTTTTCCATTCTTCTTCTTGAATGTTTAGTTCTATTAATGTTAGTTTGCCTGAACTTATTTCATCTCCTTGGGCAACCCTTGGTGATTTCGTATATTCATTATTTTGTCTTGGGAATTGTCCACGTGACTTTGGGCTCACGTTTGTTACAAACCACCTAACTTTGTTCCTGACTGGAGTTTTCGTTGTATGGCCACATTGGTCATACTGTGTAACTTAATTTGTTTGGATTGAAATTGTTCTAATGTTTCTACCACATCCTATGTAAGGTCCAAAGATCCATTGACTTTGAAGGGCATTGATTCCCATTTGAAGTGTGTGCTTACTGTCTGTGGGTGGTTGCCTGCTTGGGTAAATGGAAGCGGAATTAGAAGCCAATTTTATAAGTGTTGAGTTTGATATGTTTTAGGTCTGGTCAGATTTAGCTGTCCCTCTAGACTATTTGTTTTTTAATATATTTTATACAGCACATACATGGCAGGGGCTTTAGGCCCAGAATATTTATCTATTGGTCTGTTCAACTGTCAGTCACATTTTGCTTTCGCTCACCACAGTTTAAAGTATGGGGCAATAGTTCAGTCCACATTTAGTCCTTGGCTCGCTTCTGTATGAGTGACTGCATTTCGTCTGTGGACAGTGTTGTCATCTATGCAGAAAATAGTGATAGGTCTCTTGGAGCATTTTACTATTTGTTAATACCCTTCCACTATTATTTATCTTCGCAAGAGCCCCTGTACCAAATGTAATTATTATTTCTCTACACAGAAGCCACTGTAATAACAAAGACAGACCTTGCAGACAACATGGTGCTTTCATGCCATCTGATACCTAAAAAGTAAGTAATTAGCCAAATTGCTTTCTCTTCCTTGCCACCTGTGAAAAAAATGGTCCTGAAAGGAGCATCCCAGATTTCCCCTTGGTAGCGCAACCCAGCATTTTTCTGGTTATGAAACCTCCATGTCACGTTTTTTGCAGGGATCCAGCACAAACATCATATTTAAAACAAATGTTGCTCAGGTTCACTTTAACATCAGCTTGAAGCAAAACCATGACATTGATTAACTTAGGAGAAGCAAAAAAAATAACATGTAACAGCAAAGTAAAGATCATATTTTGGCAACATAAAGATGTTAAAATCCTATTTATTATTTACCTGTTAATATGTAACTATATCAGCCACATTTTCACTCTGACAGATCACACAACAAATGTAGTCTGTTGTCTGTTCTATTATATGGTAGCGCAACGAGGGAAGTACAAATGTTATAAATCACTGTAACCAGACTGAGCACGTTTTTATCCAAAGAAAAGGTGGCAGCCAACAGTTCCTATTTTAAAAATAGATTTTTGTCTTGCAGCCCAAATTTTGTAATGGACAGCCCATATCACACAGGACCTCGGTGTACAGTTAAACAGAATGCTTATTTTTGGATTCATACCTGAAACATGTTTGTTTGAGTAAGAAAGGACAGACTCTTAGAAGTAATTTGGAAGTTGCTATGATAACAGCTGCAAACCGTTGTTTGCCTCTCGGTACCACTGTCACCATCATCAACTATGGCAGCGGCAGAGTTATGTGAAATAAAGTAAAACATGACTGCTGCATCCATTAGTTGCCTGTTCAGCTGCATCTGGACAGACTGGTGTGCACTTATGTCCATTCAGATTACAGCAATATTCTGACCTCACTAAGCCACTGATTAATGGCATTCTGGTTTAGTCACATCTTCCTCTGCATGGTTCTGTGTGTATGCTAACACTACAGCTCGACTCCTTGGTTCATCTAAGCCAAGCTGGAATAGGTTATCTACTCCTGCATGTCTCTACATGCTGGTGGTTGCAGCGTTGTGTTTAGTTGGAAAAACAATGACATCTATCTGAATCCAAGGAAAAAGTAAGTCCTGAAATAGGACTGTGAGAGAAATCTGTTGCATGAAGCGACGTATGCAGGGCTCCTGTACTTTGAAGTGTGCAATTTGTGGTACAATTTAGTTTGAGTAGCCTGAGATTGTTCTAAGTAAGGAGGGCTAGACTGGGCTTACGCCTTCCACCATAGATATTTGAAATCAGAAATAAAACACAATTTTCATGTTAATAAAAAATAATTGGGCAGAGCTTGCAGTGGCTTTTAAGCTGCACGCTGTCAGTGTGAGTAATACTGCAAATGTTTTTTTACGTTCTGGTACTTGTACGTTTGATTTATCAAAGATGTAGTCGGTACAACAAGGACTAGTTTGCAGTAAAAATAAGGCTAGGTGAACTGCACACTCCTGACATGAGACAAATTGAGAGATTTGGTACATGTTTTGTGGTAATCTTTTTCCTAGTTTTTTCATCCCTTCCATTTTCCCCTCTTAGCTGTGTTTCTGAAATCTTCCTTTACTTCAAACACTTCTCCCTTGGTAAAGTCAGTGAAGGACTTTGTGTGTAAATATTTTGCATTGTATCATGAAACAGCCTCTCATGTGATGGGCTGAACTGAGCCGCTGACTTGGGAGGAGGAAGGATGGATGCAGGATGCAGAGAGCTTGGAGTCTCGTACTAACGATAGAGCTTACAATTTAGCATCCTTCATGTCGCAAAAGTCATCAGGACATGACAGTTTAAGTTTATGAAAGTCAAAGAGTGAAAAACTAACGGAGAAAGCTGCACTGACTCGCAATTTAAATAAGCAATTGCTTGTATTTCAGAGTTCGACTTGGGTACCTTTTGAGTTAAATCACATGTTAGAAGGAGAACACTGAAGTTAAAATGTAATTTATACTTTAGACTAACAGTGCATATAGAAATGATATTGAATTTATAATGATTAGTAAATAATTAGAGTTAAAAATATGTGAGAGAAATGCAGTTCTCTGTAGTACTTGATGAAATGCAGTAACAAAACTTTTCCGTTTGCAATGAAATATATTATTTATATTAATGAAATATTATCAATGCTCAATTTATAAGTTGCATATAATGTGTGTTTTACTAAAACGTATTCATTAAATGCATTATTATGATTTTGTGTTAGCATAAGTGAGTCCTGTAGAGCTTACATTTTGCAGTCACGTACAAGTGTTGAATTATTATTTTCATAACGTGAAGTCTTCTTTCTGATTTTATTCCCAGGAGAAACACAAATCTTCTGCAACGGGCCCCAGTGTTTAAAATGTGGAAATATGTATTTTTTGTCCTTGAAAACAGTACATTGCAGGAACATGGACTGAGTTCATATACATTTGTTTCAAACCCTTTTCGGATTCACACGGAAGAGAGATCTTCCCATGTCAGACCTTGGAAGAAATTCGACTGTTGCAATTTGGAGTCATATGACTATTTCCCATTGGATGATGTCTATTCAACGTGACATTTGAACTTTTGGCAGTCCTGATCAATCTTGAGTAGTCTGCAGCAATTTCCTAAACAGGCCTATCCAGACCCAGACGCTTGCAGAAGCCTTGCTGATTTTGATGTCTTGCTGATGAAGATTCCCTGAATGCTGTACCCTTGGAGAAGTGTCTTCCTCTTTGCCATTTGCCCTTATCTTAAAAAGCCTTTTTAGATTTAGTAATTCTTTATTTTCCCCATTCAGAAGACTTGTGACTGAGTTTCTGATATACTGATGCTTTCTCTTTTTACTTATCTTTTGCCAAACTTAGTTAGTGACCTGCAGTCTGATATTACCTTTTTCCAAATTATTTTTATCCTTTTTATACTTTTTGTATTTTGTCCGCATGTGTTTCTCTCCCACACATGTATTTCCCTGATTTGGTTAGCTGTAGAGTTGACCTGTGTCCAGCCAAAGATTATTGGCTCTGCTGAATTGTAATTGCTAATGATTGTAAATTCTGAGCAACAAGTTATATCAGTCTCAGATATTCTTATTGATGTTATGCTTTATGAATGCTTAGTTTTATTATTGTTAGTTTGCCTGAATCTATTTCAACACCTTGGGCAACCCTTGGTGATTATATATCTTTATAACTTGGTTTTGCGCATTGTCTTCATGACTTTAAGCTTGTGTTTGTAATAAATCTTTTAAGTTTATTTCTGAATGGAGTTTTCCTTCCGTGGCCACATTGGTCATGGTGACTAAATTGTTCGGGGTGTTGTTGAAATGTTGTTGATGGTTCTACCGCACCACTTAATGGGTCCAAAGGTCCGTTGACCTCAGAGAGCATTTGATTTCTGCAAAGGATAAAAAATACTACAGCACTAACAAGGCCCCTACCATAAGTATCCTCTCACCAATTCCGCCTCTTTCACCACCACCTGCCCTCACCTCACCTCTTACTGCCTCCTACTGCTCTCTCGCTTTTGCTTCTCATCTGCAGAGCACTACTGAGTATCCACCTCAGCAGCACCAGCCCCGAGTATCTGATGTCAAGCAATAGAACAAGCCTGCTCAGGTGACCTGAGTGGAGGAGCTGAGGAGGTGAGGTGAGTGGGCAGAGAGTAACAACCATGACAAACGAGAACCCCCCCAGCGGGTTAGATTCAGAGGTGGGGCGCCAGGGGGGTAGGAGTTTTCCATGGAGGCGGCAGAGGTGGGACTCAATGCGGTTTGACGTTACTGCCAACCCACCTGCTCCACTCTCTCACAGCTATAAGCTTTCACAAAAGCTACAATACTCTTTCAAGTGCTTAATACCAAGGTCGTTAATAGGGATGAGAATGCACAAACTCAGTCTAGGTCTTCTCACAGGGGAACAAGCGAGCTGCAAGATACACAAAAAGGCACGTCATGAGAAATCCAAATAGACCACAGGAGAGGAAAAGTAATACTCTTCTACCTCAAGCCCCACCTCAAAACATGTCTGTGGGAGACAAGCACCCAAGGAGGAGAGGATCCATTGATCATTTCTAGCAAAGAACTGGAATCACTATGCCTCAAGATATTAAAAAAAGCAACGCATTTCTTCATGCTCTCTCCTGGATGGAAGGGGCCGAATCAAGTCAGTATGAAAGAGTTGGGAGGAGATAAAGGGAGATCTCTACGCTAGGGGTCTCTCACCAGCACTGCAATGAACAAAATAATGCAGGCAACCGTTATGAGTCGTCCTACGAGCTGCTGATTGAATTAAAACACCCTGCCCCTGAGGAAGGGCGGGCCGGGAGAATTTTTTTTTTTTTATGTTTGTAACTGCCACACAGAGGATGAGGATGGTAAAATGTAGCGGTCCTTATATCCCCGGTCATCCTAGTTAGGTATCAGGCCACCCTGTCTGATAACACTCTTTCTGATGGGCAAGGAACAAAGAGCAGAGACTCTGTACATGGGAATAAAATGAAGAAGGAAAACATGCTTTTGCTACAGTGCAGCAGAATATGACAAGTTGTATGATGAGAAAAGCTCAGCACACAGAAGGGGGTACCAGATTACTGATGAACAAATGGTTGCATCTGTAAAAAAAACTCTCCAAAGAGCAGAGATGATGAAGATGCCTTAATAAGAACGTTATCAGCCATTATAAACACCAGTGGGCTCCATGCAGATAAACTGGACATTCAAATCAATGTTCCTCAAACACTAGCCTCCTGTACTACGGAGATTGAGACCAAATTAGAACGCCTGAATTAGCCAATAAAGCAGGCCCAAGATTTTGCTACGGATAAAGCTGTTTACTGTCATTGTGAATCAACAGTGGGAAAGATTGTGAAATTACCAGCGGTCATGACCACTTTGATCATGGACTTAAGGGAGGAAGCGGCAATCAACCTGAGGGAAAGAAAGGAGAGGGTTAAAATTGGGAGCCATTCGAGATTCAAGAAATGCTCATGGGGCTTGAGCCATTGATTCACTCTCAGGAAGTTAGGTTTAATGAGAACCCAAATCATAACCCTAACCTATCAGAAACTGACCAAGCTCCAAGCCTGAATATTTACAATTTACCATGTAACACAGGAAAAGACAGTGGCACTCCCTTCTGCAGAAGAAGTAGAAGCAGCAGAAAGATTCCTCTCCAGGGAGAGGGAAATAAAGAGATTTGCCTAAAACACTGGGAGGCAAGTAATGGAAATCAGGAGCTGCAGTGGGAGAACTCATCAAGGAAAACCAAAAAAGTCTAAAGAAATTGAACAAGACAGGCCCCAAGATAAATATTTGCAACTAGGTACAGATAATAGGGGTACGTGCTGTTTATCCAGTGTTCTTGTAAACGAGAAACCAGGAAGCCTCTGGGAATCCGCAGTGAAGCAAGATATTGAGGAAAATGAATCGCCTCTAGATGTACTAATGCAAGACAGAGGGATCAGGGAAGGAAAGAGGACAATGGACCGTCTGATTAAAAGGACAGTGTGAAAAGTAAAACTAAAATTGGATACAAGCACACAAACAGTAGCACCTGTGACAGCCGGTAAAATACGGATAGATATTGAAGGCTCAACAGAGGTTGACACAGTACGATTACTATCCAAACAAACAGCAATGTTGAACACTTCTGGCAGAGGAAAGGAAGTAGGCAAAACATATTAAAATGGCAGCGAATGCCAACCTCCTTTGATGCCAATACAGACCCAGGCTCCTGCTGCGAGACCTGGTACAGAGGTTAGGCTTTCGCCACTGCCACCCTCCATGGGATAAGTAACACATGCCAAGGGCCAGATCTGAAATCACCAGTAATAAAGCTTCAGACAGTAAATGATAACCTGTGCCGTGCCAAGGAACCTTGCATTGTTACTCTGTACTCAGTGCATAAGTCGTGTGGTAAATGGGATATTTTAAACAGGTAGAATATTATAAAAGTAGCTGCAAAGCTGCCAGACTTGGCAACCTGAAATCACATGATATTTAATTTGTTACCTTTTACCCCTGGGTCAGGGAGAATTAAATGAACGAACAGAAGTAAGCTTTAAGGAGGAACAAAATGACACAAGTGCTCGAAGTATAACAAACCCCAACTGGCTGCATGGGGTATTAAGTCAATTTAGAACCAGCCTGGCCTATTTCCGCTAGTATTAAATTCTGTTCCCTGACCAGCAAGGCACTAGCAGCAATGGAAGCAGTGGGCGAGGAAAACCAGGCCAGGGCTGGGAAATACAAAAGGAGCATATGAAGACGAGTGCCACACAAAGCAGTGGGAGGAAGTGCATCAGTGGAGTACTAGGCCAAGTAAATTAAGAGAGGTGATTTGCACCACAAGACTTGACCATCAACAAGGCACAAGAGCAGAGAATATAGAAAGATTAGGATCAAAATGCAGATGGTCGCTAGCAGTCAATCCGCCATGTTATCCAAGGCAGCGGGATAAAGGATGAGGGAAGCAATGTGACTCAGCACATTGAACAGGTTAAACAACACCCAAATTGGGAATGGTTAGTAAGAGTAATAAACGAGTGACCCTAGTGAGGGAAGAAGGTTTTAAAAAAAACAACAAAGTAATTAAAAGTCTGCCTTTGGAACTAAGAGGAATTTCAGGGGAAGAAGTTAACAAGAATTGGTAAATGTAATAGGTTTCGTCTATGTGATTATTATTTTTTGTTGTTGTAAGATGTAGCTTGGTGAGCAGTTGTGCAATATAAGTTACTGAAACTCCATAAAAGTATTATGACTTGTTTATTGAGAAAACCAATATATTGTGCAGTAACTGGTGGTAGTATAATGTGGGGAGATTAGGTAAAGGGCGGAGGACAAAGAAAAAAAACATGCAGTGGCCAAGAATGTTTAAATGAGTGCAGCCACTTCATTTTACTCCCTCCATCAAAAGATGAACAAAACATTTAACACATTATGGACTGGTAAACATCCCAGGATAATATTACAGAAACAAGAGTGGAACAAAAAGGTAAGAGGGGGCAACTTCTCAAACGTAGAAGCATATCAGGGTGCTCTTAGACAGTCCCAAGCATTTTCATGGTATTGTGTCCCAACAAACCACAACACTCAACCACAGATCAAGCTCAAAGCTCTCTTTGCTGAACCCTTTCCACTAACTCTGTTAATATCACCAATGATATGCATTGGCAATAATTGTTGCCCGCAAACAAATTAGCCTCTGGTTTAATCACAGATTCAAAACAATCACAAAACATCTTTCCTAGAGCATATGAATCCAAGCAGGTGTTCTATTGAACAGATATATGGAGAAGACAATGGCAAAAGTCCAGAGAGCAGTGTTAAAGAACTTAACCTTCCTGAATCCGAAATAGAAAACAATGGCCCAACGATCGCTAAAACAACAAAACATGAAAGAAAAGTAAAAAAGAAAAAGTTCTTAAAGGGAGGTGAATACAACTGGACTTTAAGTCAGCCATCACAAGGAAGACCACCACAGACAACAGCCTATTAGCAATACTTCAAATCTTAGTAAAATACAATGACAGAGAATAGACTCAGAGTCCGACTGATATATGGCCTGAGAAATTTGGCTTTGCCATACTCAAGCAAGCTCATGAACTAAACTTGCAAAGAGCTGTGATGTGCTCTCACCACACCTCGAGAAGAGAACTGAAAAAAAAAGAGTAAAGAATGTAAGAAATACAATTACAGCAGAATTCCAAAGATTTGCTCAGATAATAAGAAAATCTGTACTTTCAATGCTTGTATATCAGTATTTGGAATGCAGGGGTCGGGGGTCAGAGTCTGTGTAGAGAGTAGTCAGTATGGCTTGTGAATTTTGAAATTGGAAACTCAGTATTTCTGAACACTGCCAGCGGGGGGAACTTGTGGATGATGTATACTCATTTGCATTCTACCTGGCAAAGTAACTGAAATGTACTTCCAGTGTCTAATGAGTGACAAGAGCGTCCTGGAATCATAGTTCATCAACTTGCTAGACAGGTGATGCTGCTTTAATGGAAGTATGAGGAAATTATGGCATTTACAAGCTACACCACGCCTTGCAAGGACAATAATATGAGTGAGGTACAGAAAGGGGAGTCAAATCAAGGAGGATTTCTGTCAACTTAAGCATATTGTTACAGGCTCCCATTGACACTCTGGTTTGTTAAAACGTCCACCACTAATTTCCGTGCAAACCAAAAGTTGGCAAACGTATGAGAAGTATGTGAATACGTAACGGGTTCAAGTCACAAAAAGGTTTTATTAGGGAGTCTAAGTTGATGTCACAGAGGAATTAATTTTCTTATAGAAGCAAGCAACGCCTTATATATTAGCATGCTGGGAAATTGTTTATATGAATGTTATGTGAAATATTGTGCACTCTGTCTGGAGTGTGACCCAGAATGAATGCTGTATTAGTTTTGATATATATTAAACAAATACGACCACAGCACACAAAGAGCATATACAGTAGTAAAATACAAGTGTGAGGTTCGGTAAGTCAGATCCGTTGATGAATAGTGCAGTACTCTTCTTCGTCTTTCAGAAGGATGTTTATTTGTATCAATAGTTGTATGTCAATGAGCACAGCCAATCAAGCACAGCCAACACGTGTTTCGCCACACAGTGACTTTGTCAAGGCTAGACTGTAGACGAATAAGTAGAATATCCAAATAGGAGAAATGTAAAATGGGAGCTGTATCCCAATTAGATGTGTAGGGAAGTTTCTTGTTCGGAAGTCACAAAAAAATGGACACCGAAAGTTAGTTTGCACCGAATGTACCGCGAGAATTGGAATCCAAAAGACCTTGGTAAGTCCTCCACGCTGTGTTAGCGTGCACGCTCTCAGTTCTGAATAGTTCTGAACACATCTAATTGGGATACAGCTCCCATTTTACATTTCTCCTATTTGGATATTCTGCTTATTTGTCTACAGTCTAGCCTTGAAAAAGCACTGTGTGATGAAACACGTGTTGGCTGTGCTTGATTGGCTGTGCTCATTGACATACAACTATTGATACAAATAAGCATCCTTCTGAAAGACGAAGAAGTGTACTGCACTATTCATTAACGGATCTGACTTACCGAACCTTACACTTGTATTTTACTACTGTATATGCTCTTTGTGTGCTGTGGTCGTATTTGTTTATTATACATTGTATATACCTGTATACACTTCTTTGTGCCTTGGGGTAGTAGGGCACCTGACCACTTGCCCCGCTTGTGAACTAATATATGTACTAGATTGGACACCACTGGGAGGTGAAGTAGCTTATGCCATTACTACCTAGATTATTGGATAGTTTTGATATATCCAGTGAAAACTGAGAAAAGTGAAAACCATCAAGAGAGACTTAACCTTGTGAATACAACAACGTTATATGCGATTACTAATAAGAAATAATTTATTTATGTTTTTGAACACTCACTAACAAGATAAACAACTTTTTACAGCTGCTTAGATGCACAGGCACCTGTGCACAATCTAGGGCAGCTGAAAGTTCTGCCACGTAACTCATATGCACCTCGTGAGGAGCTGCACCTCGCGGGCTACGACAGAAGGGTTTTCCTACTCTTCGATGCCATATCTTCAAACAGACCACCGTCGGACTGAAGCCATGGCATGAATAACCGAGGATTGTGTATTTTAATTGTGAGACGCATGTTTGAATGATGGAATGCGGAGAGGTTATGCAAATGAAGAAAATGAAACACGCATGAACAACAGGGCTACAGTCAATAAGAATAGAGGAAAAGTAAGTGGCGCTCAAGCAAACAAATGAAAAGTGAGGGAGGGATGTAAGCCCCTTTTAAGATTTATATTAACAATAGATTTCACAAGCACAGCACAAGCGCTGTGCAGGCAAAACCTAAAAAAAGGGAGTTAGGTTTACTAATACTGAATGATATCAAATGCCTCTAAGAGACCAGGCGATGGTGGAGGAGCCCTTTCAAGATTATTTAGAATTTGCTGCTCCAGCTCTGCCATTCCTGCAAGGAGGACACCCAAATGACAGAGTGTCACCCCAAATAAAACTTGACTGAGCATTTAATGCCTCACAAATCTGGGTGGCCAATGGAGATGCTATATTTGCTAAAATTACAGCTGCTATGAGACTCCCACCAGACACATTGCATACACTGATTGTTGGAAACATATATTTACATTCTACTTTGATTCAGAAACACAAGAGAAAATAGAGAGCATTAAGCTAGAACATCCTTAAGCGTTTCTGTTGATCAGTGGCAATTTCAACTCTAGTTTTCTTTGGCCCAGTGCTTCAGATGAATGTAAAAACATAGAAAATGCATAGTGGCTTATTCCCTTGGTGACTCTGCAACCACAGAAAAAAGAGGCCTTTGGGAATATTTGTCAAACACACTGGAAGCGTTAGGGCTGTGATGTCTAAATGTTAAGTCTAAATTAGATATACCCTTGGACTTCATCCATATCTCCCCAGCAATATTAGATTATATATGAGTCTTCATAGAATACTTTCACCATACCTATGGCTTCCTTATAGCACCAAAAACTTCAATTGGCCATACAGCATTGTCATGGAAGATCAGCACCACTCTGCGGCAATGGCAAAAAATCCCTTTGATGAGCAAACAAAGTGACATGCTTAACAGCATTGCATTGAAGTGGGGCGCATCCCCCAGAGGCAAAAAGTATATATATATATATATATATATATATATATATATACACACATATGTATATACACACTGAAAAAAAACAAAGCTATAGCTATGAAATAGAATTATTTTTTAAACTGTAAAATTCACTTAACAAAGCAAAGGTTACAGTGGTGTGATAGTTAGGGTCACATTTTAAACGTACAAAACCATAGAAATTTGCCTGTTATAGTTAGAGTTATTTCAAGTAACTATACATCACACTGTAAGGTAATTATAAATCGCTCCCCCACCAAGCACAGTTATCTGATCAATCATTTTACTGCAGCGGTTACAGTGACATTATCAATGCTGTTATCAAAGATGTCATGAATGCAGTAATTTGTGGGGTAATCAGCAGTGCATGGCAAGGACGCGAGTTATAGTTGCCTAAGGATGCGAGTTATAGTTACTTAAAATAACTCTAAATATAACAGGTGAATTTCTCTGGTTTTGTATGTTTAAAATTGAGCCAAACTATAACATCCATGTAACCTTTGTGTTTTTTAAGTGTATTTCTATGTTTTTTAAATTGTATTTTCTAACTATAACGTCCCTGTAACCTTTGTTTCTTTCAGTGAATTTCAGGTTTTTTTTAACGTAAGGTAATTTTCATTACTATATGTTAATCCAACCACTGCCGCGCATGGCCTTTGGCCGTGCGCAGCAGCGGTTGGCCCCAGGGCCTGGCTGAAGCCAATCACTATAATAACCCAACCCTGTGCTTCGCACGATCAGAGGCCATCCCCTATAACCACCCAACCCCTTGCAGTGCACAGCCTTCAACCCTGCAGAGCGGGGGTTGATCGCAGGGCCTGGCCTGGCCCACACCCTGCAGATAACCCCTCTAACCGCCCAACCTCAGGATGCGCACGCCCTTTGGCCATGTGCAGCTGGGGTTAACCGCAGGGGCCAGCCTGTGGCCAGGCCCTGCAGCCTACCCCTATGTCCTTATAACGACCTGAGAGAAATTCAGAGAGAGAGAGAGAGAGCTTTTGCAGGCTTTGTTGAATGATATACTTAGAGTGAGATATTTTCAGACAAATTGAAAACAAAAATACATTTGTCAGGTAAGTAGAGTGAGATCACTTTTTGATATGTGCTTTAAGTGGAAAATAAATTAAAGCATATACATTTTTTTTTTTTTTTAAAAGGTTAAAGTGAAAGCTGTGAGTTCTAGTCTAGGTGTGACTATTCACACCTATACTAGAACACACTGCCTTCATCTTCAAAAAATATGAATGCCCCTGGGACGTGGCCTACCTGGGGACTCGTAAAAAAACAAGCACAGGAGCTTACACTCATCGTCGCAAAGTTGTTGGAAATTTTTTTTTTTTAAATGTGTTTTTTAGCCCGGGGAGTGGGATCTCTCTGGGACCTCTGCACCAGAGCTAAGGAATCAGGGTGACTCTAACCTGGGCCCTAGTCTTTTTTTTTTTTTTTTTTTTTACTTTTTTGAGTCCCAAGATGACTGCCAACACTTCCTAACTTGAAGTGTTCGCAGCCAATCAGAGCTGTGCATTTCTCTGCACGAGCTTGTCATTCGCAAAGTCATCGTGGCCAGAGATTTGCAAATTTATTTTCCCTTTATTTTCTCCAAAACTACTGAACTTTCTATGCACAGCAAGAATCAGCTGCACACTTCATATGGAACTTTTCGTGAAGATTCGTCAAACAGTACCAAATGTATAGGCAAATCAGAAAATGCTTTTTCTATGGAAACATGGTTCTAACTATAACTACCTACTGGAGACTGCCATTACATAATATATATATATATATATATATGTATATATATATATATATATATATGTTTGTGTGTGTGTGTATACATATATATATATATATATATTTAGATATATGTGTGTGTATATATATATAAATAAATATGTATATATTTTGGGGTCTTGTAAATAAACTCAACCAAAGTAAAACTGGTAACATCTCTACCAAAAGAGTGGATGGAATATATATACAAATCCTATCACCTATATTGGTAAAATTGAGCATGTAAATACAGTGATAGAAATCTTGTGTGTGCCTGGGAAATTTACTGACATCAGTTACACCAACCATGGAGAAAGATAAAATCACAAGCCTAAAGCAATAGAAGAAATACAGAATGATAGCACTATTAGATGTTGAAGAGGAGTGCTATGCTAGACCTTTAAATGAGTTGCTGGAAGCTTGGGCTATGGAGAAACAGATCATCCCATGGTTTCAATGTATTTTTCAACAAAATTGCAACATTGAGGACAGAATACTTACCCTGTCTTGCCTTATTGATGAAGGCATACGTCCTAAGTTGTTGCTGCTTTATGCACTTTTCACAGACTTTACAAACACGTTTGATAATGTTCTAAGAGACCGGCTACGGGTCACGTTAAGAACACAAGGAATCTCCCCGTTGTTACTGAAATCCATTGAGTCATTATACAGAGGCATTAGTGAAGATTAAGACAGCTGCAAACTGGACAACCTCAGGAAGGATAACAACAAACAAAGGGCTTAAACAAAGGCTGCATTTTATGGCTGCTGCTTTTTCATTTGCCTATGGAGGATTTGGAAAGCACTTTGGATATCCCCAGGTTTTGCACCTCAGGGCTGGCTGGTCAAAAAGTTAAAATCCTCCAAAGGTGTTCCGGTCACGAGTACATGGATTATCACCATTAAAATAAAATGATTTAATTTGAACATTTATAATAAACCCTGGCTGTTGAAGACTGCCACGCCTCTTCACTTCTGGACTACTTGTCACACCATCCAGTGATATTCAAGTTTGGTGCTTTTCTTCTTCCAAGGAAACTACAGAGACTATACAGAACTCATTCATATCTAATTATTTTCTATTAACTGTACGAATTCACTGAGTGCCTCCTATTTGTATGACAGATTGCGCAGGACAATTAAACAGGTAGCACTTTAGAGCCTTATTACCGTGTTGCAATGGGAGTTCTCAGTCATTGTGAATGCGAGTGAGAGCCTTAATAAGGGAAATTTGGATGTAATTCCATGTAAATAGGGGTCCAAGAGATCTAAATGAGGCACCCGGGACTCTTAGGAAATTATGGACACTAGTGAGGGCCTCACTGTTAAAGGGAAAGTACAATCCAATGCTTTCAGTTATAGATGCCAGTGAGGGGCTTTAACAAAAGGAAATGTGCAATTTAACACCACACACCAATGGTGATCATTGGATAAATGGCATAAAGGAGTTGAATGGATAATAAGGGAATATATAGAGAAATTATCTATATTAAGCTCTTTGAACTTTTTGTATAATGGTTAGGTTGCAACTTTTTATCATATGTAACAAGAAGATTTTGTGCAAATATGGATGGATTGATTTCTCCTTCATCAATAGGAAATGTGCAATTTAACCTCAAGCATTTAGGGCCTCTCATTTTATAATGTTCCTAAAGGAGACAAATGGCCTCAAATGTTAATATGGATTGCAGCGTGGGGCTTAATTAATAAGGAAAGGCTGGAGTTTAACACAAGGTATTCAGAGGATAATTGCAAAATGGCCCAAAAGGAGTTTTTTGCACAACAGGGGAATGCTTTTAAGAATGATTTATAATGAGTATTTTGAAGGTCGTTTCTTTTAATTGTTGGGCCATAAACATTTATTTCATGCAATGCCCTACAAGTTCCTGTGCATTGAGAGGGTGTTAGTTTAGTCTGGATGTCAATAAGGCTCTCATATAGTACAGGAAATATGTAAATAGACTCCAAGTAAATAGGGGACTTTTCTCTTAACAGACTTAAATGAGTTCTGTGTGTAAATTAAGTCACGAAGGGATCACTCATTATATGCTCTCTCTTTTTTAATGCCCTGCATTATAGTTTGGTCGTATTTTTAGGTCTCGCCTAGGCAGCACATGCGCTGTCTCAAGGAGACATGCTGTGTCTACTCTGTGGATTTATATCACGCCCATCGTTGTTGATTCATAAGTTTGCGTGTCGTTTAAAAAAGCTTGCCTGTATGTGGCTAATCTGACTTTGTTGCCCCTCCTTTTGGTGTTTTGGTCATGCCTACAGAGCAGTGACCCAATTTATCTCTTTGCACTTCTGGCTATTTCAGTTCATGTGCACGCACTATTTTTTTAGTTGCTTTCCAACCAGCTTTCCAACCAGCTCATGTGTTGGTAATGTTCCCTTTTGTTCCTTTTTATTTTCTGTGCACACGTTTTGCGGTTAACAAGAGATAAAATACATCAGCCATGTACAAACAATGTGAGATTTCCTTCGTGTGACATTGCCTTTGACAACAAAGTGTTTACAGTATAAATGCTAACATATGAGTGGATAGGAATCTCCTTTCACACATTCGCAAAGGTCTAACGCTAATTAGCAATGCAAGTTGTTTCAGTATTCTGTATCTTTGTTCTGCATATCGTCAGGTGGAACTGCATCCTTCATCACAACATCGCACACATTTGTGACCCCCTCAGGAGCCATCCGGTATGTATGCATGCCTTTTGGGCTTGCCTTAGTAGCTTCACCCTTTCAGAGAATCATGCAGTATGTGTTTAAGGGGATTTCTTGCACACTATGGCCTTCATTATGACATTGGCGGTAAATCCCGCTTACCGCCCCGTTGACCGATGCCAACTTACTGCCACAGTGGTGAATATCCGTTCACAATATTATGACACACACACACCAATTCGACAGAATACAGCCCCATACACAAATCTGCTAGGCCAAAGGTCAGTGATAAACTGACGGTCCCAAAAGCCATACCGTTACGCCAACAAAACAACGCCCACCATATTATGTCCCACGAATCACCACAGCGGACATTCAACTGCGGTAAACCATTGGCCGTACACACCGCCGCTCTCAGAATGGACACCCATATACAAAACAATACTACATTAGCCAATACCAAATACACACAAATAAACACACCTGACACCCATACACACACCACACCACACCCACACACCCACACCACTATAAAACACACACCCACATTACCCACAACCCCTTACGAACAACAATTGCCACCAGGAGACTGAGAAGAAGAGCACAGAGACAACTAGACACACACACCACTTACATCCATACACCCCTCACGCACTCCACATCACACACCCCACCACATTACCCAACACACCCTCACTAACACACATCACACAACACCCATGGCACCACAAAGTCACCCCGATTTCACTGAGGAGGAGTTAAGGGTCATGGTGGAGGAAATTGTCAGGGTAGAGCCCCAGCTCTTTGGAGCACAGGTACAGCAGATATCCATTGCCAGGATGATGGAGCTATGGCGGAAAATCGTGGACAGGGTGAACACTGTGGGACAGCACCCAAGAACAAGGGATGAGATCAGGAAGAGGTGGAACGACCTACGGGGGAAGGTATGTTCCATAGCAGCAAGACACCAGCTCGCCATACAGAAGACTGTCAGTGGACCCCCACCTCCTCCCCCACAGCTCACAGCATGGGAGGAGCAAGTACTGGCAATACTGCATCCTGAGGACTCGCTGGAGTAGCCGGAGGACTGGACACTAGTAAGTCAACATTTAACACTTATCACCCCCGATACCTGCATGCCAACTCACACCCTCACCCGCACTCCCATCACTCCACTCCATCTCATACACTTCACCCACACATCTCACCAATCCCAATGCCAAGCCCTGCGTGCCATACCAATGCATGGACACCCCTCCGAGCCCTGCATGGACACCCATCACTAAAGCATGCAGAGCATAGGGAAACTAATAATCCCACAATACTTCACCATGCAGAAGCAAAAGCTGGCAGGGCAACACCAACCATGGAGGGGAAGCTATGGAAATACAAATGTCATACACTTGAAGCATAATACAACATTTACATCCCCAGAGGTCCCCCAGCCAATGTCAGTCGAGAGGAGGTGCCACCACTATCCAGTCCCCCAACAGAAGAGGCCCCCAGTGATGACAGTAACTCTGAACTTCAGGATCTGGAGGACCTACCTGGCCCATCAGGGACCACTGAACAGTCGGTCACCCAAGGCCACTCATGGACCACCACAGAGCCTCCCCCATCAGAAACCAACACCACAGCACCTACCCAGCGTACCCACACCTCTATCCCCAGGACACGTCAATCAGCAGTGTGCACACCTGTACAGGGACCCCAGGCCACATCTCACAGCCAAGACAATCAGGGACCTGGGGTCAGTGGCAGTGGGCACACGGTTCAGGGGACAGAGGCACAGGCCAACAGGGACACTTGGAAGACTGCTGTGTGCCAGGGGTAGGACAGGACCAGGGAACCGACTCTCCAGGAGGCACTCTCTGAGATCCTGTGAGCCTACCAACATTTCCAGGAGAGGATGGGCCAGATCCTTGACAACATGCAGGAGAACAGGCGGCTGCAGGAGGGACATTATCAGGGGATCAGGGAAGACTTGCAGGCCATCAACACCACCCTGATCTACATAGCAGGGGTGCTGGCAGACATGGCCAACATCATGAGGGAGGCTACAGCATACCAGAGGGCCCCTAACACTAGCCAGTACATCGACCAGCCCTCCACTTCTGCTGTCACTAGTGGGAAGGAGGCCCTGCCACAGGACCCACAGGCCACCAGCATCCCTCCCCTGCAGAAGGTGAACCACCCGCCAACATTCCCTGCGAACCAGACAGAAGCCAGAGACAATTGCCAAGACCACCACCAGGAAATGAGACTCTCCTGATTGTCCCCCTTTTGTCCCACTCTGTCACCTTGTCCACCTTGAACTGCCATTGCTCCCCTTCCAATGTCCCCCTTGGCACTGCACCTGTGCTACAAACAGACTGTAACAATACCCTGGACTTTTCTCCATCATCACCCCATTCCATTGCACATTCCACTCTTTTTTTAGCACTACAATAAACACACTTGGATAAAACTTGACTACTAGTATTTCATGTATTGCAAATTTGTACTGATTGAAACAGCTACAGCCATTGCAAATGAACTGTACATAGTGAGAGTATAGAATGAATGACCTGTTGCTGGCTGCTGTGATCCCATCAGGACATTGTTGTCATATCACCAACACCTGTAAAATGACAATCCATAGGTAACAGTAAGGAGGGGAAACAAGTGGGTAATGCCAGCATGCCAATGCCACACAGAATACAACAATAGTCATAGAAATGTGAAGTTGCACTGTCTCACCTGTGTGTCATTGGAAGCACTGACGGATCACAAATACTCTGTTGTCCACATCCTCATCCTCTGCCTCCTCATCCTCACTGTCCTCAGGGTCCACTGCTGCTGCAGGGGCATCTCCAGTCTCCCACTCCTGCAGAAAATGTACATGGCGTCTGAGGGCCAGGTTGTGCAACATAGAGCATGCCACTACTATCTAGCAGACCTTCTTCGGTGAGTAGCACAGGGATCCACCTGTCAGATGAAGGCACCTGAACCTGGCCTTCAGGAGGCCGAAGGTTCTCTCAGTTATCCTTCTGGTTCGCCCGTGTGCCTCATTATAACGTTCTTCTGCCCTTGTCCTGGCATTCCTCACAGGGGTCAGCAGCCATGATAGGTTTGGGTAACCAGAGTCACCTGCAAATATTGAGGGACAACATTTAGCCACACACGATCCTATTTGGCCAACAGCATAGGCATACACCAACATACACTGGGTGGGGACCAAGGCTCACCTATAAGCCACACCCTATGCCTCTGTAGTTGGCCCATCACATTTGGGATGCTGCTATTCCTCAGGACAAAGGCATCATGCACCGACCGAGGATACTTAGCATTGACGTAGGAGATGTACTGGTCTTCAAAGTGGCCAAATCTTCCACCTGGGGGAAAGCAATGTAGCTGCACATGTGTTTCATCAGGGCAGACAAGACTCTTGCCAGCACTATTGAGAAAATTGGCTGTGACATTCCTGCTGCCAAGCCCACTGTCACTTGGAAAGAACCATGCCAGGAAATGGAGCACTGATAGAACTTGCACAACCGGGTGATGGATAGATGATATCAGGTCTGGCTCCAACTGGGCACACAGCTCTGTGATTGTGGCCCTGTCCAGTCTGTAGGTGAGTATTATGTGCCTGTCCTCCAGTGTAGCTAAGTCCACCTGGGGTCTGTACATGGGGGTATGTCTCTATCTCCTTTTCATTAGCAACGGTAGGTACCTAAGGGACACAAGAGTGAGTAGGCTGTCACAATTGGAACAACTATACCACAACAGCTGTCCACATCGAGCAATCATGTTTTGGGACAGTGGAATTTAAAAGTATGTGCTTTTTATTCTGTGACGCAGCAATTATTGATAAGCCTGTTCCCCCCACCCCCCCTTGAAATGGCGACCGCCTGTCCTGTGTGGAGGAACAGGTGAAAGTGAGGTAATTCTGCCGAGTTTGTGCACCATGGCGGTAGGCGGTCGTGAACCGCTGTGCAATTCCTCATTGGATAATATTGGGCCCTATGGGGTACAGTGGCCATTTTATTTCACATTCCTCACTTGTTTCCTGACCTTCCACAGGAGAGGACCTACACTGCATGTGCTGCTGTGACCTGCGTCTGGAACCTACCATGGCCTGTGTGACTGGGGAAAGGGCCCCAGCCTTCACTTCTGAGGAGTTGGAGTGACTGGTGGATGGGCTCCTACCCCAGTATGGACAGCTGTATGGGCCTCCAGACCAACAGGTGAGTACACTGTGGGCACGATGCATGTAGCATGAATTCATGGAGTTGTATGTGAAGGCATCATGTAAGGGTGGGAGGGCGGTGGGTGGATTTTCTCCTGGTGGTGCTCATGTTGTGAGCTGGCCTATGTGTTTTGCAATGTTGACGTGATCGGGTATGGTGGGCCATGTGTGTGACAGGCTGAACTGTTCGTTTAATGGAGTTCTCCTGTATGTATTTCCTCTGCAGGTCAGTGCCCACCAAAAGAAGGGATTATGGCATGCCATCGCCAAGGAAGTGCAGACCCCGGGAGTCTATGACAGGTGGAGCACCCACTGTCGCAAACGGTGGGAGGACCTGAGACGCTGGGCATGGAAGACCACAGAGGCCCAGCTGGGGATGGCCTCCCAAAGAGGAAGGGGTGCCCGTCAGACCCTGACCCCCCTGATGGCCCGCATACTGGCAGTGGCCTATCCTAAGCTGGATGGGCGCTTGAGGGCATCACAGCAGCCACAAGGGGGTGTGTACAGTGGGTATCATTACAACTTACGGCTGGTGGCGTGGTATCCGGGTGGTGGTTGTGTGTTAGTGGGTGCCCCTAAGGCCAGGCCAGATATAGCAGCGTAGGTCCTCTGAAGGGTAAGGGTTGCATGGCAAATACAGGTATCCTATCTTGTTAGTATTCACTTCTAGGCAGGGCTGCATGGGTCCCTGGTGTGCTGCAGTTGGCGGTGTGTGCTGCTTCTCATGCCTTGGTGACTAGCCATATCACTGGTAGTGCACTGCATAGTGCGTAGGCCTGTACCCTGTGTGTGAGGGTGCTGTGTACACCAACAGTGGCGTTGGTACAGTCATTGACCCAGTGCATCCTTTGTCTCTCTCCCCCCCTTTCTTGTTTTGCCATCATCTCCTTATGTGCATTAGCATCATCTGGCGGAGGAGCAGAGGCACCGGCGACAGAGGGAGCTGCATCCCACAGGACCCTGGAGGCAGAGTCCACCAATACCAAGACAGCCAGTGGGAAGGAGGGCGAGGGGAGGACCACAGCGGATACTGGAGGGGACAACACAGACTCTGATGCCTCGGCTGAAGGGAGCACCCTGTTGGTGGCAGACATCTCTGTGACCCCCCCAGCTGCAGGTACAGCGGCCCTCCCAGTAGCCCCTCAGCGAGTTGCCCGTGCCCGCTCACCCAGGATGGTGGGCCTCTCCTTCGCCCCAGGCACCTCAGGCCCTGCCCCAGTGAGTCCTGCTGCCTTGAGTGAGAAGGCTATTGACCTCCTGAGATCCATCTCTGTAGGGCAGTCAACCATTGTGAATGCCATCCGGGGGCTGGCATCCCAGATGCAGCAATGCAATGCATTCCTGGAGGGCATTCATGGTTGATTGGCGGCCCAACAGAGATCGATTCAGGCGCTAGCCTCCTTTCTGATGGCAGCCATTGTCCCTGTTTCTACCGTCCCCCTCCAACTTCCACTTCCCATTCCCATTTTCCTCAACCCCAACCCATCCCAAGCACACAAACAGACGAGCATGCACACAAGACAACAGCCAAGAGTGTCACAGGCAAACACAAGCACCACACTTCATCCCACAGGCACTCACACAAACATTGCAGACACGACAACATCCACTGCCTCCACTGTCTCCCCCTCCTCCTCCTCCTCCACCTCCCTCCCAGTTACGTCTACACTCACACCTGCATGCACTACATCAATATCCACTACCAGCATCACCACACCAAGCAGAACACACACCTCACTGGCAAACACCTCCAAAACATCCATGCACGCGTCCCCTGTGTTCTCTCACGCCATATTTGTCCCCCCCAAAGGAAACAAACGCAACCACTCAGACACCCAACAGCCATCCACCTCATAACAGCATACAGCCCTTGCACCTGCACCCAAATCCAGCAGACATACACCTCCAACAACCACTCCCTCATCCTCCACTCCCATTACTCCTCCCTCCTCCTGCCCCAACGTCCCTAAAAAGCTTTTCCTTTCCCAAATTGACCTCTTCCCTACCCCTCCCGCCCTGTCCTGCACGTATGGGCAGGGTGCCAAGGACACAGCCCAGCACCTCAACCAAACAGTCCACAGGGCTAGTGGTAGCACCACCTACTCGTGGTGGTAAGGATACAAGACCTACAACACTGAAGGGGAAGGAGCCAGCACCACCTGGGATGAAAGGGAAGAGTCCTGCACCAGCTGTGAGGAAGGGGAAGGAGCCTGCACCGGCTGTGAGGAAGGAGCCTGCACCAGTTGTGAAGAAGGGGAAGGAGCTTGCACACCAGGCAGAGAGGGGAAGAGCCCATCCACCCCTGCCAGGAAGGGTAAGGGATCCCTGACCCATGAACAGGAGGACAAGAGGCACTCTACGCTAGCAGAAGCTGTCAGGCTAGCACCGCCACCACCACCAGCTGTCACGGGGCCCCCACCGCCAGCTGTGGATGTTCACCCATCAGTGAGTGCAGGGGCTGCCCAGGAGCCTCCCCCAAACACCACCACCATGCAGCCATCACCGCCGGCGGACGCTATGTAGTCCAACCTCCAGGGGCTACTGTGCGGGTTGCCCCCTCCAGAACCAGTGGGCAAGACACCAACTCGAGAGACTGTGGCCTTGCACTCCCCAGGACAAAGCAATGGGCATGTTGTCACCTCCAGAGCCAGTGGGCAAGACACCCACTTGAGAGACTGTGGCCTAGCACTCCCCAGGACAAAGCAATGGGCATGTTGCCCCCTCCAGAACCAGTGGGCAAGACACCAACTCGAGAGACTGTGGCCTTGCACTCCCCAGGACAATGCAATGGAATGTTGTTTCCCTCCAGAACCAGTGGGCAAGACATAAACTCGAGAGACTGTGGCCTTGCACTCCCCAGGACAAAGCAATGGGCATGTTGCCCCTTCCAGAACCAGTGGACAAGACACCAACTCGAGAGACTGTGGCCTTGCACTCCCAGGACAAAGCAATGGGCATGCTGCCCCCTCCAGAACCAGTGGAAAAGACACCCACTTGAGAGACTGTGGCCTTGCACTCCCCAGAACAAAGAAATGGGCATGTTGCCCCCTCCAGAACCAGTGGGCTTGTTCCCGCATCTGGCTGCGGTGCCCCCCCTCCTCCTGAGGTGCCTGCCTATTTGCAAACTGATGCCCCTGCAGTGTTCAATCCGGATATGCTCAGGATTCGAGTTGGGCCTTCGACTGTGCCCTGTGGTCATGTGGGCCCTTTGAACTTTGGACTGGACAGTGTCCCTTTTTTGTACATGTGTACATATCTGTTTCATTGTCAAATCAACGTATTAATTTTGATGTTGATCTTCTAACAATCACTTTCGGCAATTCCTGTTGTCCTTGCATTATTCTGCCGATTTTCGGGGACATATTGTTTTTGTAGAGCAGCTGGCTGTGTGTATGGTGTGTGTGTGTCGCGTGTGTGTGTCACTCTCTTTTTCCTCCCACCCTCCCTTGTGTGCTAGGCAGCTGTACTCACCGTTGTGGTCTTCGTCGGCGTTGGTGCTCCAGGTGGAGCATAACATAAAAGATCATCGGGAAAACTTGCAGTTCGGGTTCTATGGCGGCGTGGTTCTTCCCTGTGTCTCCAATGGGGAGTCCTTTCACTTCTGAGCTCTGTTTCCGCCAGGCTTTTGTTGGCGTTGGTACTGCCCCGGAAAAGATGGCGGTTTCTGGTGTCAAAATATGGTGGGCAGTACGTCCGCTTGGCTGTTGGCGGCTACCGCTGTGGTGACTGTTGTTTCCGCCCTGGCGGTTGGTGTGGTACATTGGCTGTCTATGGGCGATATCACCGCCATGGTCATAATTTGGTGGGAATTACCGCCAGCCTGTTGGCGGGCATTATCGCCACTTTATCACCCACCGCCAGGGTCGTAATGAGGGCCAATGTTTTTAAGATTACATATTAGTCAATGGTGCGCATGAGAAGGAACACAACAGAACATTGATAGACGTGGTAACCAAGCTCAGAGAGGCAGGATTCATGATAAAGACCGAAAACTTTTGTATTTAGGTGGGAGCCATAGAATCCTTAGGCCATATTATATACAAAGATGTCATCAAACCAAAATGAGATCTGGTGAGGCCATAGTGTTGGTGCCAAATAATAAAGAATAACTGAAATAATGTCTAGGGCTCTCGGAGTGCTTGTCCTTGTTTGTTAAAAATGTTGCAAGCAGTGTGGATCTACTACGCACCTTGCTAAAAAAATATGTACCATACTTATGGAGCAAAGAATGCCAAGAGGCATTTGAGTAAGTCAAGTCTGTTATAATCACTGCCCCATCATTAGGAAGGTTTGACCCTAACAAACCCACTGTACTAAACACAGATGCGAGCAATAAGAGCCTGGGAGCCAGTCTCACACAAATAGTTGACAGAATAGAACGTATTGTGACATTTGCTTCCTTTGCTCTTGAAGGTTCAGAAAACATTATTCTGTAGTTGAAAAGGAAGCTTTTTTTTTTTGTTGCACAGTAAGGGGCTTCACCTTTTTCCTTTAGGGAATACCTTTTTTTGATTAAGACTGATCATCAGTGGGGGCATGGTTAAGATGGCGGCCGCGGTGGTTGCTTAAATTCAGGCTCCGCTTTGGGCCCGTACATATATCCTGTTTGGTGCTTCCGCGACATCGGCCACACGGCATGAGCCGCCCCGGAAGTGCCCAGAACGACTGGCGCTGTGAGGAGCGGGCGGCGCGGTGCCTGGAGCCATGAGGCTTGTGAGGCCTTCCCTGGGGCCAAGACCTGGGGCTCGCGTGAAAAGGGTGTGGCAAGACGGTGAGCCGAGCAGCGCTGAAGACGGATGCTGTGGAGCTGAGACGCTGAAGGTCGACGATACGGGGTGGCGAGGAGGGTTTGCACTTACCTGCGGGCTTTTCATTGCCCAAGCGCTGCGGTGCCCGCGTGGCAGAAGACGTGGACCACGTGCGCCGGAGAGTGTGTCCGGCAGGCGCGAAGTTTGCTGAGCGCCCCGAGCGGACGCATGGATATCGGGGCTGGCCCTCCTCCCTCTGCTCGCAATTGAGCCCCTGCCCAGTGATATTGGTGTGCCGGCTGGGACCTGGAACTTACCCTCACGTCATTTGATTCTACAAGCGATCATGGACATTAAAGTCTCTTGAAAACAGAATAGACACTGTGTCTCAGGACCTTAACCTGCTTAGAGTGGATCATCGTAACTTGGTGGAGAGGGTCGGAGTGGCGGCGTACACTCTAGGTGTCATGGATCCCTTGGTTTCCGAAAATCAGAGGCAGATCCAGCGCTTGGACATGGAAGTGAAAGCCCTCCAGAGGTGTGCGGAGGACGCAGAAGGTAGATCTCATCGTAACAATGTCCGGTTCCTGGGGTTCCCGGAGAGAGTGGAGGGACACAATTCGGAATTGTTCCTAGAGCAATAGCTAATTAAAGAGGTGCTGAATGGTACACCATCAAAGTTCTTCTCTGTGGAAAGGGCACACAGAGTTCCGGGAGGGCAGCCGGCTCCGGGACTGGCGCCTCGCCCCCGCTGATCGCCCGTTTTCTCAAGTACAGGGATCACAATGTGATATTACAGTGCTTCCGAAGCAAAGGCCCGATACGACATGAGGGGACCTCTATTACGGCCTATCCGGACTTCACGGCACAGGTGCAGCGTCAGCGATATTCTTACATGAAGATCAAACAGCGTCTCCGTGAGCACAACATTAAATATTCACTGATGTTCCCCGCTAAGCTCCGGGTAATCGCGGATGACCGTACTCATGTCTTCGCCCACCAGCTGATGCTTGGACATGGATGCACGCCAAAGGTATTGCCCAATTATTGGAGGAAGATGGGGATCGTGGTGAATGGCTCGCAGGAGACCTAGGAAAAGATCAAAGCGCAACCCACGAAAATGCAGGCAGCTGTCGAAAGGGCAAAAGTGCTGAGAGATGCGTTGTTGCACACTCATAATTCTTTCACTGCGCTCCGGACGCCTCAGGTGAGCAAACGGACTCGGACTCTGGTGGATCTGACTCGGCCATCACGGATGTGCTGAAGGGACCGGCGATTACACCCAGGTCTGCAGATGAGTTATGATACCTGGACAGTTCTCTTTTAAACTGCTGGTGCTTCCACATAGGATTCTGATTGCCTTGGCAGTGTGATGATCTGGGCCATGGGCTCTGAGGCAACGAGATTTGTGACTAGGACTGGCCCTTAGATAGCCCTTGTTTGGAGTCCTTGGAGCTGTGTTGCCCTTGGTTGCTTGCAGTGGAGTTGGTCTCCTCTTGGCCCATGGAGGTAGAGACATCCAGTGTGGCTGTGACTGCTGGAATTGCTAATACAGACATTTTTTGTCTGACAATAGGGTGCCCCCTACAATGGCTTCCATGAATAGTTACCATGCTCCCCCAGATGGTATCCATATGGACAAAGTTTTTTGGTACTCTATGTATGTTTTATTTTTTGTTCTTATTGGTGGTGCTCAGAGAGGCATATTTGCGTCACTGTTTTTGGGAGTCGAGGGGAGGTTAGAGTGGTGCTATGACACATTTAAATACTTGGGAGTGCATATATATCATATATCTGAGGACGTAGAGGGATGGCAATTTGGGATGCGCATTGAGCTCTATGAAGGGCTCACTTCGGTTCTGATGCTCACTCCCTTTGTCTCCACTGGGCAGGGTTGCAGTAGCAAATATGTTGGTGCTCCCACGGTTCCTTTACTATTTTGCTGCATTGCCCATAGTAGTGCCCAGGAGTTTTTTCCACGAACTGAATAGATTGTTGTTGGGACTTATATGGGGGAGTGGCAGAGCGCGTGTGGCACTTGCCACTTTGCAACGACCATTGCGGGAGGGAGGTTTGGGTGCCCCGAACTTTGAACACTATTATGCTGCAGCACAATTGCAATGGGCACTGTATTGGATACACAGGCCTGAGTCGTCAGAGGCACTGTGGGTTCGCACACAATTGCAAGGTGTTCCTGTCTATACGTGGCTGACGGATCGCACTGTGAAATACAACACTGGCAACTCTTTATTGATAACAGCTCATACCTGCTGGAGACGATATGTGCAAAAGGGAGGAACGGGTTCCCCATACTCACCCCTCATCCCCCTGGGCCAAATTCCGGGAGGTACACGTTTGCTTAGGGCTCATTCTCTTGCCCCGTGGGCGGAAGCAGGGATAGAAACAGTAGGCAATTGTTTTGATGATGGTGTCCTGATGTCCTGGTGCCTTTGCATATTGTATATGGTAATGTGCTGATGTTGAGCTTCTCGGAATGCCAACAAAAGATTGCTCATATCCAGTTGATTGAATCCCCGTGTGTGCATAGCATTATAATGGTCAAGCCGTACTGGATTGCATGCTTGTAATGGGTTGTGTTAACTAGCTTAGGGGCGAGATGAGCAATAGAATAGATCCACACAAAACAAGACATCCAGGCAGCCAAGGGTGGCACATGTTATATGTTATTGTATTGTACCTTGTAATTATCTTACTTCGTGGGTGTATCGCTTGCAACCCCCTAGAAAGTTTTCACAATGAACCAGCAATTAACTGCGATGCTGACTTTGGGAGAACTGAATGCTTTGATCCATTATTTGATATTTGTATTTGTAAATGATTACATGTGTTGAAAACAATAAAATAGATATATGAAAAAAAAAGACTGATCATAAGCCCTTATGCTATGCATTTGCCACAAAAGAGTCAGAGAGGACCACACCCAGCATATCTCATTGGATGCTGGGGCTGGAAGGATACAATTGCAGAATGCAGCATGTGCCTGGATCACAAAATGTAATCACTGACTATTTATCTTATGTGCCTTTAGATTTCCAACAATTGAAGAGGAAAAAGAAGTTGTGTTGAGTGAGTCTTGCAGGTTTGAATGAGAGCAAATGGACTGATGATGTGAAAGAAGATAAGGAAATGGAGATGCTTATCAAACAAATACAAGAAGGTTGGCCTAAAACCCGTCTTGAACGTCCCAGTATACTATTCAAATATTTGGAAGATAATTTTCGAATATCATTAATGGTGCAGCGTGCCAAGGGGACAAGGTCATCCCACCTGAAAGCATGGGACAAAGGATAATAGATGTTGCCCATTAGAACCATTTAAGGTGCAGCCTTACAAAAACTAAAGTGCACTCAGAGTATTGGTGGCCAGAAATGAATGCTGTGGAAGTGGCTAAAGTTAAAACGTGTCTAGATTGTATTAAGAGTGACAAACCTAGTCAGACAAGGAAACCTCCTGTCTCCCCATTTGAAGTCCCAGATAAGCCATGGGTCAATTTGGCTTTGGACACCTTTGGTCCCCTTAATTTCAATCTACGTGTAAGTTTTATAATTGTTTTAGTAGATTGCCACTCACACTGGATCACTATGAAATGTGTTAATCAGGGCAATACTACCATACATTACTTTTCTTAAAGATATCTTCTGTGACAAAGATACTCCTGAAGTGTTAGTCAAGGACAATGGGGTACAATTTATCTCTGACTTTGTGAGGGAGTTCCTGGAGGAGCGGTCCATTCTGCACCATAAAACTGCTGTTTATTGTCCATGTGCAAATGAATTTGTTGAGAGAGTGAGTCGCATGGTAAAACAGTATTTGCAGAGAGCTGAAGTGAAGGGTATGCTGGTAACCAAAGCCTTACAAGGAACCATCTGGGTGTACCGGACCACGCCCAATAGCATCACAGGAACATCTCCTTTTGTTCCCTGAAAGGTAGAAACCCTTGTACTAAAAATCACAACTTCGTGAGTTAACAGAACTGGGACATTAGAAGTAGATAGATTTAATAGCAGAAAGAATAACATCCCACCAGAACAAATATAAAAATAGATAGTATGGATTGAGGTGTGTGAGAGAACCTACGTTCCGTAAAGGGGATTGCGTTTGGGTGGACTTACTCAAACAGAGAAGGGTCAGTGGAAGTAGATTCCCTTCACCTATGAAAATTGACTGTGGAAAATAGACAAGTGTGGGAAATGGCTAGAATTGTTTTGAATGAACCTAGTAGTTTACGTCCCCAAATTCAAAATAATAATCTATTGTCTAAAAATGTAGATGAAAAATGTATAAGAAATCCTAGAAGGATACGTTCAGCCCCAAAGTGGCAAAAAAATATAATTTGACATGAGTTCATATATTGTTAAAGCCATCATTCTTGTATCTATTGTCATCTCATGGAGGTCAGTAGTGTATCCATTGACCGTGGTAGTAAGAAGGTGTGTTGTAATCTTTTTGCTAGTTGGTTTCCTCCCTTCCCCTCCCTCCTCTTGGTTATGCTTATGGAATCTTCCTTTTCTCCCTAACAGTGAACCCTGAATGTTCTGTCAGACTCTGACTGGATTTGTGACGGTCAAGAATAAAACATTGGATAAACTAAGCACAAAGAAGATTAAAGTGTTTTCTTTATACTAGTGTGCATTGCACTTTATTAATGAGCACTGAGATTGCTTTTGGTGTACATTATGTAGACGACATAGAACTAAGTGCCTCATTATGAGTTTGGCAGTCTCTTGACAAGACCGCCACAAGACTGCCATGTTGGCGGCAATCCGACCACCGTATTAAGAGTCGCACTGTGAAGTCCGCCAAAAAACAGCCACATTTCCAAAACCACCAGGACTCTGGAGGATGGAAAAGAGGCGGTCCCAACACCAGCACTGCCAGCCCGACAAAAATCCTCCCATCATATTACGATCCACAAATCACAACAACGGTTCTTCCATGGCGGAAAACCATTGGCGGTTCGAACTACGGCTGTCTCAACTCACGTCACAACACCACACTACATTAGATAGTTTGAAGAACTCACACCAGAAATATTCACACACCTGACACACCTGCTCACTGTACTATATAATACACCCAAACACAACCCACAATCTTTTGCAATCAAAGCACCTTACACAAACACAGACAACCAACATCCCAGAGAGTCCAATAAAGCAAGAATAGGCACCCATTTACACTTCACTACGCACACATCACACACCTGCACAACATACCAAACACACAGATTAGTACCACACACAATCCACAACACCCATCACGCATTCACATCACAGCACCGACACCTCACCATTTACCTAACTCTGCACCCATTCGCCTTGCACACAACCACACCGTCTTCACAACCACTACCATGTCCCCACAAAAACACCCACGTTTCATTGAGGAGTTGAGGGTCATGGTGGATGAAACTGTAAGGTTAGAGCGACACCTGTTCAGAGCACAGGTCCAACAAACAGCTATTGCCAGGAAAATGGAGTTGTGGCAAAGTATAGCGGACAGGGTCAATTCTGTAGGCAGTTATCCATGCACAAGTGAGGACATCAGGAAGAGGTGGAACGACCTCAGAGGGAAGGTCCGTTCCTTGGCATCCATGCACCAGCTACCGGTACTGAAGATTGCCAGTGGGCCCCATCTCCTCCCCCTACATTCACATCTTGGGAGGAGAATGTCTTGAACATCCTGCATCCTGAGGGCCTGACAGGAATACCTGGGGAGTGAAGTCTGGTAAGTACCAACAACATTCATGTCACACAATTGTCTTGTCTTGTATGCTCCGTCACCACCTATACCCACCCCAATTTACACACCATCCACTACAACTCTCTCCTAATCACCTAAAACCCCTCCCTGGCATGCCACATGTCTACTAAACTCATCTAGCCCACAGCCCTTGAAAATGGCATGTGAAGCACTGGCTAATTATAGCACTACAACTCCCCGAATGCAATATCCCAGCATGTTCAACACCAGTATACTGCACCAAATATTACTTGTCATGCATGTCAAACCAATATCCGATCTAACCTATCTTGATTGTTCTAGTGTGGAACAGTACATGGCAATGACAGCAATGCAATGGCTCACTCATACCAACATGCCAGCTATAGCTGAGTGCCCATATGTAATGGCCACAGATCAAAGATCCCAAGCTAGATATATACTCACCTGGTTTGGAAAGTCAGATTGCTGAGTGGATGCACCTGCAGTACATCCAGATACAGTTCAATGTCCCTTGTAAACTTGTATACTGTGTTCCTAGAATGACACCAATGTGCATTGTACAGATCTTATTTGTGCCAGCTATCATGCCAGGCAGTTCACTAGATAACAGAGCCATGTCAATTATCACACAATATCAGATGCCATCAGCTGTACAGTCACTACCACCATAGTTTACCAGCATAAAACATGTTGTATATAATTGAAGTTACAGAGTTTCATGTTGTACCAAGTTACATAGTGCATCAGTTGTCAATGTCATTGCTGGGGATCATGTTAGGGCACTGTCTGCATCTCACACAACGGCTACAATACCCCAATTGTAAACTGAGCTCTGTGTTCCACTCCCTCTACAGGTAACCTTGCGATTGTCACCATGGAGAGGATACCAGAGACTGCCACTAACCCTCTGGATGAAAGCCCCAGTGAGGACAACACCCCAGGTTGTCTGGACACTGACGACAAACCTGGCTCATCTGGGATAACTGGTCAGTCAACAACTGTCAGCCTCACCCTGCCCACATCAACCTCTCCCAGCCCTATTGCATCTACATCAAAGGCAACCATTCGCCCCCTCTCCCTCCACAACTTGTGGCCCAAAGACTGTTTCATCCACTGTGTGTCCCACAGTACAGGTACCTGAGTCTCACCTTGCCACCCCTGATAAGGATGGACCTGTCACCACTGGGAGTGAGCACACTGTGCCAGGGGCACAGGCATGTGGGGGAAGGGTGTGTGGGCCAGAGGATGGGGTCTCAAAGGGACACTACTAACCAGGAAACCATCTCCCAAGTCTTGGGAGCCTACCAAAGTTCCCAGGGCATGATGGGCCAAGTTATCACCATGTTGGGGGAAATCCAAAAGCTGCAGAGGGACAACCACCAGCAAGTCACGCAGCAGTGGCAGCTACAAAATGCCCACTTGGCTTCCACTGCAGGGGTGCTGAGAGTCTGGAATAACACACCAAGTAGGTTTTGTACCCAACATCTGGCCCCTTCTGCTAGCAATGATACATCAGGCCCTTCTACATCTGCTATTGGAATGGATGCCCTGCTACGGAAGGACATGCCTCAGACACCCCACCCTCTGTAACTGAAGAACCTCCCCCCACAAACATGGACATCCTCTCAAACGTCCAGCAGGAGCACATGCCGAGACCAAACCCACCGCCAGAAAGTAAACCTCTCCTGAACTGTTCCCCTTGTGTGCCACAGATACACCCTGTTGACTGTTCTGTAACCAATCTCCATTTTCCTGGACTTGTGTTCCCAAATGGTGTAGCAGCTACCCTGATGATGTCATCCACCATGACTAAACTTATCACAATTTTTTGTATGTTTTTTACGTCAATCGTCACATATGGTTTTTTTTATTTCCACAATAAGTCACACTTAAAAAGTGGTCCTGTGTATGTCTCATTTATCAACCATGTACAATAGTTACGCATGCCAACTCTAGTCTAATCATGTCCCTCTGTATTGTACAGCAATTGTTATGGACCTCATACATGGACTCGGATCAGCAGGAGACTCATTACAATAGTATTGTAACAGGACAGATTCCAAATAGGTTGTAAACTACAGCTACACACAGTCAGTAAAAGATATGCTAACAGCACAAAGAGCATGACTGATAGTAGCACCAGGAGGTCTGCTAAGGTGTAACACAATGCTAAACTACACAATACAGAAGTTAGGGTCATGTCGCTCTACCAACAAGGCAGGAGGCACACAGATTGGTTCTTTGTATCACCTGGCAAAGCCTTATCACACACCCACACCATAGCTTCCAAATATACAAATCCCATGGTACAGAGATTAGTACTGATCTACTCACTACTTGAAACTTTCACTTACATTGGCCACATACTTTTAGGCTTGTCACTCACCTATGTCAGTCCACAGTGACATGCACATTGGTCTGCAAAGTAAGAACACACTGACAGCTAGATTCAGGGTAGAATACATACAACTGTTACCATTGTGCAGGGAGAGGCGATGGTCCTACATTTACACATGAGCCAGACACATATGCAGACACAAATGACAGCATTTGACAACCTCCTGCACCCTACAGGTGACCTTGATGGGGAAACACTTTTCCACCCCAGTGACCTGACAGTCTGACAGTTCCCCTCATCTGTTATGAATGGTATCTGTCGTCTCAGTGCAAGATTGTGGAGCATGCCGCAGGCAACTATTATTTGACATACCTTGTTGGGTGAGTAGAGAAGGGCTCCTCCTGATCTGTCCAAGCACATAATCTTACCTTAAGGAGCCCAAACTTCGGCTCACCGACACGCCTTGTCCTCCGGTGGGTCTCATTGGAGCGGACCTTCCCTGTCGTGGTTGAGTACCTCACTGGTGTCAACAACCAAGGACGGTTTGGATAGCCTGAGTCACCTGTGAAAAAATTGGTAGAACAACACACACATATATATGGGACATGCAACATTGTGATGGCAGGAGACATACATTGTTACTGTACATGGTTGTAAGTCCAGCAATATGAAATGTCTTACACATATTGTTGCACATTATCTACATTTTCAAAGCACATGGGAACATCCGAGTAGGTGTACTTTGCTATCACCACATGTCCTCCAGTAACACAGCATTTACTGCGCAGATGCACAAATTGACAACTAAACAAGAAGGCAGTACTTACAGTTTTACTGCACGATATGGGGTATAGTTAATGACCCAGATAACAAAACTCTTCCATACATGAAATGTCCTTAAAATGGCAGCCACCTCACCTACTGTACTGGACACATCGAAGTGACCTATGTCTGCCGGTGGAAGTCATCATGGCGGTAGGGGGTCACAACCGCGGTGGAAATTGCCATTGGAAGACATTGCTGCCTTTGGCAGACTTGGGCCAGTGGCAATGTCCGCGGGCGGTGACGCTCATGTACATAGTGGACGTGACCGCCATCTTCTGCAGTATTTCTCACTTGACTCCTGCTACCGCTGCAGCAAGACCTCCAGTACCTGAGCTGCTGTGTACTGCCTCTGCGAGCTATCATGCCACGTCCTGCAGGTGATAGTGCCTCAGCCTTCACCCCTGAAGAGCTGGATAAGCTTGTGGAGGAGGTCCAACCCCTGTATGAACAACTATATGGTGCACCAGAGGAGCACATGAGTCCAATGCAATACCAATGTGTGATAGGTGTGGTGTATGATGGTGACCGGGAAATGTAAAGTAGTGAAGGTGTTGATGCATGCAGATGATAATTTGTAATTGAGTGTAAGTTGAGAGGATGAGAATGTTTGCCTACTTGCTGTTACTGAAGTGTACTGTCCACTACTATTGGTAAGGTGCATGTGGACATGACTTTTTCCTTTTGTCAGTGTCATCCATGCAGGTCAACACCCGTCAGAAGAAGGGAATTTGGCGTGTCATCGCCAAGCAAGTGTGGACCCTGAGGGTCCACAGCCAGCAGATCACCCACTGTAGGAAGCGGTGGGAGGACCTGAGACACTGGGCCCAGAAGAAGACCACAGAGATCCAGCTGGGGATGTCCTCCCAATGAGGGAGGGTGCCCGTCGGACCTTGACCCCTCTAATGGCCCACATTTTGGCGGTGGCCTACCCTGAGGTGGATTGGCATTTAAGGGCAGCACAGCAGCCACAAGGGGGTAAGTACTGACAGAACCCATATACTTGCCTCTGAACATTTAGTGTATGATGTCTAAGTATTGCAGCTGCAACGATGTGGTAAGTGCTACAGATATAGTGACTACTAGGAAGACATCGTACTATAGTTGCCAAAATACAGATGTGGTCATTGTATTGTGCATGGGAACATGTTAATCACATTTGTCTTTCAAATAGTATGACTGCATGTGGAAATGCACATGTGACTGTGTCATATGTGTGATTCTACTCAGCCAGACATATTTGCAACCTGCTGTGTCATCCTTCCAAACTAGTGTTCCCAAGTCCATGTCCTCAAATAGTAAAATTTATAGCACTTTGGTCTCTGACCACTCCTATTGCACTGGATCTGCTCTATGTGCAACATTGGGTCTGACAGATGAGTAACAGGGCCAAATAATTCTGTGTCCTGAAATAGTTGGACACTTAATGTGAGGCTGTCCTCCCAACCAGGCTTTTGGTATGGCCAACGTACTACACTCCCTATGAGGTTTGAGGAGGTGTCCCCATTGTCATGTCAGATTCATACATTGGGAAATGTGAAGTTTGATCAGGATGGACATCCTACAAAGTGAAATTTGTGGTGACAATAATACATTGGCATTTCATGGTATGACATTGACGTGTGTACAAATACCTTTTATCCTAATGTATTTGGTGTTGAGAAGGTAAGTGGCTAAGCTGCTGATCCCTTAACCCATGTACATTGTCCATGCTACATAGGGCAATACCATACCTATATGAGTTCAACATATGCTATTTGCTGCCTACATCATGTGTCAATTGATACTTCGTTCCTGATTTGATGTTGAAACCTCTTTTTTCCCAGACTTACCTTAGCAAGTCTGAGGCTGTTTGGACAGTTTTGGTTATGGCTCTGCTCATTTCTGCCTGACTGAATGGTGTGGCTGGTGTTCCATTTCACATACACCTGTTAGTGTTGTGGGATATGTTGTCATTCAGTTTGCTTGACTCTAGGTGTAAGTGTCATCCATGGGTACATTAGTAATCAGTTGTGTAATTGCTAGTTCTGGACTAAGGTCTAAGGTAATAGGAATCACATGTCTGGACAGTTGATTAGTGATGTAGGTGTTCAGATGTTGTCGTGTAGAGCTTTCTATTCAGCATGTATGGTGGAATGCTATGAGCCCTTCATGCACATTGTTTGGTGTCCATTGTATTGTTAGTGTTACTGTGGTTGTCTGTGGATGTATCCTGTGTGTTAAGTAGGCACCTATTACAGTACATAGAATTGTTGTCTATGTGACAATGTATCAGATTAGTGGGTGAAGAAACTCCTAATGAATATTTTCCTAGTATTTAGATAGATGTTTCAATGACATGCCATGTCATTTTGTGATGCACACTGTATGGGAATGCCATATGTAGTATCTTCATCTGAAGTCTTTGCCATAGTGTAAGTTAAGTACAGAATGATAAGTTAGACATGTGATTGGAATGCAACATGCTGCATTGTATTTGAAGTGAGATGAGTTTACTTTCATGGAACATGACTACAGGTGATGGACTGGGCAGGTGTGGTGTAGGGGTAGGAATGATATTGTGTTATCAGTCAACTGCATTTTCTTAGACTGATTTGACGATGGACAGTGACGATCTGTTTGGGGATAGATTTGTGATGTAGACAATCCATTGTGTGCACAATGCTTTTGAGTAACAACTGAATTGATGGGATGGTGATGTAGTGGTCAGATGGTTGTCTTGGTCATATGGGAATGTTGGAAGTATCTTGTTGTGACATGATGTAGGCTCTGAATGGTTTCTATCTGGGGCTCTATTTGACATAGATGTGTTGTTACTGTTGTGCATGTTGTAATGTATGTGTGTGTGAAGAATGTGGTGACCCTCTCTCTCTCTCTCTCTCTATCTTTCTTTCTGTTCATCAGCATCGGCAGGCGAAAGAGATGAGATTCAGCTGAGTGGAGAAGCTGCCGGCCACGGGACCTGGAGTGCTGAGACCACAGACACCGAAGGACCCAGTGGCCCTGAGGGTGGGGGGAGTGCCACGGGGGAGACAGGATCCACGTCTTCATCATCAGAATCCTCCTCCAGTGGACACTCCCTGGCAGTGGCGGACCCATCTGGGACCAGCCCAGCACCATCTCTGTCTTCCCCCCGCATGACTACCACCACCCTCCCTGTAGTTCCCCACCCAGTTGGCCATGCTCGCTCACCCAAGAGGGTGGACGTCTCCCTTGCCACAGGCACCTCTGCCCCTGCCAGCCCGCTGCCCTCAGTGAGGAGGCTACTGATCTCCTGAGGTCGATCTCTGTGGGTCAGTTGACCATCATGAATGCCATCCAGGGACTGGCAACTTAACAGAGCAATGCGTTCCTGGAGGGCATTCTCTGTGCACTGGCTGGCCTACAGAGATCCTTTCAGGCTCTGGCCTCCACACTGATGGCAGCCAGTCACCCTTTGTCTTCCGTCCTCCCTCCACCATCCTCTTCCCAATCCCAAACCCCTCTTCCCCGACCCAGCCAAAGCGCACAGAGAGACAAGCATGCATCCACCTCAACATCCAAGGGTAGCTCAGACAAACACAAGCACCACAAGACACATACACCTGCACACACATCAACAGTCACAACCTGCCTGACACCCCCACCACCCCCAGCATCACAGACACAACACCTGACACACCTGCAGACACCACACCAACATTCACAGATCCAGCCACTACACCTATCTTACCCACAGACAGCACCAAAGAAGACCCTCAGACATCCACCCCAGTCACCACACCCTCAGACTTCACAACCACTGACACTCCTACATGTAGCACATCCACCAAACCTGCAGTCACTACCCCAACAGACACTCAAACAACCACCACAGCATCCCCCAGCACCTCCACCCCCCTAGTCCCATACACATAAACGCCCTCACTCATCTGCCCAACAGACACCCACCACCCACAAACATACCTCCCACACACACACACCCATTACAACCACACCGACACACCAGACAACCACTCCCTCACCGTCCACTCCCAAACCCCCTTCTGATGACCTTCCCCATGTGTCTAAAAAAGTGTTCCTTTCATGGTTTGACCTTTTCCCTACTCCTCTTCCCCCGTCAGACACCTAAATGCTCCGTTTACCTCCCCAGGGCAGTCCCTTCCACCTCCAAGGCATCCCCTATCTCCCATGCAAGTACGCATGCCCCTACCCTGCCAAGAAGACTACGCCTCCCATGAGAACCCAAGCCTAGACCTAAACCTCCCCCCTCCCAAGCCCAATCCCAAAGGATACCCTCCCAAGTCTAAGTTCAACCTCCCCCCATCCCCCAATCCTTGATGCCCCTACCTGTGGAGGTTGCATGGCAGTCAAGAATCAAGTTTGGGGCACCAAGATGCGCATCAAGTGCATGTTGCACTATTTCTAATTGGACTGGCCTATTTGTTTCAACTTTTAATTCATCATTGGACCAACCAGTTGTTGGTTTCGACGTTACATATTTGTCCTGAATTTCTTTTCCAAGGGCATGTTTGAAAATGGCTGGTGTGTGACTATTTGTATGTAAGTGGTGCTTGTGCTACCTGTTTTGTCTGGTCAGCATGTGAGGATGTGTGTAGTGCATTTGTCCTCCAGTGATAGGTGTGTGTTGTGTGATGGCCATGTATATGTTGGGGACATGTTGTCATGCTATTGAGTGGTGTTTCTGTTGATATGCGTTTGCTACAGTATTGTGTGTTATTGTGTGCTTTAACTGTGTGCATGTTTTGTGAATGGTATGTCAGATACGTTGTGATGTGTGTTAGCTGGGTATGTCAAATGCTGCGTTGTATGGTTGCGTGTGTTCATTCCCTGTTGGTAGTACATTGTGTTGTATGTGTTATTTGTCAATGGATAGTGACTATTGTGGGTACTTGCCAATGCACTGATGGTGTTGTGGTTGTCGTGTTGTATTGTTGTTTTGTGGTGTTGTGTGTTGTTGTGTGTGACTGTGCAAGGGCTGTGTTTCTGGGAGTAGGTTTTTGACGTGTGTGTGTGTGATGGCCGTAGTGTGTGTACTGTGTATGCGTGTGTGTGTATATGTGGCTGTCTGTGAGTGTGCGTGTTGCCATTGCCACCCGATTTACAACAGTGACAGGTAAGTGTGTGTACTCACGGCTGCTGTTGTCATCTTTGGCATTGATTCCGGTGTCTCTAGGCGAGTAGGAGCAGCAGGAAGACATGTAGTTCAGGTTCCACGGCGGCTCCGAACAAGTATGGCTTCCTAAAGGTGAGTGTCTCCTTTTATATTGTTGGTTTCCCCCTGGGTTCTGTGGTGGTGCGACCACGGCAGAAAAAACCTTGGCGGTGTGCAACCTTGTAATCTGACTGACGGAAACATGGTCTTCGCCGGCCTGCAGGTGACTACCGTCATCCGTGGCGGCTAGGCCACACTGGCGGTGCCTGAGGTGCTTTGGCTGTATTCTGTTGGGTATACCACCATGGTCATAATATAGGGGTCTTCTCCGCCAGCCTGTTGGCTGTGCAACCGCCAACATGGTGGTCCTGGGACTGCCAAACTTATAGTGAGGCCCTAAATGCGTGATGAATCAGTGTACTTTTGAGATCTAAAACAAAACAATCCTTTGTGCATGACAATGCTAGCACTACAGCTGAAGTGAAATGATACACCTAAAGTTACCAGCATGTGCTGAGATAGTAGTACTTATATGGGGGAAGCAAACAGCCCCAAAAAAAGGTTATCTGTAGCACCCTCATGCTGGTGAGCAACATGGGCAAACCCCATTTAAAATTGTTTGAAGAGAGCTTCGCTCCTGATACAAAAGACAGCCAAGAAATGATCTCTTGCCTACTGCTAAGTGTGTAGAATGTGCTTTATGCCACAGGAGAAAGCTTTCCACATCATATCCATGTAATTGATGAGCCCAGGCTGGTTCTGCATCGCTTCTGTGGTTACTATTTTCAAATACACGTTTTGTTTGTGTAGGTTCAGCCACCATGAAATACGATAAAGCAGTTAGATAAGGAAGAAGAAAACATAGTTAACATAAAACGCAAGCAAGATAGCTAACTTTTGATACAGAAAATTTTGATTTATTACAAATTTCTGTGTCTAATGTTCTGAACATTTTTACACTAAAGATAATTTGCTGCACCTTGCAAAACCGTATGTTTTTTGTGCTTGACTTTACTAGGCCCAGACTAGGTCCAAATTCCACATGGGTTTTTATGGCAGCCATGATGTTTGTTTTCATTCGTCCTCTAAAACACATAGCAAAATGGGCACCATTATGGTGCCTTGTATTGACGCGCCGTACTCGAAAAATTACGGAGAAAGTCCTTTGCTACTTTCAGTTTTTTTTATACTTGCACATGCGATGGCGTTGGGTCCATAGGGTTGTTCTAATTCGCATTCTGGGACCGGTATTAGGATGGTGCTAAATCTGAGGGTAGAATGCTGTTTGGAACAAAATGGATCGAGGTATGAAACCTTGAATTTTGTAATAGTTCTGGACTTTTTAGGAGGAATAAATTCGGTCTTTTTTATGTATGTTTCAGCCATTTTTATTGAGAACACCTCTTAGCGATCAAACATAAGTAAACGAACAATCCACACATGGTGGAGTACCTATTCTAAAACCATAAACCCTGCTACAACTAAGACATAGTTAATTTGTGAGTGTTAGAACCTCATGTAGGAAATAAACACACACATTCAAGGTCCACCTGTGAGCGCATAGTGGTCATATGTCAGAGAGAGGCGAACAGGTCAAGTGATGAACAAGCACGGGTAAAGCCAATAGTTCTGGCCTTTAAAGGTCTTCATTCATCCACACATTTATCAGCTCATGTTGCCACTGCTGGTTGGTGTGGCTGTCATTTCTGATGGACGAAATGACAGGTATTAGGCTGTGAAATGATGGTATGGCATCTGGACAATATGAAAATGTGGCAACCCAGTGTTATTCTAAATGTACCTTAGAGTAACACAATCAAATCTTAAAATGGCCCGATGGACTGCAATAGCTTGTTCACCTTGAGTCGACATTTCATAAAGAAATAATTGGAACTGAGTATAAACATGGAATCCTACAGTGACCAAAACTTCCTCTATGAATTATCTGGCTGTGTCGGGCACAGGACTGAAATAGCTTGCGCATTGGTGGTCACCTATGGTGGTCACTTATGCTGGCTGTATAGGTTTTTGATTAGGAAAACCCACTCTCTACCACCCATTGTGGTCTGTCAATGGACCTGTCTCTATCTTCATTCTATCTATAAATATGAATGTCCAAAAATGGATTACTTCGTACCTGACTTCCAGCATCCATAAGCATAACAAGGCTACTGAGAAGTCCAACAGTCTCAAACAGGTCACTCTACCAAAGCTGTAACTGGAAAGAGGAAGCTACCTGGTGTCCCAGATCCTTTTAAAACATTCTCTCTGCACCAACAGAAACACATTATTACTGTCAAGACTGACAATACCAAACATACTGCACAAATGGTGTTCGATAACCAAGACAGAGTACTGTCATTGCTCTCAGACCTGTTTGTAACAATGAACATAGGAAATAAGAGAGTGTAGGAGAGATAGAGAGAATCAGAGAAAGAAAAGCAAGGAATGTAGAGTGAGAAAGAGGTGAGAAAAGATGGAGAACGAAAGAGCATGTGTAAGAGAGTGAGATTAGGTGAATGAGAATCATACAGATGGGCAAATTAATCCATGGAGGGCAAGAGACGGGATGGCGAAGGAAACCGTGGTTATAGCGAGAGGAACACGTGAATAGTAAGAAAGTAAGAAGAGAGAAGGTGAGAAGAATGGGTGAAACAAAAGAATGATGGGATGTGAGTGAAAGAGAGGGGCGATGAGAACACTCTTCAGTATATCACTCCCTGAGCACACTTACCCTTCATCAAGGAGTCTGTGGCTCGACCAGATTAGCACCGTCTTCTGCAGCAGGATTAGAGGAAGCACAACCACCATCGGTAAGACTATCACGGAGCACAAACCCTCTGGTACCTCGGTGGAGGAGCACACCAATTCTGTGATACTTGCACGAGAGTCCACATCAGCCGGTAAACCTTGCACCCTCTTCTCTTTCTATTAAACATCAGACATCCCACGAATGCTCTGAATCAATTCACTCTCTTTCTCTACAAGGAGTGGCCAGACATGGGTCACAGGCGTGTCATTCTTCAGTTTTATGTACTATGACCTTTCCTGTATGTGAATTGTTAAATTCGATTGTTAAAACCCTTAACAGCTCATGAGATTAAGGGCCAGATGTAGCAAAGGTTTTTCCCCATTCTGTGTCTATGGGAAAAAGTGTTTGTACATATGGCCCTAAATGACATGATTGATAAAACAATAAATACCTCAAATGCTTGCCACCTGCCATGACAATGTCTTTTTCCATATATTTATAAATGGTAATCGTGTGGGGTACTTGGCCGAAATTATTGCAACAGGTTTTGCAGACTTTACCTTGATTTGTGCTTTGATAATAGACATAAAAGCTGCTAAAGTGAGCATCGCAGCATACCTGCAAAATCAATGTCCTATCTACGGGGGACGTTGTGATGCATAGAAACAGGTGCCACGGTCATGATAATCTCGGTGAAATACACACTTCACGCCCTATTTGGGAATTAAAAGAATCTGGCGGCAACTTCCTCAAGAGCAATGGTGGCATGATCAACACTACAGAGGTGAGGATCAATTCTTAGTTATTTGTTCCCAGCCATTTGGAACAGAGGCAGGTACGTCACAAGGTACATACTTAGACTTATCCATTAATATCTCACATTTCCCTCCCGAGCCTGCTACACTATGAGCAAAGCTGAAGTCAAAGTGACAGCTTTATTGAAGATTATCTGAGACCTACTCAATTTAGGTGCAATTAAAAAAATAGTTCATAAAATTCTTTCAGAAAGACAAAATTACTTTTTACAATATCCCAAGCGTGATTGTTTGATTCTATGCAGAAAGTGTGGCCTATGTACAGAATATAGAAAATACTAAAGTGTGACTGTTGAAAATGATCTACTAATCATCAGAGCACTGGCAGTTGCAGTACATCACAAAGAACTTTACAAAATTCAACGATAATTGTGGATCACAATTAACACTCTGGTAAGAGAACTCAGCAATCAGACGAAGAGATATTAGACTAAAAAGTCTTTAAGAAAGTTTTTTAGTTCAGATTTTTTTATTAAGTTATATGCAAGCACAATGAATCTACCATAAAACAAACAAAACAGGTAAGTGAATAGGAGACCACAATCCTTTAAGATGAGGCAAGAGATAGAAAAAAGAAATATTATAAATGTGCAATATGTGTTTCCGTGGCTATGGGACCATATAAAGTATAGCTAATAGAGAGTCTGCTCCAAGATATCTGAAAGGATGTTTAACATTTCTGCTTCTTCAGAAAGGCAGGGAAAGCAGTGGATATATATATATATATATATATATATATATATATATATATATATATATATATAAAACTAAAGAAGATATAAAGAACCAGAATAGACATATATATATATATATATATATATATATATATATATATATATGAGATTCCGATTTATTTTGAAAAGGTCCCAAAGCATTGTTATACTCCTGAGCTAGCTGCTAAACACTCCTTTAAGGTAGCCCATCAGTTTAAGTGCACAACACAGATTTTAGTCCTCTTTTGGTTTTCACACAACAGTAATGATCCGATTTTACTTCTAAACTGTACACTGATCCTCAAAAATGATATCTATGTTCATGGACACATTAGTTTGTACAACAGCTAGCAATACACCTGGTAGAGCTTTTGAGTGCCTGTCCCCCTGGCTGCAGGATCAATTACAACAATTACTGTATCCTGACAGTCGTATATTCAAAATATGCAATGATACCACTTTGATGAGTAAATATTCTGTCTCGCCTGCCGACCCAAAACACTCTCCAGAAGGTCCAAATTGTAGTTGAAATGAATCTGTTGGTCGAGACACCTACACCAATAGACCTCGTCACTATAACGAGACATCCTATGGTTATAACGCCCGAGACAACTATTGTAGCCCCCTAGGGAAATCAGATAATGTATTCTACTTAATTAATATACCGAAATTGCACACAAATGCTAGGGAGGATGGTCTTTCCTTAATTAATAACATTTCGGTTTAGTTTTCATTTTGCAGCTCGTTTTCCTTTAAGGAATATTCATGAATATTGATTAGGTGGGTCTTTGCGACCCCATAGCGAGTCGCAGAAGGTGTCTGAGACACCTTTCTGCATCCCATTTTGCGAGTTGCAAATTGCGAGTCGGTCAGACTCGCAATTTGCAAGTCGCAAAATTGAAGCTTCCTACATCTGGCCCTTAGAGCCTGGGAAATGGTGGATGGCCTTAATTCTATGGAGCTAAGGTCAGCACCGCCCAATCACACAGCACTGCACTTTAAGTTGACCCTCAGTCCTCTAGGCCTAGAGGTGAATAAACCCATAAAAACGAACTACACCAAGGGTCAAGTAAATGTTAGACATGTAAATGGCTGTCCCAATCTGCCTTATGCTGACCCTTCGAAGGATTGTGGTCAAAAGCCCAATGAGGGTGGGGGCACATCTAGTATGGAGCTCAATGATTGACTCATGTTGTAAGGGAGGCATATACACCCTAATATTGTTTCCAATTTAACTAACCCCCTTTTCAGCACTGTTACATAATGACATTTTTGGTTAGCGGGTTTGTTTAGGTACTGAATAGACAATTAGCTTTTTTGAATTTTGAGTAATGGATTGGACGTGTAAGATGGCACGGTTTTTCTAGTTACTGTGACCTAGGAATATGGATTAGTTAGTATGCACTTTTATTTATTAGGCATACTTTAGATATAATATATTTTGGTCTGTTTGAATTTTTCCTACAGTTACTCCTGATTAATTCGGTCTGCCTGAAATCTTTATCTGGACTAGTGTTTTACCATTGGACCCGTCTCCTGGGTATGAGATGCTCTCATGAATCTTGAACAATAGCTGATTCGGCTGGTGAGTGAAGTTCACATACCTTGAGGGTTTAAGGACCAGGTCCCCATTCTGGTTGGGATTTGATTTTTGATGTGATGTGGCAGTTTAAGTCGTATCTATCTCTGTTTTCTTTTTGACGTTTTGGACTCCATTGTGGGATTGGTTTTACTTAATCAAGATATAATAGGCCTAAGTGGATGATGGTTTTTTCAAGGTCTCTATTGACCATTACTGCACTTAGTGAAGCCACTGTTCCTTCTCCTTTTTTCCTTCTTTCTTTTTTAATGTATTCTGCTTTATGTTTTTAATTCTTCTTTTTTACAGTGCCACATATTCCCTGTTCCCAGTCCTGATGATGACCCTTAAATAGATAGGGGTTGAAACGTCGACTACCTTACAGCTGTATGTGGCTATTCTGTCGGACTACTGATTGTAGCGCTTTATCAAGGATATTTACTTTACCTTAGACCAGAATTATTGGTTCTGCTGGCTGCTCTTCTGTATTTATTGTACATATATTTATTTTTTTACACTGCGCCATTCATGAGCACTTAATTCACTATACTCACTAACGCCATTGTGATTTTGTGAAATGTGGTTGCTGTTATTTGGTCTGTTTCCAAAATATAGTTATGCATTTGGGTACTCCCTTATAGAAAAAGTGATTCGTTGTACATCTTATTTTCATTGATACTTTTGAATGGTTCCAGTTGAGACATTGTTGTAGATATATAATTCTATACCCAGGTCTCAACTGGGTCTTCTTTGGGTATCGCCTGTGGTAGGTTTCTCCTCTTCTACGGAGTTGGTTGACAGAATCAATCAGTGGTTTACTTATGATGGAAATCTGCTTGATAATGGTATTGATGGTTTAAGGGGCACCTCCATGCTAGACTGTGCGGACCCCAGACATATGTGAGGGGATATGGAGACGTACGGAATACTGCAAGCAGTAAGCGCCGAAGGGGTAGAAAATATCCCAACTATTGGAAAGGGGAACGTGCTCTCATGGAACACGGTGGGCTAAATCAGAAACTTATAGACCCAGAATGGGAGGATGATCTTCACAGATACCAGCTCTGCCTATTACAGGAAACCTGAGCAGTAGAAGCCCCCTACAATTTAGGGTATAAGACCTTTTATGTGAATGTAGTACTTTCGCTAAGTGGTAGGGCTTCCGGGGGATTTGTTATTTGTTGTAAGATATCATTGGAGGTGAGGATTAAAACCTTGAATATTGATTCCTCAGATATCTTAGGGATAAGTATACATATACAAATAGCCACACATTATATATATTTAATGTTTACCTCAGACCGAGGCAAAAGAACACAGAGGGCCTGATTACAACTTTGGAGGACGGTGTTAAACCGTCCCAAAAGTGACGGATATACCACCTACCGTATTACGAGTTCCATAGGATATAATGGACTCGTAATACGGTAGGTGGTATATCCGCCACTTTTGGGACGGTTTAACACCGTCCTCCAAAGTTGTAATCAGGCCCAGAATCTGCTGCCCTTACAATTCTGGAGAACTATTTAAATTCTGTTAGTAAGAAGGGCGTGATAATAATAGGAGGGGATTTTAATATCACATATGAGCCTATCTTTGGACTAGACCTGATCACAGAGAAGGTGGATGAAATGTGGAATATTTCACAGGTAGAATCAAACCATACGATCTTGTGTACGGTTGCTGCTGTGCAGCTGGCTCTTTTTACTGTGGAACATGGCCTACGGGCCTGCAATGGCAGGTCTAAATTGGATACCCCTACCTCCCCTATCTTTAGAAGGGATTCCATAAGATCCTAACTTGACTATTTTCGATTAGGGGTTAGGCTGTGGCAAACCCTGGCTGACTTCAAGATTGATGATAGAGAGGAAAGTGATCATTACTCCCTACATATATCATTAACTGGTCTTCTGGCCAAGAATGTGGTTCCTCATGGGGGAGCACAGAGCATCCTCCCTACGATAAACAATGTCCACAGAAACGTAAAGTGGCCAAAGATAGTGGATAACACAGAACTAATGATGAAAATCTATAATGGTTATTCAGGAGTTCTGAGCTCCTTTGTCGATCTCCCCCTTCTGGAGATACCTGTAGTAGACTTACACAGTGCCCTAGTTTACAAAATCAGACCCCATTTAACTCCCACTCCAGTTAATTTACTAGTAAAAGCACTAGGTAACCATAGCACAAAATCCCTGGTACTCTAAGTCGTGTTGGCTAGCAAAACATAACTTGATTTCGGCTCTAAAGACAAAATCTCCCCCAGAGGTCTGAGTGGCACAGACCCTATATAAGAAGGCCTTGATTTCAGCCAAGAGAACCTGGGATGATAATTAGCAGGATTTGATAGAAGCCACTAAGAGTGGGAACAATATAACATTCTGGAAAATAATCGCCGTGGGGAGTAAGAATATTATAGGTGAGCAGGAATGTTTTCTTCACCCTGGTGATTGGACGGCACCTTTCTCAAACCTTTACTCTCCTGTGGCAGATGCAGTATACATTTCACCACCACCCCTTCAGATTGTTTCCATGGTTGAAACCAAGCCAACTCCAATTGTATGTGGCATGGATGAGACAATAATAGCTAATAAAGTCTCTTAAACTTGGCAAAGCTTTGGGTCCTGATAAGATTCTGGTGGACCTTTTTAAATACGATTTGGCAGTTTGGGCCCCCTGTGTGAACCCGCTAAGTAACTCCATAGCAGCAGGTGCTAGGGTCCCAGACTCATGGAAGGGAGCTGAAATTATTCGCATTCATAAAAAAGGGTTATCGCCATGATGCCACAAACTACAGGCCTATTATTCTCCTCAACAACATACAGAAAAGTTATGCCAGACAAATCTTAAATAGACTGGATAACGGACCACAAGATCATGACACTGGACCGGGTTGGCTTTATGGCAAATGTAATTACCGTTGACTATGTGTTCAGACTGGTGCTCATAATGTGGAAATACACAAAGTTAAGGGATGGCCATCTCTACAGAGCTTTTGTAGGTTTGTGATCAGCTTTTGATCTTGTGCCCAGAGGGAAGTTAAGGGATTGTTTAAGGAGACAAGGTGTACCTTTGGAGCTCTTAGAGCTGCCGATAGGCCTCCACATCGACAAGTATGCACAAGTAAGGTGGGGACCACAGGGGGGACTAAAAGATTGCATAATAGTAAATAGAGGGGTCCGACAGGACTTTGTACTTGCACCATTATTTAAATTGTATATGAACTACGTTATAGATGCCCTTTCAGATTGTATTAGTGACTTTTCAAAACTAGACAGGATCCCCCGTACCAGCATTACTACTTGCAGATGACACCTTGCTGATTTCCCAAACCTGAAGGGCCTGCAGATGCTGCGCAACAAATTTAGTGCTTATTGTGTAGACATAGGTCTCGAAATCAATCCACAAAATAACAAATATATGATCATTAGATCCTAAGTCTGATAAGGGGAAGCTATGCCTACAGCAGAAAAGGCTTGAGCAAGTCGCCAACTTTGAATACCTGGGCATAATGCTGGACAGTAAGCTTTCATAGTCCCCACATATACAGAAATGGAGATTTGTGCTCCAACACTATGCACTGAACATACTAAAAAAACAACAGGCCACAACATTGACAGCGATCTCCCTGGCCATTGAGGTGTATAGGTACAAAGTGCAGGGGGCAGCCTATACTGTTCTGAGCTCTGGGTCATAGAAAATGTACACAAATTGATAATTGGGGAAAATAATTTTGTATGGTCCTTATTATTTCTTCACAAAAGAATAACTCTTGTCCCACTGTTCCAGGATGTAGCACTTTGACGAACTGACCACCTTGTTGCCCTAAGACCTCTACTCTATTGGGTGAGAGTATGGACTGTGGCTGAACTTGCACCCTATAGAGAGGCCCTAAGGGAACTTCTGAGGATAGATACCAAATGTGTTCTCCTGTGGTGCCATTATGCTGAGGCATGGTTTTCCAAGCTATGCTTAAGCTCTTTCTGGCTGAGTCCTTAACCATGTCCTCAAAGAAACAACTGAAACAAGTATACTAGGAATACATTTTGGGTGCCCTACAGCAGAATTCAAGAATTGGGAGACTGTCTGTACATTTCTTGGCGGTTAAACCTTCCCCCTACTTTGAATTGATTATGGATATGATGTGCCCACAGTTAGCCACAATGTATTTCCTAAGTTTTGTTATGGCATACTTGATACTGAAGTGCACAGACTGAAATGGAAAGGACACATTGGGGAACTTGGTGATGATCTGTGTACGTTGCACAATTTAGACTAAAGAAAATGTGGAACTTGTATTGTTTTGCTGTCCTGCCTAAAAGAGGCACAGGAGGATCTGGATTCGAGAACTATGCTTGAAACTAGGCCTAACACATTACCAAATTTCCCTGAGGATTCTGTTGAGTGATACCTCTACTTTGGTGGTGACCTACTTGAACAGGTTCCTGTTTTCAGTAGGAATACTGTGGAGAAAGCGTGTTTTGAATTTATAAAACCGAGAAACGGTGTTGGATACATTTATGGAGAACCTGTTGAGCTGTTTCTAAGGTCAATGAAGTTTATGCGATGTTGAGAGTTTTAAAGTATATTTTATTCTATAATTTATGTGCGCTGATGTACTGTACTATGTGTGTATTTTTAAGGAATTGCATTCCAAAATTAACTATTTTGAAGGAAAGTGAAGTGAATCTGTTGGTCAAAATAAAAAACACCAAATAGCCTTCTAAGCTTGTTGGTAATCAGTAGTCGTGAGACCTATTATTCAGAAGGTAGGACCCACAAATAAAACACATCTGGATGGAGTCTCAAATGAACAAACAAGAGTCCATTGGCAATTCCAAAAATCTATAAAAACCCAGTTGATAATAGATCTATTTCAGAGAACAGAGCTGATAACAGAAAGATCTGCCCTCAGTACTGAGAGAGATTATTTTGGAAAACACAGGAATCATGTTCGAATATATCAATAAAAGAGTATTGCAATAAATGTGAACTGAATATGTAGATAATTATTAATGAGGGATTAACACCAGTCTATAAAAAAAATTCCTCAGAAGCAACTAATTTTTTTTTTTAGCAAGTTCAAAATAAATTACCATGATGGTGAAGGTTGCCATATCCCAATATGGCCATGGATCTCTTGCAGTCCTCCTTATAGCTCAACTTCTCAGATTTTAGTGGTGACCAAGAGGTATGTATGTGCTGGAAACTCCACCCAACTACAGTACAGTGCTCTGCCTCTTAGAGTCCTGTTTTTGGAGATAGATGTATGGCTCCAGGAAAATGGTGAGAACACCCCCTGCAAGCTTAACCGTGTGACAAGTGAGTAAGTTGGAGATGATTCCGAGTTCTTCAGCAGTTGGAGATCCTTGTGGGCAAAACTAACACTAACCCGTTACAGAAAGAAAGTGTAGGTCGGTTGAAAAGCTGATGCCCGTATATATCTGGCTTCCAGATCGGGAGCTTGAAGATGTCCACAAGAGTATGGGGGTTCAGATAACTCATCTGGCCTTCCACGATGAACTGGATTCATCTTCATTTGAAGACCAGAGAAGAAGATGTATCTGCAAGTGGGCGTTTGCTTAGTGGTGATGTTCAGGATGCTGAGTGGTGATGTGCACATGCAGAGGTGAAGATTACAAGCTTTTTACTTCCACACAGTAAGAAGGGCAGAAAGATTATTAGAAGGTAAGGAGCCCCCTTCTGCATTTGAGGGGACACTTTAGGAATCTCTTAATGTGTCATTCACATATGTGACCACAAGTCATTATTTCACACATTAAGTAGCTACTATAGGAGTAAAAGCTCACCCATATTCTCCTGAACTCAGACAACGGTGTGGCGTACAGATATAGCTAACAGGCAAAGGCTTATGGCCTGATTTTAATCTTGATGGATAGTGCACTCCATTGTAACTGCAATGGAGTACACCCTCCGCCAAACCCTCAGTGCGCCGACTGATTTACAAGAGGGTGGACCTTCGGTATCTCGACCACGGAGCCTACTAGGATAGTGCTGCGAAGGTCCAACAGACTAAGGAATGTCAGAGTATTGATGATTTGACTGCCTGTCCAAACTTGACTGTCCATCACCGGTGGGTAAGGTTTGGTGGTAAGGGATAGTGGAAACATAGTGGAAACATGTGGATAGTGGATAGTGGATAGTGGAAACATTTAAATGACTCCCACTCCACATCGCGATTGTTGCTGCTAAGTAACAGCGACTGATGACCAATTTACTTAATGAAGCTTGAGCTGCATCTTTAGTCCTCTCCTTCCTGCAATCCCTGCTCAGCTACTGACAGGGAGAGAATCTTCAAAGCACACAGGGCTCGGTTACAGTCCAGCGCAAGTGACAGCACGAAGAACATCATGACCAATGGCCTGCATAGATTTGGATACTGCTATTATAATAATGAGTTCTGTGATGCTGCTGTCGCTATTAAAACACATACCAGAATTATAAGTTTGACTCCCAAACCGCTTCTGTTTTGCACAGATAAATTCTGTCTGGTCACACCTGCCGAAATTTAACTGTGAAAAATTCCCATTAATTACCAGCTTCGGCAGGTTTTGGTGCGTTAAATACCAGTGTCTGCATATTATTCCCCATTATCTGGGTCAAACTCAATATGGCTCTATTTATTGCCCCTGATGAATTCTGACCCATTTCTATCATATCAATTAGGTGCAATAAATATAGTCCGAACCGTTGTGCCTTAGAGGCACAGAATTCTGGTGGTAGCAAGGTGCAAATGCATTCAGAATTATGGTTGAATACACTGGTGCGAACATTCCTCCTTTATTCACTCAGCTGCCGGGATCCATGATTAATAAAAAGAAGCAGCATGATCACTACATCGGTGTCTTACTCCAAAATGTACTCGCAATCTGATTGACAGGATTGCTTGGACACAAACCAAACTAAAATCTCTTTAAAAGGCTGCAAATAAAAGTCTGTAAATGCGCTGCCATCCTCCTATTCAAGAGGGCTATCCTTTCTTTAGATTAAATGTTTAGATCAGGGAACCCTAGCAGTAGGACATTAGGACATGGTTGTGTTGAGTCGATGTATATTCTCTTTTGTCTAAGGTGGGTTTGGATTTTGGATTGCGATCGCTGGACTAAAGTGGAGAGCGCATTGTGAGACACTGTTGTTGAGGAAAGGCTCCATCTTCATTCTGCGGTAATTCAGAATCTTCTTGAAAAGCCTTCTGAAGGGCCTGCCTTATGGTGGCCTTGCTTCCCTTCCGCCGGAGGCTACCCACTAGAACGTATAGGATAGGGTTGATGCCACTGTTAATGCAGATGCTGTAGACGGCAGGTATAATATATATAGGTGGCACAGTGAGAAACCCAAAGACAACAAGATAACTAGTTATAAAGAATGGCAGGGAGAGAGAAAGAAATGCAAAGACAGTGGAAAGGATGAGGACATAGGGCCTCGCATGGCGACGTCTCTGTGACTTCTTGCAAATGCTGTTGAGCAGGAACAGATTGGACAGAAGCATCACAGGTGTTAAAATACAGAAGTATAAAACTGCCTGGAATATGTAAAATTCTATACAGAATCCATCTGTCAAAAAAAGCAAAGCCTCTGTTACAGCTGACGTACAGCAATAGACCCATAGAACGATGCACACAAGGGCAGACTGGTTCCTGGGACGGTGACATCGATACCATATTGGGTAAACAACAGAGAGGCATCTCTCCACACTGATGGTGGTGAGGAGGAACTGGCTGGTCTGATACCCAAATGTAAGTGTAGCAGTCATGATGTAAATGGGAAGAGATATCACTATTAATCTGTGTGTAGGCAACAGCCAGAGCAGGATCACAGTGACGATAAAGAAGAGAAGAAACATAAAATCAGCAATGGCCAGGTTTAAAACATATGTGGTAAAGGGTGTTCTGGAGATTCGAACCCAGAGGTACCAGAGAACAGTTCCATTCCCAACCAGGCCAAACCAAGAAATGAAGAAGACGCCGTAGAAAGGAGCTGTTATTAATGAATTTTGAGGAGTGTATTCTCTCTCGGTGCCATTGAGGTCATCCCAGTATTCCTGCATTTCAGAAGGACTTTCGTAAAGTGGCATTATGATTCTCCACAGATGGAACTCTGGTCCTTAAAGTAGTTCCTCTGAGCTGTGGGAAATAACAATAAAGATCAGTAAACATAGCAGACAATCATATAGACAGTTCGTACTACTGTAGGACTTTTAATGCATTAATAATATTTGTGCATTATTAACAATGTGCATAATATGGATCTACACTCAAATATGCATGTGTACACTTATCCGATGCTATTGCTCTTGAAATGATGGTGCTGTGGCCTGCTAAAGTACATTTTCTTGACTTATATTAAAGTGGTCTCAGTTAGGATTCGGCTTTCATCTTGTTCAAAATGGGCAAAATTATATTTGTTTATTTTTGAAAGAGGTTATCTTAAAGAGCAGTGTATCTTTCTTAAGGTGCCCAAGCACCCGCTGGCTGTATTGTATTCATTCACAACAGTTCACTGTTGTTTTGGAACTAGTCTGTTCTTCCACCTCCGGATGACATTAGCATAGAGTGAGCTCAATCATTAGTCATTTAGTCGGATAGTGATTCAGTGAAAGGCACTATGACACTCGAATTGTTGTACTCTAATTTGACAAAATAGTAATTATTTTGCTCATACCATAATGAATGCAGTTTTTATTCTATTCTGTGGGAACATTTTCTCAAATCTGAGGACGAGCCAGATGACTTTCGCGAGCTACTACAGGTGCTGTTCAGTTTCTTAGTGATTTTTCTGCTCCTTGGGACTTAGAGTAATTTTTGACTTTGTCTATTTCTCTGTATTGCCTATAACTGCTGCATTGAATCTTTGCAAGTTTTGTCACAAATCTTTCTAAATTGTTTAATTCCACCCTCCCTAGAACTCACCTAATTGACTGTGTTTTTTATATGCTGTGTTGCACCTTATCTTGGCACATATTCCCTCATTAAAATGAGGTGTTAACTTCTTCCCAGGTGTTTCCATCTATGAGCATGTTATTAAGGTACCGTTTGAAGTTTAAGACTTTAGGGGTGCCCTGTGCCCACAGTAGCATTGCATAGATGAATTGGGAACCGAAGCGGGATACTTTGCCCTCTTGAAGGAAACATATTATTCGTTTTATGGTTGGTATCTGTTTCTTTTAACGTCTGTTCCTTTGAGAAACCAACTCACCATGCTTTCCACCAAAGTAAGCAGCATTATCTTGTGTGTTAGGATTCTCAGTGCAAGGATCATACTGCTTAGAATGTGTTTCTCACTAAGACTCCTCGTTGTCCGCTTCAAGTGGGTGTAGTGGATAAGCTGCATCCTCCATAGAGACTACAATCTCCGAAATTATGGCTGACCAAAATAGCGAAGGAAACTGTCCATGATATGGTAACTTCAAGAAACCTATCCTCATGTGAGAACTATCTGTGTGACCTGTGTCACTAAAACCCTTCTATTTTGTCCCTCTTCTGTTGCTCCATTTGATTTTGTAACCATTTGAATTGAGATGTTTAAACCAGGACAGTCAACAAAGTCAATGAGCCATCCCTTAGGTAACTAGTTACCTTTGATTCCTTGACAATGTGAGGTTAAAGACAAAATAGAACCTAGCATAAAAACGTTTAAAAATTAAGCCCCTGCCTTATCCCCAAAAGAGGAACTTTTGTCCCTACCACTAAATGAGCCTAAGAGATATTAATTTCCCCCAAGGTCCTTTGTCTATAAGTGTTGAGCACTACATCCGTCTCCATTACCCGTCTTGCTCTGCTACCCAAACATTAGGCAAATAAACTGAGTCTTTTTCTAGACTTAGGGGATGAATACACAGGCAGGAGACCAACAAAATATATTGTATCACGCCACAGGTTCCCACAACCTTCTCAAATTCAACGTATTGCTCCCTTAAGAATCTGTTTTTTCATAGCTAATGTGAGGCAAAGTAATTGATGCTACTGTGCTATGGATGAATGTTTCTGGCATTTCCTTTTTACAAAAATCAACCATGTAGCTGTTCCTAAACAATTCCATATAAAAAACCTGTTATGTTGTTATGTTACAAGGATATCTAAAACACAACTAATTATCCAAGGAGTATCATGGGGTTGTCTGCTTTGGTCTATTTTTTGAGTGCCATGGACCATAAACCAAATACGACAGAGCCTATTTCATCTGGTATTAAGTAGCCCAATATAGTTTTCATTGGTGGGAGGATTTCAGGATTAAGGCAATGAAACCTCACCTCTTGTCCCTCTTGGAGGGACAAGAGGTGAGGTTTCATTGCCTTAAAGACATATCCTAAATTTTCATCTGTGGAGGCTTAAATATAGTTTGAAAGGACCATCTGTCCAAGGAGTCAAAGGTGGAGCTCATTATACCCCTCCCATCGTTGTTACCTCAATGTGCTACAAGATGTTGTGTGTTTACCTTAGAAACAAGTCTCCCAAGATCTTCTTGTGGGACACTGTGGTATGCTTCTACGTCTGTGAGAAGAACAACTCCATTGTTCAAAGGCATTTTGAGTGTCAGATAGACAGGTCACGGCGCATATTATACCATATGAAGCAATTCAGGGACTGCTTGAGTTTTGCTAAGTAATTCCACTTAGCCGAGGTTATAATAGCCTAAAAATAAACATAATAGTCTCTGCATTATGTTCAGATGACGACCAGGACAATAATGTCATCAGGCCATGAAAGAGATATTAAAAGCATAACTTTCTCCAACACTACCAGGTAATGAAAATGTTTTAAAGGGACAGATTTCTCAGTTCATTACATTTTGAGGCCAAGTGTTTCAGATAATTAGCCCGAAGATCCATTTTGTATATTAATTCGATGGGCGTCATTCTCTTCAGCCTTCCCACTATTTGGAAGTTTAGGATCAAGTTTTAGATTATCGAAAGTTGATTTTAGGCCTGTCACCCCTTTACATACCTACAACAATGTTGCAAGTCTTGTAAACTAATTCTCAGGAGATGAAAAGTCAGCAGGATCACTTACGAAAAACACTATCTTAATTATTTGAACAATCAGAACCTTAATCATAGCTTAGTCTGAATTCGAAGTACCATGATTTCATATCTAAGAGCAAATAAGAGAAGTGAAAGAGGACATCCTAGGAACCTATCGGGTTTATTACAACTTACCATGATAGCATTAGTTAACCGAGGAATATTTTTAACATGTTTTGGCCAGTTTTAAAAACTGATGATACATTTGCAAAATATCTAGACGAGCATTCACATTTTACACTTAGAAGAAGTACCTCTCTAAAAGATTCTTTATGCAGATGTCTTGTACCACAGGCTCATCCAGCAATCCAGTTCAAGGGTTTTACATTTGTGGCAAATGTAAAGCCTGTAGATACAGTGACAATACAAAAATGGTGAATTCTCCCACAATTCCAAAACTATATATCATCAAAAAACATCGATCCTTTGTTTCAGACCATTGTGTTTATGCATTAATTTGTCCTTGTAATAAATTTTATATTGGTAGCACTATCCACACAGCAAAGAAATGTGCGTTGGAACAAGTTAGGTCTATTGTACATCATGATAAAACATATCCAGTAGCCAGACATTTCAAGAAGTTTTATGCCCAAAAGATCAATTTGTTAAAATTTGTAGTTCTGGATAGAATTGCAATTAATGAAAGAGGAGGAAAGAGAGTCTTACAACTTCACCCTACAGGTCTTAATATGGATGGGTAGATGGCAATACATGTTAGTGATTAAGAAGTTTTCCCCCATTCCATATAGATATCATTTTCAGTAATATGATTCATGCTATTTGTCTGCAGTAAGATTATTTAGAGTATAGTTTTTATCTGTTTTTAGTGTCTTCATATGTTTGATTTATTTCACAGTTACACTGGTGGTGAGACATTGAAGGACATACTACCTGGATTATAGTTCAAATTCCATTCAATCAATGAAATGCAAAAGAGCTATTGTATCCTTTAAAATAGATCCTTTTTGAGATAAGTTTGAAGTAGGATACTTACGACCATTTATGATTATTTAAAATTGTATATATAAGCTAAACTAAAGGATGTGTGATATCATGCTTTCTAGTAAAAATTCTGGATAATTTCATGTTATATTGCAATTAATGTCCTTTTTAGGAATTTTGCCCACTTGGACTTGATTGTAATTAATGATGCAAATTCAATTGATTAATAGCCTCCTTTTTTCGAGTAAGATCAGTATAACATGCTTAACACCATAAATGATGAGCTCTTTTTTAGGTATTTTGCCCACTTCGGCTAAATAAGTTGAGAATAATAACAGTCATGAAGTCGTTATAAAAAGCCATTCAAAGATGACTGAAACTGTTTGGTAAAACATGATATTTTCTGTAGCCTTTCTTTAATATATTTGTGTTGTTAGCATCGCGCTATAGATTGATGTAATATTTATTATCCTTTGTTATAGTATTTTGTCCATTTGGGCTAGATTGGAATGGGGAGGAATAATTATTGTATGTGTCATGAAGCTGCCACAAATAGCCATTTAAAGATGGCCAAAACTGTTCTGTACAATATCATCCTGCTCCGTAGTCCTTTTTCATTGTCGATGGGGTTTTAGCATTGAATGATAGAAACAGAAACTGTCGTAAAGTACGTCACCCGTGATCAAGGAAACTTGGTTTCCGAAACGTGTTGGGTTGGTGTGCCATTAAATAAATTCACTTCAGCAACATATTTGTGACGTAGACTTTTTCTCTTCTTTTTGGCAAAGTATGGACCGCTAACAGGAGGAATTGTTTTATATGTATATGTATGTATATATATATATATATATATATATATATAAAACAATTCCTCACAACACACTGAAAAATAAAGGTTAAAGTAACATTATAGTTAGGTGAAATGTTCAGTAATAATGTAACATTTTAAACTCTAAGAATCACAGAAATTCATCAAGTAACTATGACTCATGTCCTAAGGTAACTATAACTTGCACCCTCCACCGTACACAGTTTTCTCTTCAATAATTTCATTGCACATGTTGCAGTGATATTATCAATGATGTCTTAGAAGATGTCATGAATGATGTAGTATGTGGGGTAATTAGCAGTGCTTGGCAAGGTATGGTTACCTTAGGGCACAAGTCATTGTTACTTGAGATAACTATAACTGGTGAATTTCAAAGTTTAAAATGTTACATTGTTACTGAACATTTCACCTAACTATAATGTTACTTTAACTTTTGTTTTTTTCAATGAACTCCTAAGGATTTTTAAGGTAAAGTAATAATTTATTACAATACTGTGAAGGGGACCCCTTTCTTAAATCTTCCTTACCTGGAAATCCTGCTAGTGATCTCCGTCCTCCTTGCAGCCTGAAGGCGGGTTGGAAACCACTGAAAGAGAAAACAGACACAGCATCAACCAACACACGACCAAGGTCCTGGAAATTAACAAAGGACTTTCTTTTACAGGACACACCGGACGGGGCTCGAGGACTATAAAGCAGAAGCACAGCACCAGGAGGTGAAGTGACATTGGGAGAGGAAGAAGAAGGAATGTTGGACAGAAGACCCAGATGAGAGGAAGCCAACGCGGATGTAGACACAGGGACCCAACCCAATGCAGATGGGAAGCCAGAAGAGGAGGAGACTCACCATCGCCTTCAGCTCCAGCAGAGAGAGAGAGAGAGAGAGAGAGTGAGGGAGGAGTAGACGAGACAGAAGCCACTGACACTTGGTACGAAGATTGGTGGACATCGCCCTTGGAAGCCTCAGAGCCCACCAAAACCCAGGAGAGTTGTGGCTAGCGCAGTGAGTGGGGAGGGGCAGGTACTGAATTGTGTCATGGAGCTTGTTTGTTTCCCCTTTCCTTTGACAATGTTGGGTTATGTGCTTGGCTCTGGGCAGTTCAGCCATAGCATGTGGTTCAGCTTCTGAGGATAGTAAGAGGGAGTGGAAAAGGGTCTCGCTATCCTGAGTAGTTTGTCCCTCAGTTTATTTCCCTTCTCTCCTACAGTGGCTGATCTTTCCTTTGTACCTGGGCATCGACAGAGACTGAAAACACTAGGAATTACCTATTTTATTTCCCCTTGGATGTCACCCCCCCTTTTGCCTGAGAACTGCCCTAGCAATTCACAGTGGTGTCTTGGTGATGGTAGCCTACTCTCATATATAATCCACATACTTACCGCTTCCTTTGTTCCTTTCCCTGAGGGTACTAGTGGCAGCATACAAGGGGAAACACACTTGAAAGAAAAGAGAAGAACCAGAAATGATAACACCATCCTTTTGACAGGAAGAAAGATAAAACCAATAGGCAATTACCAGCCCGGTTTTCTACATTTTTGTTTATCCTTGTGACTGAGAAATTCTGATAATTTATTTTTGTTTTGTTATTACCATCCACCAACAATCCTTCAAGATTCAGAAAGCCTCCTAAGCCGTATTTCTGCCCATCCCTCTCACACAAACTCAAATTCAACCACCCGCCGTGCCACGAGCCGTGTGCATCGAGGATGTTGGCTGCAGACCAAAACATTTTTCTTTTTAATTTGTCCAGAAATATCTCATTCTAAGTATATCATTCATCAAAGCCCAAATCTCTCTCTCTCTCTCAATCTCTCACTTCCTCTCTCTCTTTCAGGGTTGGGTGGTTAGTGGGGTTGGCCAAAGGCCAGGTCCTGCAGCCAACCCTACAGCACACAGCCTTCAGCTCTGTGTGGCGTAAGGTTGGATAGTTCTAAGGGGTTGGCTACAGACCTATATATATATATATATATATATATATATATAAATTCACTGAAAAAAACAGAGGTTACAGGGACATTATAGTTAGGAAATAGAATTTAAAAAACACAAAAATTCACTTAAAAACCGAAGATTACAGGGACAATATAGTTAGACTCACATTTTAAATGTACAAAACCATAGAAATTCACCTGTTACCTTTAGAGTTATCTAAAGTAACTATAAGTCGTGCCCTAAGGTAACTATAACTCCCACCATCATCATGCATTGCTAATCACCACATAAATTATGGCATGCCATGACATCTTTGATAACATCATTGATAATATCAATGTAATATTTGCAATAACATTTTTGACAAAAAAACTGTGCATGGTGGGGCCACGAGTTATAGTTACCTTACGGCACGAGTTATAGTTACTTGAGATAAGTCTAACTATAACAGGTGAATTTCTATGGTTTTGGATATTTAAAATGTGAGCCTAACTGTACGTCCCTGTAAACTTTATGTATATATGCAAACCAGGAAGTAAGTAGCTTAGTTCCCAAAATTTAGGTGCAGAGTATCTCTTTTTTTGGAGCACCTTACAACATCACCAACCATAGCATTTTTTTTAAATTGTTTTTGCTGCGGTTTTGCAATATTCGAGAATTCGTGGCAAAGAAAACAAGCGCCAGCTCCGCGTTTGCTTTTTAATAGGCCTAAAAGTAGGCCAGGTCCTGGTGGTAGTAATATTTTTGAGTGTGGGGGGGCCTCTCATAGCTCCAGGGACCACCACCTCCCTGAGGCACTTTCTTAATTTGTTGCAGGGGACCGCGTACCCCCCAAGCCCTGGGAACCACCACTTCCCCAGAGCAATTTCTAAATTTGTTGCAGAGGGGCCGCATGACACCCCAAGGTTCCAGGGACCACCGCCTCCCTGGGACAAACAATAAAAATAAGTAAAGGGGTTCAGTTTCAGACCCCCAATAGCCCTGAGGACCACCAACTCCCTGGGGCACTTTCTAAATTTAATGCGGGCCGTGTGGCCCCCACCTTTAGCCACGGGGACCACCACCTCCCCAGGACAATTTCTAAATTTGTTGTGGGGGGGCGCACAGCCCACCTGCAGCCCCAGGGACCACCACTTTCCTGGGGTAAACAATAAAAATAAGTAAAGGGGGTCTGTTTTGTTAGCACTGGGGACCACCACCTCCCTGTGGCTGTAGCTATGTTGGAGGTGGGCCGCCTTTGATGACCCTGGGAACCTCCATCTTCCATGGCCGGCTCCTATGTCCTGGGATGCGCATCCCCGGGACATAGCTGTATGCTGTGGCCTGGCTGCAGCTTTCAAGCCAAGCCACAGCAAACATTCTGGTGTCTGGTTTTCCAGCGCTTCAGAGATGTGGCCAACCTCCCGCATACATCCAGCCCGATGTTGCTCACGGCCTTTGGCCTTGTGTGGCGGGGTGGTGCAGCCATGCTGGGTAGGGTTGGCCTTTGGGCCATGGGGATGCCATCCCCCAGATCAAAATAGAATTAAACAGGTGAGGGGGCTACGGCCCCCATCCCTGAGCCTTCTTGGGCCCCTGGGAACACATCCCTATGACCACATTTATTAAAAAAGGGGGGAGCCAGGTTACCCACTCCATGAGCCTTATTAGGCCATGGGGACCCCATCCTCCAGGGCCCTATATATTTTAAAGGGGGGGCATGTGGCCCACCTCCCTGAGACTTATTAGGCCCTGGGGACTCCATCTCTCAGAGTCTATATACTTTAAAGGGGGGGTATCTGGCCCTCTTCCTTGAGCCTTATGGGCCCTGGGGACCCCATACCCTCGGGCCATTTTTTTTTTTTTTTAAAGGGGAGTGGGTCATGTGGCTCCCTCTCCGAGCCTCATCAGGCCCTGGTGACCCCATCCCCCAGGGCTGTATCTATTTTGAAGGGGAGAGGAGCCATGTTGCTCCTCCCTTCCTGAACCTTATTAGACCCGGGGGACCCGATCCCCCGTGGCCTTTTTTGTTAAGGGGAAGGGGCCACATGGCCCCCTCCCCAATCCTTTTTAGGCCTGGGTGCCCAGTTCTCCCAGAGCTGTTTTTTATTTTTTAATGAGGAAGAGGAACCACTTGGCTACCCTTCCCAAGCCTGTTATGGCACTGGGGACACCACCCCACAGGGCAGAATATATGTTTCTTAAAACAAAACTTATAAGAGAAATTACATATGATTTCATTAGTTGAGACGAGTTTACAACAGTATTTCAAATGTTACAAAATGGCCGGCATGGTTTTTGAAAGTATGTTATTGTTTGTTAGTCTGCCATTTTTTTTCTTCATAAATCTGTTTATTGGTATTTTATTATTACATTGCTTCATGTTTTGACAATTGTTACATTTTAGTATAGTATGGTGTGCTGTGTATATACCATCACACATTGATTGATACATATGAATCGCATTGCTACAGCATATTGTACAGCATATACTTGTAGTTATTCAACTGTTCAGTTTAAGCATTGTGTTGGCTACAATCACTTAGTCTGTCATTTATGTTAATGTCCACATTGAAGTCTATTTTATAAACATCATGAAAGTGGAATGCATCTGGATCACCCGTGAGCAAGGATCGAGGACTCCGAAATGTGTTGGGTTAATTTTGCTGTTGCTGTCATGCTGCTGTTATCGAAATAAATACACTGTGCTATTTGAGCCGCAGACCATTGTCTACGAGGCGTTTTATTGTTCGCACTGAGGTGACGTTACGTGTTGGATATATATATATATATATATATATATATATATATATGAACACTCTCCTCCTACTGTAAGGAAGACAGGCAGTCTGAGAGCAAGTGTAGTTTAACCTTTTATGTTATCAAAACAGGAACGCGTTTCGGCATGTTACTGCCTTTGTCAACCTGTTCACCACCATCTTAGTTCATCGTTGATATAGTCACATGATCGCATTTTCACCCAACATTTACAACCCTGATTGCTTTTTTCTGATTTTACATCATATTATCACAAAGCTGACTTGCTATATATCTGATGACCACATTTACACATTTTCTGCATGGCAATTATATATTTTGATTTCGCTTGCGTAAAATTACCCAAATATCACACAAAGAGGTGAATAGGTATGCAATAGACTAACATCAACATCTTAATGCCTACATTGGCCTGCTCTCCAGTTATACAGTGCACATATATGTGGATCTTCCTCACACAATTTGGCCCAAGTGGGCATAATAAGGAACTCCACCTCTTACCCATTGGACAATAAAAATTCATTTTCCTTCACTCGCCAGCTCTGTGATAACTAAATTAAAGATAAGATTAAAAACATTTCCCTATCCGTGTTCACAAACAAAATACTGCATTAAAAACGAACAACCCTTTATCTCAAATTAATACATAATTCCTCACTGCTGTTTAATCCACTGTATCCTTTAGTAACTAAGGCAAGTATATATCTGGATTCCAGAATTCTTAATTTCTTTTCTCTGTCACCACCCCTAATGCCTATCAATATCTCATTAATCACACTATATTTTAAATCATCTGGCTTCCTAGCATGTACCTCATGAATGTGATGTGCTACCAGATAGGTATCATCTTTGTTTTGCATTTCTCTCAGATATTGTAAAATGCGTGTGTGTATCTGTATCATTTGTGTACTTGTAGCATTGTACTCGCTACATAGGCTTTGAGACAACTACACCTCAGAATATATACTACAAATTCACATTTCCAATTATAATGCCCTTTAATTCTGTGAACTGTTCTACCGCCCACCTCCACAGTTTTAATGTTTTCACCATTTTTGCATGCCTTACATCTCATACATTTAAAGAAATATATATACACACACACATACATGCCATAGATACAGGCAAGTCAAAAAAAGCTTTTTCTATGGATATATGGTCCCATCCATAACTACCTAGCAACCGCCGCAGGCTCCCACTCTTGTTTTTTTGAAGGCCCTGGGTGGGTCGGGTCCTGGGGGCATGTTCAAATAAAGGAGGTAGTTGCATGGGGCCCCCCTCCTAGGGCATTTTGATGCCCCAGTGACCGCCACCTCCCCAGGACTGTAATTATCCTGAATGCCGGAGGGCTATGTGGCCCCCCTGCAGCCCCGGAGTCCGCCACCTCTACATTGTTTTAATCAATTATAAAATTGGTGGGTGTACCCCCCTGCAGCACAGGGGACCTCTATCACCCCAGGGATTTACTGAAACATAATTTGGGGGGCCCATGGACCCCTGCAGACTCCGGGACCACCACCTCCCTAGGGCTTTATTCAAATACAATGGGGGGCCACACACCCCCACTGTTGCCCCAGGGACCACCACCTCCCCAGGGCTTTAATCAAATACAGTACTGGGCCTGCAGCCCCGGGGACTGCCACCTCCCTGGTACTTCAATCAAATTTAATGCAGGGACCATACGGCCCTTTTACAGGCCTGGGAATCCCCACCTCCCTGTGGCTATTTTACGTTGGAGGGAGGCCACGTGGCCCTCCTCGAGAAGCCTTAGATGGCCCTGGGGACTGCCAACCTCCAGAGCCAGCTCCTATTATGTCCCAGGGTGCCCACCCAGGACATAGCTGCTTGCTCTGATTTGGAGGGAGCTTCGACAGCTCCCGCCATGTCAAAGCAAACACTCTGCTTTCTGCAAGTGAGAGCTGTCAAACAGCTCTCAGTTGCAGAAAGCAGAGTTTTCATCTGGGTGCAGGGAAACAGATGAAAACATTGCTCCCTCAAGTAGGGAGCTGCTATTTAAAGCAGCTCCCTGCTTGTGGGAGCAGTGCCAGCTCCCGCAGGATGTGGGGAGACAGCTAGGATTGCAGGGGCTTCAGAGATCGGGCGCATTCAGGCCAGGGCCATAGGCAGTGAAAGCTGCTGTTTCAGACCTCTTGTGAACCAGTGTGCAAGAAAGAAAAAAAATGAGGACTTACCTGGGTACTCCCAGGGGGTCCTCGTTCCCAGCGGCCTGGCTCTCTGCCTCCCTCTGCCCCCTGCTCTCGGGCTGCTGGTGGAGGGAGCCCTAAATCAAGAGCTGGCACCGGCAGCAGCTCCATGCCACCGACCCTGGGCCGAGAGTGCGCCCTGCAGCCCAGTTATGGGCCACACAGTGAAAGCGCAGACTGTCCGCGCTTGCACTGTGTGGCCCATAACTGGGCTGCAGAGCGCATGCGGTAAGCTCCACTCCACTGGTGGGGCTAACTGAGTCTTTGGTCAAACAAGCACGGAGTGCCCAATACTCCGTTAGCTCTGCCAGCGGAGCACAGCTCACTGCCCACCCCTAGTCCTTACAAAATGCAGTCTCCATTTTCTCCGGTGTGTCTGGGGCCAGGATAGGGAGATTCATGGTCTTTTGAACTATAAAGACTTTTCTTTGAAGTTTGCCTACTTCAAAGGGAGAAACGAGTACAAGCATTGGACTGCTGACCTCACAACTTCAGAACATTTCTGGACTAAGGACATTCTACCAGGGAGATTAGCTGGATGCTTGAGGAAGACCTGCCACTCTGCCTGTTGCTTTGCTGTGCTGGCCTGCTGCTGCTACTTCTGCCCTGGGAATGAAAGGACTGGACTTTGCTTTAAATCCTGTTTTCCAAGGTTCTCCATCATTACAAGTTGTTTATATCTCACTCTTTCCCTCTTTTTTTGTTGTCTCTCCTATGTTCCCTCTGTTCTTTTCCCATAGGACCCACACTGAAACAGAGTAGTGACTGGCCTCTGAACACATCTCCGCACCACTCTCCCACTCACCTGAATTATGCGCAGAATAGCATCTCACGCTGGTGCCAAGTTGTTGGTTGGAGGGAGGTTAATAGTGCGTGACAGCAGGGGGAGAGAGGGGGATATGAGAGGGCAAGAAAGCAGGCTGATGAGGTGTTAAAATGGTGCATGCAGCATTGGAAATAGGTGACAGGGACTCTGCTGTCTCCATAACCTTAATGCATACAGTTCCTTATGCCCCTCGGAAAACTGGCGCCCTGGGTCTGTGCCTATCTCGCCCATGCCAAAAGCTGGCTCTACTATCAGACTTTGTTTGTGTGGTTTACCCCTACTTCTAATGTCCATTTGCAGAGTGCACATATAAGCGCCCAGATTCACCTGGGCCAAACTGAGAAGTCTCTTAAAGCCCCAAATATTTGCTGTTCCTTCTTTTCCACTTGCCCCCCTCTCATCAGTATCAGGAGCTGGACCATTGGGAGTATGACCTCAGCAAGCATCACCGGAGACCAAGTTCCCTGCCTGGGTGAGTATGCACTATTCTCACTTTTTTTACACTCAATGCTATGCTTGGGACCCGGCGTGTCTTCTTATGTTGCAGGCGCTGCAGCTTAGATGCACTTCTTGTGATCCACCATCTTTTCTGCTACAAAGTGGGGGAGTTCAGGGTGCAGGGCAATTTACTGGTTTAGGCTCCTGGACTTGGGTTTCGGCTGGAGTTCCCTAGTATGCGACCATTCACCATAACCACCCCCGTACTTCCTCTGCTTTACTCCCTCCCTAAGATTCACACTGCAGCTGCTCAGGCTACACAACCAAAGTCGACACGTTTTCCACCAGATTAGATAAAATGGTCCTTTTAAGTTCCTGAAAAAAGCACTCTTAGGTAGGTAAACAAAAGAGCCAGGGCACACCAAAAAACAGTTCTGTGTGGCTGATCCAAGTGGTCGTTCCATCAGAGTCGAAGTCCAGAGCACGGATGAAACTAGACATTTATTGATAGGATGAATAGGTGTGGTCAATATTCAGGTCAAAGACCACATGTATCACATTCAATCCAAAATACAAGCCAGCAGCCGACACGTGTTTCGTCTTCTATCAAGGCTTAGATGTAAAAGATGTGCAAAAGTAGGTATTGAGAAAGGTATTTCTTGCCAGGCGAACGTGGTATCAGCCTCAGAGGTAGTCAATGATGTCCAAACAGTCAAGGTAATTAATGGCCCTGATAAGCCGGTTGATGGGAAGTAAAGCCGTGCCGAAAGGCACCGGAGAGTTGCGTGCTTAGGTAGGTACAGTCTAAATTAGGTGTCTCCAGCTAGTAGCTCAGGAGCTACCAATAGCTCTCCTGGAACCTGCGAGTAGCTCTTGTGTGTGCAGCCCAACATACTAATGGAAACACTTTTGCTTGGTTGAATGATTATATGCGTACCAACATTAAAAAGCACGTATTTGATACACAAATGTTTGTATTTTCATATCCTGTAAGATGATGTTTAGAGAAAATTATTGAAAGCTATTGAGTTTGAGAGATGTATTACTCATATTATTGTCTTGGTGCCAGCTGTAGCTGTTCTGTATTGGCCACGTAGGGGCATTCCTAATTGATAATGCTTTTTTACTTTGCTGCTGGCAACCGTGATATGATTGATCACTGCTGACAATCTTGTATAGGTGGTCACTAAAAAATCACTAATATTAGAAGCGCAGGGTGATTTTCAATGAATATAAGTAGCTCTTATCACAGAAAAATGTTGGAGACCACTGTTCTCATTCTTTAGAAGTGTACGAAATACTGTGGATTTTGTTGCAAATTTCCACAGGGGAAAAAAAGTGAAATCCGCAAGAATGATGACGCAAAATCATCTTAATTTGCATTTTGCCAAAACTAAAGAGAAAGTTACATCAAACTAAACATACTTTATTTATTCCTGAACGATTACAATCCGTGCTTATTAACATATCAAGTACTTGTGCCCCCATTTTGCATTGCTCTCAACCAGTATGTTCTCTGTTTCACTCACACATCTCTTCCTGGCCACTTCTGTCTCCTTCCTTTACATTATGTTTCCTGACACCAGGGTATGATATGTGCACCGGGAATGAGGCCCGCTGCACCAGAATTATACCACCTCGCATGCGGGTCAGGCATTTATCCTGAATGCATTAGGACCCATAGCCTCCTAGAAGAACTTTGCACACAAACATGGAACTCAGTTGAACTGCTAATAAAATGAATGACCACGAGTCAGTGCAATCAATGCTGTTAGTTTAAGTTAATAGCTGCCACTGAGGATGCGCTATCTTCGCTCCAGTCATTCATTCATCCTTACAGTTATATCACGAAGTTTTCTCTTGGTCCTTGAAAATCTGCTAGCAAGAGAAAATCTGCAGGGATATACCAAAATAGCCCAAATCTGGAGAGAATTAAGAAAACTGCACTAATCAATGCTGCAGATGTCTCCTGCCCTATGCATGCCTCACCCGGACTCAGAACGAAATTAATAATTTATTTAACGTACTCACTAATAAAGCGCAGCTGGTCAAAACTCGTGCCAATCACCATCAAACGTAAGCTCAAGTCTAATGGTCTACAAAAAACAAAGCCCAGAAAAAACAAGAAAAAACTGGAGTGCAAACCCGCACATCCTAAGTCATCTACCGGAAACCATCGTACATACTTTACAGTCAACAGCAGCACGAAGAGCGACAACACCAAATATATAAAGTGATTTGCTTTAACCAAGAAAGTGTGGTGTCTGTTCATTCTCAGAGATGTAGCAAACATATATTTACAGATAGTGTAAGAGAGAGAGAGAGAAGGAGAAAACAGGAGTGTGAAAATGTGAGCTATATGTAGAGGTAGCGAGGGGGAAGGGGGGCGAGGGAGAGAAAAAGGTGTGTGTGAGAGAGAAAGAGAATACTGGACAGTGAACGTATGAGAGGAATGGAGAGGTAGCGAGAGGGAAGGGGCGAAAGAGAAAAAAGCGAGAGAGCCCGAGAAAGAGAAAAGGGGAGAGGCCAAATGTGAGCGGAATATAGAGGTACCGAGAGGAGAGAGGCGAAGAAAGTAAGAGCGAGAAAGGTTGTTATTGGAAGAGAGAGGAACACGGAGGATGAGGCTGATAGAGATGGGCAGGATGGAGAGGGAAAAGGTGATGATTTGAGACAGGAGTGTTTGAATAGTGAGGCAGTAAGAGACGAAAAGGAGAGAAGACGAGGTGTGAGAGAAGGAACAGAGCTAAACAGAAGGATGATGAGGACACTCATCAGTATATCACCTCCTGCGTAAACTTACCCTTTAGCGAGGAATCTGGGCTACATTACAGCAGCACCGACTTCTGCTGCGTGGGAAGTGCAGCGGCAGGCTGGGAGGGTCGGAGGGCACACAGTGGTGGGTGCCTCGGTGGACATGTGGACTTGGCAGAACGCTGGAAACATTCTCGTCCTGTGATATCCGCACAAGAGCCTATCTCAGCCGTTGGACCCAGCATCCGCTCCTCCTACTGATAAACAAACCAGCCCCGACGCAGGCTCCGAATTCATGCGCTCTCCGTCGGTGAAGCACAGCCCTGAAGTCAAATCATGCCAGTGTCATTGGACACTCTTACCCTCTATGAACTGCCCTGGGTGTGGTATTGTTCAATTCTATAGTGCAAAAATATTGCAGGTTATGAAGTGTAACGAATGCTGTACCAGGAAACCCCTCAATGCTAGTTACCCTCAAACGACAGTGTGGAATTTTATTTATAAATGGAACCCCTCCCAGATGGGTGAGTGTGTTCCCCTCCCAACCACCAGGAGCTCCTGACCATTGCCATATGCACTTCGCCCTCTTTATTTACACACAATAGACCTGGTTGGTGGAAAAATAGCAGCAGGGCATACCCCTGGTGGTTCAACATCTGTCAGGCTCTCTGTGCGCCAGAGCAGACAAAGTCAGCTGAAAATGGCTACCGGATCACAAATGGCATCTCCATCTGAAGGTGGTGTAAGGTCTCTTTCAGAAGTGAGGAGAGCTTTGGTTAGATCTTTTCTCCTCTGCAGAAAATGTGCAATGTCAGCAGTTTTGCACATTGGAGTTTTTAAGGCGGCAATTGTTTGGAGATGCTTTTCATCTCGAGTCGAACTCAGGCCTCCTGTATGCCTTTCTGCCCATGCCACTCCTGCCCAGAGTTCTCAAGAAGTTTAAGAATGACCGGGTCCAAGTAATCCTTGTGTCTCTGGACTGGGCATGGAGAGTCTGGTATCCCAAGCTGCTGAGTGTGTCCATCGATCCTCCGAACAGATTGTCCCTTTGGGAGGGTCTTTTGACACAGTAGCAGGGGAGGGCTCTGCACCTGAAGTGGTCATCTCTCTGCCTTCTTGCATGGAGATTGAGGGGTGACAATTGACAGCTTTTGACATTCCATCCAAAGTCTGTAGCATAATCTTGGCAGCCAGGCGTCCCTCCACCATAATGGTATACGCCTGTTGTTGGAAGAAATGTGTGGCATGGTGCACAGACAAGTCTGTTTACCCCCTTTCTGCCCCTCTCTGAGGTCCTATTGTTTATCCTTTCTCTGGCCCAGCAGGGCTCTGCTATGAGCACTCTCAAAGGTTGTTTGTCTGCAATTTCGGCTTTTAGGAGGTTATCTGATCAACTTTCTATTTTTAATTTCCCTATCGTGGATAGGTTCCTAAGGGTCTTACACATATGTTTCCTCTATCTGTTTATTTATTATGCCCAAGTGGGATCTGAATTTGGTTTTGACATTTTTGATATGTGCTCCACAATTGTCCTTTCAGGCTTCTCACTTTGAAAACAGCCTTCCTTGTGGCTGTTGCATCTGCCCGCATGGTGAGTGAGCTGCAGGCATTGTTATTCAAGGCGCCCTACCTTTCCATCTATCCCAACAAAGTGGTGCTTTGCACTAGGGCTTCTTTTCTACCAAAAGTTGTTATGCCCTTTCATGTAGGCCAATCCATCATGTCACCTACTTTTTACACCCCCCACATCCCTCTATGGAAGAAGGAAGACTCCACCGCCTGGGCCCAAAAATAGCGATGGTGTTCTTTCTTGATTGTACAAAAGAGTTCCGGGTGGATGATCAACTCCTTTTCGGTTATGTGGGTGTGAAGAAAGGTCAGGCAGTGCAGAAGCAGATTATCTACAGATGGGTCGTACTCTGCATCAAGATCTGCTACTCACTGGCCAAAAGGCAACCACCTGAAGGTAGGCGTGCTCATTCTGCCTGAGTTATAGCCACGACCACTGTATTAGCATGTGAAGTTCCAGTCCTTGACATCTGTCAGGGAGCAACAAGGACTTCTCTGCACACATTTACCTAATATAACTGCCTGGACAGTCAGGTCAGTAGGGACGGGTACTTTGCCTGTTTGGTCCTGCAGGACTTTCTAGTATGATCTTGATTTGTAGACTCTTCTCCGGGGATGGTATTGCTTGGGTATGTATTCAAAGGTAAGGAATTGCAACTAGGAGTCTCTATTAGATGAACAGTTACTTACCCTCGGTAACATCTTATCTGTTAGAGACAATATATTAGTTCTAAAATCCTTACCAACCCACCCATCCTCCCTGCTCTCCAAACTGATTTCTGGGGACAGGGACTCCCCCTTCAGGGCCTGATTTTTTTTTCCGCATCAGTAGTCAGCGTTCTTCATGGCTATGCACCTCGGTGTGGAAAGTTGTGAAAAGAAACTGACATGAGCGCTGCGGGGTGGTGCCTATATAGGGCCTGCAACATCATATCTGGTGTGGACGATGCCATCGACAGACAGCGAGCAGATCGATGCCACCTAACAGTGTGCAGGGGTACTGCCAAGAAAATTCTCTGGATCCAGTCTGACGCTTGGGGAAAATTAAAAAGTAAGGACTCTGCGGCTGGATATTGTCTCTACCAGATAAGGCATTACCAATGGTGAGTAACTTGTTCATCTGGTCTCAATGCTCTTCCCCGGCCCACGGCTCTAACCTGGGTTGTGTGCTGGGCAGAAATCAATACAATAGTGTTGGAAAATGGCCTCCCTGCCTGAAGGGTCACCTCAAATTTTTTGCCTTCCTCATCCTCTTTTTTAACCTCGTTTTTGTTGGCTTTAGGACTCTGGACACTTTACCACTGCTAACCAGTGCTAAAGTATATGTGCTTTCTCCCTAAAACATGGTAATATTGGCTCATACCCAACTGGCATATTTAATTTACTAGTAAGGTGCACTACATGTGCCCAGGGCCTGTAAATTAAATGCTACTAGTAGGCCTGCAGCACTGATTGTGCCACCCACATAAGTAGCCCCTTAACCATGTCTCAGGTCCACCATTGCATGGCCTGTGTGTGCAGTTTCACTGCCACTTTGACTTGACATTTAAAACTACTTGCCAAGCCTTAAACCCCCCTTTTGCTATATATTAGTCACCCATAAAGTAGGCCCTTGGTAACCCATAAGGCAGAGTGCTATAGTATAGTATAAGTAAAAGGCAGGACATGTACTTCTGTGTTTTACATGTGCTGGAAGTGAAAAACTCACAAATTTGTTTTACACTACTGTGAGGCCATCTTCTCTCATAGGCCTGAATTGGAACTGCCTTTATAAACTATTAAGTAGTAGATTCTGATCTGAAAGGAGTAGCCATGTCATGGTTAGCATGGCCACACTGATAATAGAAAATCCTGCTTACTGGTGAAGTTGGATTTAATATTACTATTTTACAAATGCCACTTTTAGAAAGCAGGTATTTCTCTGCACTTTCTGCCATCTCTGCCTTACAGCCTGTCTCCAATCCACATCTCATCTGTGCTGGTTGAAAGATCCCCTTGTGCATTCCACCCAGACAGCCATAAACACAGGACACTCAGTCACATCTGCCTTCATCTGCATACTGAGTCGATCTCCCTGGGCAGGAAGGGTGGAGGGGCTCTCTCTTACACTTCAAAGGCCAGTGGCGGCCTGCCCTCATACAAAGGACTGATAACCTCCCACAGGGATATTGGCAGACAGGGTTGAGTTGAAAGGGGAACTTGTGCACTTCAAAACCACTCTTTGACGTTTCCCCCACTTCAAAGGCATTTTGGGGTATATATACTGGGTCTCTGACCCGACCAGGTCAGACACTTCCGGATCTACACCTGGACTCTGTCAGAAGGACTGCCTGGCTGACCAAAAGACTCATCTGTACTGCTTTGCTGAGAAGGACTGCTGCCCTGCTTATAGCCCTGCTGCCTACTTGCCCCTGACTCAGCTGGAATGACTCTGCCTTCCCCATAAGTACTCTCCAAAAGCTTGGATTGAGCTTGCCTCCTGTTATGAAGTCTCAGGGGCATAATGACTTCACCAAAGAGAAGAAAATCCCTGTGCATCGGAAAATCACTGCAACACCTGTAGAAATCGACGCAGCACCTGCCTCGCAGCTGAAAAATCACTGCATTGCCTAATGGGTTGCCGCAGCACCTGCTCCTTCTTACCAATGTGTCAAGGATTTTCAATGCATCATTCCTAGGCATCAAAATATCCCCGCTTCGGAGTGAGGAACCAACACTTCGCTCCTGGAAATCGACACATCACCTTGCAGCGTGAAAAGAAATTACGCATTTTCTGTGCAGCGCCATAAAATTCGACACAGCTTCTTATTTTTCACCGTATCTCCTCCTCTGCGGCCCACGTGCACCGTTATTTTGGGCACATCCTAGGTATTGTGTGTTGCAAGGATACAACCACTGATTCTTGAGGATTGAGACTCATGTAAACCTTTAAGAAGTGATATCTTGACTTGTGCATATTGGATTTTTGTCGTTTTGATCTTATTTTATTCAAATAAATATTATCTATTTTCCTAAACTGGTGTGGAATACTTTTTGTGGTGTTTGCACTGTTACTGTATGCGTTATTGCACTTTGCCTTCTAAGTTAAGTCTGCCTGCCCTGTGCCTAGCTACCAGAGGGTGAGCACAGGATAATTTGGATTGTGTTGTGACTTACCCTGGCTAGGTTTGTGGTCTCTTCTTGGACAAGGGTGTATACCTCTGCCAACTACAGACCCAATATCCAACAAATAGTTTTCTCTGTCTTGACCTTTCTTAGTGTACTACAGGCAGACCCTTCCCAGCTTTTAGCGATTTCATGATTTTCCAGCAAAATCCATATTCAGCTGTGATGCTTGTGATTTCCGTTATAGGAGCCGTTAAAAAGACACTTTCCAAACAATGTTCGCTTTTTTCCCTCTTGTGCCTTCTTTCAAGAATGTATGGGTATTCGCACAAAACTCATCATAACGTGCCTCGATGAAGCCTGTTGGTGCATAGTTTCATCATTATTATTCCCTGATGCTGCAGGTCAGCACATCACAGTGTTACAACTGCAGTGCTGTCCACATTTATAGTTAGTTGCCTGCATACCTGCATAGGACGGGCTCAGTTTTCCATGCAGTTGTGGGTGCAGGCTTGAGCGATGAAACATGGACTTTCTCAGATCCTCCTACCTGTTGATACATTGGGATAAGGGGCAAACATAAAGTAAATATGCACATTTTTTTACTTCATACACGAGCAGTTTCCAAACTTGGGAGCAGTGGTTAAAGTATATAAACAAATGCATGAGATCTGTGGCACTGAGAACAGTGGTGGGAGGAGAGGTCATACATATACCTAAAATGAACAGAATAATAGAGAATTATTTTGTTGGCCTTTCATCAAGAAGTAACTGCACATAACATGTAGTGCACACACATTAAATGACAAATAAATGCAAGCTATGTCTGTGGGAAATGCAGTGTTTTGCTAGGAAAGCTCAGCTGGTTAATGCAACCACTTTAGACTTTTGTGTGTAGAGCAATTGATTTGAATCCTGACAAGTGAACTCAGGAATAGGAGTATGTATTTATGGTCCAATGAGGACCCAGCCTGTGACAGAAATCACTATAAATATGCTGGAGTACAAACAGTGTGTTACAAACAGTATAAGATAGACTGCTATAGTAAAAAACAAATGCAAACAACATAAAGCATGGTACATGAGAGTTATGATAGGATGCTACAAAATGTTAAAAAAAATAGAGAATGGGCCTGCTTCACAAAGGTACCTTACACTTTTGAGTACATTTACACTTTTAAGTATCTTTAATACTTTTCAGTATTCACAGACTCCATTTTTCAAGTAACTTACACTTTTGTAGTAAGTCCAGCACTACTTATGGCCAATCACTGATGCTGCAACAGCCTCCCTAGAAAACAATGGAGATATGAGACTTAGTACACAAGTGTAGCCACAAAAGTGTAAGGTACTCCAAAAGTGCTGCTTGTGAATAGCACTGTTTAGTGAGTTTTGTATTACTATAAAACATACTGCAAAGTGCAGTTTGTGATTTAGGATCTATGGGGGTCATTCTGACCCCGGCGGTCAAGGACCGCCGGGGCGGGGGGCGGCGGTAGCACCGCCAACAGGCTGGATGTGCTCCGACGGGCATTCTGACCGCGGCGGTACAGCTGAGGAGAGACTCTAAAGCTTATCCAGAAGGAATGTGAAGCACTTGCAATACCACAGTAGCCAGACAGTAATTCTCACACAAGAAACAACCACACACGTGTTGCAAAAATAAAGGATTCATTATTACAGCACTAACTACTAGACTAACATTGGTATATCACTCTGTGGCGATATCTACACACAATGTATACACCAAATAACAACCAGAAATAGCATAATATGTAAGGGCCTTATGGGGGTGGCAATCCATATACTAAGTAAGTGTAATACGAAATAGTGAACACAACCAAGATAAGTGTGGTAGTTAGCTAGGGGCTGAGGAAGGACAAAAACATCAGAGGTAAGTAGAGCAAGTGTACCCAGTGACATGGTGCAGAGTGGTTACCTACCCGGTCGTCCCATGGACTAACACAGGAAAGTTGTGGTTGGAATTTGTTAGTTTCAAGACCCTTTCCAGTGGACCTGAGGAAGCTCAAAGACAGGGGGTTGGATACTCTCTAGGGTGACCCACCTATCAGATGGCATCAGGGACGTCATCTACCTGGCCTAACCAGTCAGATGCTCCCGGGGCCTCTGCCCATCTTGTTTCCAAGATGGGAGAATCGACCGGCTACCTGGCAGAGCTCTGTGCACCTCCCTTGGGGAGAAGCTGGACAGAGGGGTGGTCACTCCCCTGTCCTTTGTGCAGTTTTGCACCAGAGCGTGAACTGGGGGTTCCTGAACTGTTGCAAACCAGATTATGCAAGGAGGGCACCAAATGTGCCCTTCAAAGTAGTCTGGTGACACTAAGAGGCTACCCCACCCCAACCCATAGACACCTAATACACAGGGGACGTGGTCACACCTCTCCCTTGCAGGAAATTCTTTATTCTGCCTTCCTCTGCTTGAGCCAGGCTCACCAGCAGGAGGGCGAAACAGTGTCTGGGGTCGGCAGCAGCATGGGCTGGCAGCCAGACTCCGCAAGGCTGCACATGCAGAACTGGGGGTCCTCCAAGGAACCCTCAGGGTATAGGGGATCATGCAGCTAGCACTGAAATGTGGTGTAGTTGCATGATTCCAACATGCTTGATACCAAATATGCCTAGGTTCAGAGAAGCAATTATGTAGTTGGACCACTTGTGTTGACCGGTGTCCACTACATACATTAAGATGGCTTCCCCACACATACAAAGCCCAGGTAATAGAGCCCAGGGTTTGCAGGGGTACACTGCTCTTGCAGAGGTACCCTCACACTTAGGGACCTGCACCCTGCCCTCGGGCTGAAAGGCCTATTAGAGTGGTGACTTACAGGGTCTAAGTGCAGTGACCAGGCTATTACGCAAGCCTTATATCTGAAGTGAAAGGTGCATGCACCATTTCACGCAGGCTGCAATGGCAGGCCTGCAGTCACAGTTTGCTTGGGCTTCCATGGGTGTCACAATACATACTGCAGCCCATTGGGGTCCCCTGGTGTACTAATGTGCTGGGTACCAAAGTACCATATACTAGGGACTTACATGGTTGCAGCAGCATGCCAATTGTGGGGTGTAAAAGTTTACTGGCAACCAAACTTAGAGGAGAGAGCACAGACACTGGGGTCCTGGTTTGCAGGATCCCTGACAACTACAGTCTAAACATACTGACATCAGCCAAAAAGTGAGGGTAGCCATGCTAAAAATATAGGGCCAGATGTAGCAAGGGTTTTGCGACTCGCAAACGCCAAAAACGCCGTTTGCGATTCGCAAAAGCCTCACCGGAATGCAGAAATGCATTTTGCGAGTCGGCTCCGACTCGCAAAATGCATTTCCGATTCGCAAATAGGAAGAGGTGTTCCCCTCCTATTTGCGACTCGCAATGCAATGCATTTTCATTTGCGACCGCGATTGCGGTCGCAAATGAAAGCGCAGTTACCATCCACTTAAAGTGGATGGTAACCCAGGCGCAAACGGGAAGGGGTCCCCATGGGACCCCTTCCCTTTGTGTCTGGAAAAAAAAAAAGAAATTTCAGGGCAGGCAGTGGTCCAATAGACCAATACCTGCCCTGAAAAATACCGAAAATTAAGGTTTCGGTTTTTTTTTCAAAGTGCAGCTCGTTTTCCTTTAAGGAAACGGGTTGCACTTTGAAAAAAAAAAACTGCTTTATTTAAAAGCAGTCACGGACATGGTGGTCTGCTGTCTCCAGCAGGCCACCATCCCCATGAGTGCCCTGAATCTCTATGGGGTCGCAAATTGCGACCCACCTCATTAATATTAATGAGGTGGGTCTTTGCGACCCTATAGAGAGTCGCAGAAGGTGTCTGAGACACCTTTCTGCATTCCAAGTTGCGAGTTGCAATGGGACTCGCAAATTGCAACTCGCAATTTGGAATCTTCCTACATCTGGCCCCTAGTACTTTACTATAACTTGTGGCCCACCAAGCACAAAGTCCAAGTCTTTTAGAATGGGGGACCACTTTTTAGCAACGGTAAAGAATTTTAATTAATCTGATAGAGACTTCTAGTTGCAGATTCCTTACCTTAGACTTTCCCCCAGGTGTCACTCTGGATCCAGAGATTTTTTTCCAACCAGTACCCCTGTGCTCCGTTAGGTGGCGTTAGTCGACTCCACGTCCGTCATTGGCATCACAGGTCATATACAGCCGCCACCCTGGCGCACTGACGTCAGTTCTTTTCTTTCTATGCCATCCTACTTGCAGATCCTAAGAGAGCTAGCCCTACAGTCAATTTTTTACTGGCCTTTCAACTTTTTGTCCAAGTTTTTTAACTTCTTGGTGCATCGAGGATGTCGACATCAAAGACCGGCTTCAAGCACTGCGATTTGTGTCATCGTATGATGTCAGTGATGGATCTGCATCAACGGATCTGCATCTCATCTGTCTGTGGTTTTTGGAGCGTGACCACAACCCGAGGTTATGCTCTGACTGCCAGGACATGAACCAAAAAGCTTTTAGGGAGTGGTCCTCAGGGTTGGCAGGGGCCCCTTCACGTTCTGCGCTGACAGCTTTGGCCTTGGCTCCAAGGGGCATCCACGGATCCGCTTCCAAATCCGAACCGGCTTTGGTCATACCACGGCAACCTTCCCCAATGATTCTGGCTTCAACGCCCCGGCCCGCAAGCAGCATGAATCCTATACTCATTGCTGACTACAACATGGAACCGGAGCATCAGCGCTCGATGCTGATTCTGACTTTGGGGGGGCCCTTGCTTCCTAGGTTGGACCCTGACCCTTTTTCTTATGGGTACGAGTTAGGTGAGAGCATGGATGGGTCACTGAACACCAGATAGAAGACCCTATGGACTGAGCTCTGGAACTGGTGAAGCCAGCGGTCTGGATACCTCCCATGACGCTGGTACGCTTTCTCTTCCTACTGTGGCTACGGAGGGGGGGGGGCTTCTTACTCCATGGTAGTGCGGAGAGTGGCCGAGGTCTTGGGCCTCAAGCTGCCTTTGGTGGCTTTCAGGACTAACCTCCTTACTGAGGTGCTTCAGTCCTTCTGCCCTTTAACAAAGCCCTCACTAATGTTCTGCTGGGGACCTGGTCCAAACCCAGCACAGGGGCTTCTGTTAATAGGACAATAGCCCACCCCCAAAGGCCAGCGCCTAAAGACCCAACTTTCCTGACCCAACACCCTACCCCAAGAGCTTGGTCATCCAAGCCTCAACATCCCTTCCGCTCCAGATAGGGAATCCAAGTGGCTGGATCACCTTGGGAAGAAGCTTCAGCCTGGAATTGCAGTCCGTGAACACTGCAAGCCTTTTCGGCTGCTACACCCATAATTTATGGGACACTGTCGCCCAAGTGCTGCCACAGATCCCGGAGGAGGTCTGGGTCATTCTCTCCCAAGCTGCTGCTGATGGGAGAGACGCAGCAAAGTTCACGATCAAATATGGGATGGATATGACCGACTCCCTAGGCAAATTGGTTGCTTCGATGGTGGCCTTGAGGCGCCACACCTGCTTAAAGACATCTGGCTTTTCAGGGGATGTCCAATCCACTCTGATGGACATGCCCTTTGAGGGCACCGGACTCTTTGGAGACAAAGCTGACTCGTTGCTTCAATGCTTTAAGGAGTCCCAGGCAATGGCCCGGTCCCTTGTCCTCGCTGCTGCCACTCGCACTGCACCTTAGTCTGCTTTTCGCCCCTTTCAAGAACACAGAAGGGGTGCCCAGCCACATCTGTTCCCCGCCAGCCACCGTGCTGCGCATGTTGCTCGGCCTGTGCATGGCCGGGGACATGGAATCCAGCGTCTGCGTGGATCAGGGAGCCAGCGGTCTAGCCAGTCCACCGCCCCCCCCCTCAGTCACAGCCTCCAAACCTTCCTAGTCTGCCACTTCCCCACCGGGACCAGTCAGTGCCACTCAGTGCCAGGATACACCATCACCTGCTCCGCACCATCACATCTGACAGGTGGGTTTTGCAAATAGTCCGAAGGGGCTACTCTCTCCTCTTCGAGGCTACCCCTCCATCCATGCCACAATCCTATGATCGGATGACGGAGGATCACCTGGAACTTTTCTGCGAGGAGGCTACGCTTGCTTGGCCAAAGAAGCCATAGAGAGGGTCCCTGTGCAAGAAGTAGGTTGTGGTTGTTATTCCCGCTACTTTCTGGTGCCCAAAAGGACAATGGCCTCCACCCTATCCTAGTCCTCTGGTACTTCAAACTCTTCCTCAGGAAGGAGAATTTCAAAATGCTCATTCTGGTTCAGGTCCTGTCTTCCCCGGACCCAGGAGACTGGTTGGTAGTGTTGGACTTGCAGGACGCATATTTCCATATTCCCGTCCTGCCAGCCCACAGAGGTTACTTGGGGTTCGTGGTAGGTCATAAGCATTCTCAATTTACCGTACTCCCCTATTGCCTTACGAGTGTCACTCGGGTGTTCACCAAAGTGATGGTGGTGGTCGCAGGTTGGGGGTTTCAATCTTCCCCTACCTCGATGACTGACTGTTGAAGGCAGGCTCGCCCCTGGCTGTCGTCTCCCACCTTCAGGCTACAGCGGACATCCTGCATTCCCTAGGGTTCACTATAAACATCCTGAAGTTACCCCTAACTCCCTCCCAGATGCTCCCTTTCATCTGAGCTGTTCTGGACACAGTGCAGGTTCGGGGCTATCCTCCCGAGCAGCGAGCCCAAGATATTCAGGCTATGATACAGATATTTCAGCCTCTAACCTGGTTTTCGGTGAGAATGACTCTGAGGCTGCTGAGCCTCATGGCCTCCTGCATCCTGCTGGTGACACATGCCAGATGGCATATGCAGGCTCTGCAGTGGGAACTGATGTTCCAGTGGACACAGCACAGGGGAATCTCTCGGACATGGTCCACATCTCGGAGGGCACTGGGAAAGATCTGCAGTGGTGGCTTTCGAACTGCGATTGGGTCAAAGGCAGATCCCTCTCCCTTCTCCAACAATATCTGACCGTAGTGACAGATGTGTCACTCCTGGGATGGAGCGGCCACATGGGAGAGGCAGAGATCAGAGGCGTCTGGTCTCTAGCGGAGTCCGAGTTTCATATCAATCTTCTGGAGCTCAGGGTAATCAGACTGGGGTTGAAAGCATTCCTTCCCTCTCTCAATGGGAAAGTGATGCAGGTGTTCATAGACAATACCACTGCCATGTGGTACTGCAACAAGCAGGGCGGGGTGGGGTCATGGATCATTTGTCAGGAGGCTCTGTGCCTCTGGACATAGCTGGAACATCAGGGCATATTCCTGGTGGTTCAACATCTGGTGGGTTCTCCGAACGCCAGAGCGGACAAACTCAGCCGTCAATGCCTGGTTGGTCACGAATGGCATCTCCATCCAGAGGTGGCACAAGGTCTCTTTCAGCAGTGGGGAGAGCCTTGGTTAGATCTGTTCGCCTCCGCAGAGAACACGCAATGTCCGCTGTTTTGCGTGTTAGAGTTTCCAAAGAGGCATTTGTTCGACAACAGTTTTCATCTCAAGTGGAACTTGGGCCTCCTTTGTGCCTTTCTGCCAAAACCACTTCTGCCCAGAGTTTTCAAGAAGATCAAGAATGACTGGGCCCAAGTCATTCTTGTGGCTCCAGACTAGGCATGAAGAGTATGGTATCCCGAGCTCTTGAGCATGTCCATCGATCCTCTGATCAGACTGCCCCTTCGGGACGATCTTCTGTTGCAGCAGCGGGTGACGCTTCTCCACCCGACCTGTCCAGTCTCTGCCTTTTTGCATAGAGATTGAGTGGCAGCAGTTGACAGCTTTTGACCTTTCACTCGAAGTCTGCCATGTTATCTTGGCTGCCAGGCATCTCTCCACCAAAATGGCATACACCTGTAGATGGAACAGATTTCTGGTATGGTGGACAGACAAGTCTGTTGACCCCCTTTCTGCCCCTCTTTCTGAGCTTCTCTTGTTTGTTCTTTCTCTGGCCCAGCAGGGCTCTGCTCTGGGCACCCTCAAGTGTTATTTGTCTGCCATCTTAGCTTTCCTCTGAGTGCCTGACCAAACCCTCTTCGTTTAAATCCCATTGTTGGACATTTTTTTAAGGGTATTACCCATCTCTTTACTCCTTTACCGTTTCATGTGCCCCAATGGGATTTGAACTTAGTTCTTACCTTTCTGATATGTGATCCTTTTGAGCCACTTCAAACTGCCCAATTTGTCTGCTTACTTTGTAAACAGTCTTTCTTGTAGCTATCTCCTCTGCCCACAGAGTAAGTGAACTGCAGGCTCTTTCTTTTAATTCACTTTTCCTCTCCATCCATCCTGACAAGGTAGCGCTTCATATTAGGGCTTCCTTTCTACCTAAGGTAGTCACGCCCTTTCCTGTAGGCCAGTCCATCACTTTGCCTACTTTTTACACACCTCCACATCCTTCTAAGGAAGAGGAGAGACTCAACCGCCTGGAACCAAAAAAGAGTGTTTGCGTTCTATCTTGATAATACAAAAGAGTTCCAGGTGGATGATCAACTCTTTGTCGGCTATGTGGGTGCAAAGAAAGGTTGAACTGTGCAGAAAAGAACCATCTCTAGATGGGTTATTCTCTGCTTTAAAATGTGCTACACATTGGCTACAAAGCAACCCCAAAGGGCTTGTGCACTCATTCTACTAGAGCAAGAGCCACAACCACTGTGTTAGCACGCAGAGTTCCAGTCCAGGACATCTGCTGGGCAGCAACGTCGGCGTCCTTGCACACGTTTACCAAACACTACTGCCTGGACTGTCAGGTACTTTGCATGTTCAGTCCTGCAGGACTTTCTAGTATGATCTTGGTTCACAGACACACCTCTGTGGATGGTATTGCTTGGGTATCTATTCTAAAATAAGGAATCTGCAACTAGAAGTCTCTATCACATGAACGAGTTACTTACCTTTGGTAACAAATTATCTGATAGAGAAATATTATAGTTGCAGATTCCTTACTGGCCCACACAACCTCCTCGCTCTGCAAACTGATTTCTAGGGACAGGGCCATCCCTTTCAGGACCCCAGTTCTGGTGCACCAGGGTCAGTGTTCTTCATGGCATCAGGCATCTGGCGTGGAAAGTCATGAAAAGAAACTCATGTCAGTGCGCTGGGCTGGCGCCTATATATGACCCGCAACATCATATCCGGCGATCATGATGCCAAAGACGGATGCGGAGTCGACCGACTTCACCTAACGGCTCACATGGGGACAGCTCTAAGAAAATTCTCAGAATCCAGACTGACGCCTGGGGGAAATTCTAAGGTAAGGAATCTGCAACTAGAATATGTCTCTACCAGCTAATTTGTTTCCAAAGGTAAGTGACTTGTTCTTTAGGAATTCTTTTTAATCAGTCACTTAGTTGGGCACCTCTCAAAAAGGTACACTGTTACAAAACAAATGTGACAACCACTGAAGATCTCTGGCTGTCTTCAAGTATGGCTACTTCAGAAGCAAGGGCAATCATCATTGGGCTTGCTCCACGTCAGACTGGCACTGCAATATCTAACGGGACCCTAATAGGGGCCACTTAGCCAAAATTCTGTGCAAAGAATTAGAGTGAAAAAGAGGATGAAGAGATGGAAAAAAGTGTGTTGAAATTGACTCAACACTCCCTAAAAAAACTATTTTAATTAGTATCAGAGAGCGTTGGTCAAGGTTAAAAACAAGAATGAGTTAAGGGAAATAATGATCCTTTAGTCTAAAAAAGGGTGGTTAGAAAAATATTTCTTATACCACTCTGAGAGTCAACATGTTTCGCGCCTTCCAATGTCCTCAAAGATCTAGTGGCGCTTCTTCAGGCCTGAGTGAAATCTTCTAAAAAAAAATAGAAAGGAAACAATGTTCTATAGTCACAAAAACTTTTAACAAAACATCTAATAGTGAAACTCTACTCACAAGAATTCTCAGTAGGCTCCTACAACCGAACCATACCATCCATATTATGGGCATGGTTTTTGCGGGGATGTGCAAGCCAACAATCTGTCGTTGTTTAGCGAAGACTCCTCATTCTGGTCTTACCGGGTGCTGCCGATCTTCCACGTCGCAGTTCCCTTCATTTCTTAAGTTTACTTAGTTGGGCACCCCTGTTAACAGTTAGACTTCAATCACTTTACAGGAACTTAGAAGTCATATTCAGATTTGCCAGAAAATTGCAACATAAACCTGTATCTAAAATACTGAGTCTTTCTGAAAGTAAGTGCATCTTGGCAGGAACTTATGGTGCCGGGTTATGGGGGTACTACAAAGCTGGGTCTCTTCAAACTGAAGAAAATAGTTTAATTCGTAGATTATTGGCAGTCCCGGGTAACACAGCTACCTTAATATGTCATGAAGAAGTGGGGCTGACATATCTAGAGAATGTGATCAGCATGCGTGCTGTTACTGCTCTTGGTAAAAATGTGGGGCACAACTGAAACTGCAGTGATTATAACATCCATAATTGACTGTCTATTACTAGATAAAGCCACTCGGATCCCATGGTTATCTAAAGTAAAAAACACACTTAACGTATTAGGCCTCAGGGACCTGTACAATAAACCTTCACAAGTAAACAAGAGCATAAGCAACCCGTTAACTAGTGTTTTTTTTAAATATTGCTGAAATAAACGCTTAGAAGCCGCTCAGGACAAAGTTTCAATCTTCAGGTATGCCTCCATTTCAACAACTCATGGGATGGAGCCATACCTAGGGTAGATTGAGAACTCAACCCACCGGCATTGGTTAATAACTTTCAGGCTTGAAACCCTGCATTTTAGATTTGCTTTTCTACAGCAGGGGTCTGGAGTTGGGATCTCCCATCTTGTGGGTGCGATGGCTTTTTGATACAGAGCACTTAGTCCTTTTATTTTATTTTGCACTTTTTACTCGACATCCTTTCCTGATCCCACCACTGTGCTCATCAAATCTAAGACTTAACAGAGAAGGGCTAATATACCTGCAGTCCCTAGGCTTTCAGGAATTGTATTACACCTTATTAAATTTTGTAACAGCCTTCCAGATACAGAAGAGATATGGAACATAGGCGGTCATTCTGACCTTGGCGGGCGGCGGAGGCCGCCCGCCAAAGTCCCGCCGTCAGGTTACCGTTCCGCGGTCGAAAGACCGCGGCGGTAATTCTGACTTTCCCGCTGGGCTGGCGGGCGGTCGCCTTCAGACCGCCCGCCAGCCCAGCGGGAAAGAGGCTTCCACGATGAAGCCGGCTCGGAATCGAGCCGGCGGAGTGGAAGCTGTGCGACGGGTGCAGTTGCACCCGTCGCGTATTTCACTGTCTGCACAGCAGACAGTGAAATACATGTAGGGGCCCTCTTACGGGGGCCCCTGCAATGCCCATGCCAGTGGCATGGGCACTGCAGGGGCCCCCAGGGGCCCCGCGACCCCCCCTACCGCCATCCGGATCCCGGCGGTCGGACCGCCGGGATCTGGATGGCGGTAGGGGGGGTCGGAATCCCCGCGGCGGTGCAGCAAGCTGCGCCGCCGTGGAGGATTCAATGGGGCGGCGGTACACTGGCGGGAGCCCGCCAGTGGTGCCGGTCCGACCGCGGCTTTACCGCCGCGGTCGGAATCCCCATTGGAGCACCGCCGGCCTGTCGGCGGTGCTCCCGCGGTCCTCCGCCCTGGCGGTCTTTGACCGCCAGGGTCAGAATGACCCCCATAATGTATTATTTACTTTGAGGTTGACTTATGCACTTTAGGCACCCTTGAATTGTTTTTGGTCTCTTTATGATATCCTGTTTTTTAGTTGTTTTAGTGGATTATATCTTTTAACCCTAGGGTGCCTGGGATGTAACGGTTACATCCTGGGCAGCACCGCTCGTGTGTCCAGGACGTAACCATTATGTCCAGCACCCGGCCCTCAGGGGAAGCGTGGGCACTCCCCCCTAAGGGCCTCCATCCCACCACACCCCGGCAGGGCTGGAAGGGGAATCGCTTCCCCTTCCACTCACCCCCCCACCCCATCTAATGAGGTCAGCGAGACACCATTAGAGGCCGCCGGACACGCAGGAAGCCATTTGCTTCCTGTGGGTCCACCAAGAAGGTGATAATTTTCTCCTCTGGCCGGAGGGGAGGGGGGGGATTGATTCAAAAGAGGCATTGGGGGAAAGGAAAGGGTTTTCTTTTCCCTCGATGCCTCTTTTAGCATTCCTGCTGCCCGATCGCAATGGGATCGGGCATCAGGAATGCCCACTAGGCACCAGGGAATTTGTTGTAAGTGGGTGTTTGTGTGTGTGTGTTTTGAGCGGGAGGGATGACCCCTTGGGCAAGGGCTGCTCCCCGAAGGGAGCATAATGTTATATGCCATTTCTGCCCACCCTGGGGGCAGATCAGCTAATTATTTTTCAGCCGATCTGCCCCCGGGGGGGGCGGTAGAAGCCACAATGGCACCAGGGATATGTTTTGTTAGTTTTTTTTGTGCGGGCAGCCCCTTGGGCAAGGGTCGCCCCCCAAAGGGGGACAAACACTTTTAGGTAGTTCTGCCCCCCTTGGGGGAAGATCGGCCTTGTTTTTTTGGCCCATCTGCCCCCAAGAGGGGCAGAATCCACTAGGCACCAGGGATTATGTGTGTGTGTGTGTGTGAGTTTTTTCTGCGGGGGGAGCGGCCCCTTGGGCAAGGGCCACTCCCCCAAGGGGGCACAATCTTATACATCGTTTCTGCCCCCCCTGGGTGCAGATCGACTAATTATTTTTTAGCCAATCTGGCCCGAGGGGGATTAGAAGCCACAACGGCACCAGGGATGTGTTTTTTTTTTTTGTACGGGGCGGCCCCTTGGGCAAGGGTCGCCCCCCCAAAGGAGGAGAAACACTTTTAGGCAGTTCTGCCCTCTTGGGGGCAGATTGGCCTTCTTTTTTTGGCCCATCTGCCCCCAAGGGGTGCAGAATCCACTAGGCACCAAGGATTTTCTTTTTGTATGTGTGTTTTGTGCAGAGGGCATAATATTTTACGCCGTTTCTGCCCCCTTAGTATTTTCTTAGGCCCATCTTCCCCGAAGACCACAAAACACCAGGGAAAAATTTGAACTGTTTGGTGGCGGGGTGTTTCTCAACTGGTGAAGTGTTTGCATTTGTGAGTATAACAGTTTATTTCTCTTTTTTGTTCTAGTTCAAAGCTTTTGCTTCTTTTGTTGTGGCTCATTTTGGCAGAGGTTGACCTGCGGTTTGCGTAGTTGCATGTTTTAGGTAAGTAAATTTACTCAAAAGGAGTATTGTTGCCATGCATGAATGACGTGTTTGTAGGTGGTGTACTAAATGCAGGCTTGTGTTGTGAAATTGTCCTTAGATTTGTGCACAATATTTGTGTTGTCTTATGTCTAAAATGCTTTTCTGTTTTCTTTTTAGTGGGATATCATTGGTAATTGCTGAGTCTGTGCAGATTAGTTGCTGGTGAGTCTAGCTTTTTCAGGCAAGTGAGTGGTATAGTTTTTGAATACATAACTCTTTGTAATAAAGCCACACTTTGTTTATTACCTATTTGCGACAGTGCTGGTTGTTGTTGGCACATTAGTCACTTTACACTTCGTAGAAAGGATCATGGCTAGCCACAGAGTGACCGCTCAGCAGGTTGAGTAATCTTCCAACCATGATTATGAGACGGACTCTGCCTCTGAGGCAGAGGAGGAAGAGAGAGAATCTGGGAGTGAGTTTTCTGTCCGAGAGGAATCTTCTGATGAGGAAGCCACTCTCAGTGCAGATCAAGGGCCTGTTTTTGAGGAGGACATTGATGTGCCAATGGTGCAGCAGCCAGCGGCTGAAAGGCTTCCCATTGGAAGACCTGACCGCTGGGTTGCCCCAAACATGGAGCAGCCACAGTTGCCTGCCTTTACTAGTCTCCCAGGGTGTAGAGTAAATACAGAAAACATTTTGCCTATCAATTTCTTTGAGTTGTTTATGGACGATGTATTTTTGGAAGATTGTTGAGTAGACTAATTTGTATGCAGAGCAGTATTTGAGGGACAACTCTGCCAGACTTAGGCCTCAGTCTAGAGCTACCCATTGGATTCCCACACATTTGGAAGAGATGAAAAAGTTCTTGAGTTTGACTTTTTTGATGGGGTTCATAAGGACGCCGTCACTGGCTTCTTATTGGTCTACTAGTCCCTTGATGGCAACAGCTATATTTCCTGCAACGATGACTCGTAATCGGTATTTGCTCATTCTTCAGATGCTGCATTTTGTCGACAGTGCTTTAGCTTTGCCACAAGATCACCCCAATTGTGACCGTCTTTTTCAGATTAGGACTGCCCTTGATCATTTTGTAGATCGGTTTTCAGAGGTCTATCGGCCAGGCAAAGAAATAAGTGTGGACGACTCTTTGTTCCTCTTCAAGGGTCGTTTGGTTTTTAGGCAGTACATTCCCAGCAAGAGGGCACAGTATAGAATTAAATTGTATATGCTGTCAGAAAGTAGTACAGAATATGTTTGTAATTTCTGGGTCTACACTGGTAGAGATTCCAGTATTGACCCCCCTCGTTGTCTGCCCACTTTTGGAGTTAGCAAGAAAATTGTGTGGGAACTTGGTAGACGACTGTTTAACAAAGGTCACCATTTGTATGTAGATAACTTCTACACTGGAGTTCAGTTGTTCAAAGAGTTGTTCAGAGTGGACACTGTTGCTTGTGGCACAATCCGCTCTACCCGGAAAGGCTATCCAAGGGAGCTTGTCTGTAAAAAAACTTGAGAGGGGACAGTGCAGTGCCTTGCGGAATGATGAGCTCCTAGCTCTGAAATTTGTAGACAGGAGGGATGTGTACATGCTAACTACCATCCATGATAAAAGTACTTCACCTGTGGCTGTTTGGGGTCATGTTGCTGAAGTGCGCAAACCTGTGTGCATTTTAGATTACAATAAGCACATGGGAGGTGTTGATAGAGTGGATCAGAGGTTGGAAACCTGCACTGCTGTTCGTAAGTCTTACGTGTGGTATAAAAAGTTGGCCGTCCATTTGTTCACTCTGGCAACTTTTAATGTTTTTATAGTGTTTAAGGATTGTTCCCCTGAGTCAAGGATGAAATTTGTTAAATTTCAGGAGTCAGTGATAGAGAGCCTTGTTATGGTGGATCATGCAAGAGTTCCTAGAGTAGCAGTTGTGGAGGATGTGGCTAGATTGAAAGATCGCCACTTTCCTGATCAGATTCCTCCCACTCCCAAAAAAGACTTTCCCGATACGAAATGTAGAGTTTGTGCCCGAAGAGGTATCCGGAGGGAAAGCCGGATGTACTGCCTGGACTGTCCTTTAAAGCCTGGGCTGTGTGTGGAAGGCTGTTTCAGGAGTTACCACACCGAAAACTTTTGGGGGGAATTACTGTGAGCGTAAACTGCCTGTTTTATATTTTCATATGTTCAGTTTCACTGTTGGCATTACTGTCATGTATTCAGTTAGAGCTTTTATGTTTGTAGTTTTGTACTTATAATTAGTTAGTGGTTTCTTTGTTGTTTAAAAACAAAACAAAAGTGATGGTGGTGTGCATGGAGTGGCGCTTGGCTGGCGGTGTGCGTGGAGTGGCGCTTGGCTGGCAGTGTGCATGGAGTGGTGCTTGGCTGGCGGTGTGCATGGGGTGGCACTTGGCCGGCGGTGTGCATGGAGTGGCGCTTGGCTGGCGGTGTGCGTGGAGTGGCGTTGGCTGGCGGTGTGCGTGGAGTGGCGCTTGGCTGGCGGTGTGCGTGGGGTGGCGCTTGGCTGGCGGTGTGTGTGGGGTGGCGCTTGGCTGGCGGTGAGCGTGATGTGGCACTTGGCTGGCGGTGCCAGCCAAACGCCAGTCCACACACTCCCATCAGCTGGTGTGATTGCTGTATCAGGCATGTGGGCGTATGAAAGTGATGGGCCCTTGAATGGTGCTGTCTGTTGATGCGAGTGTTGTAATGTGCTGGGCCCGCGGCTGGCAGCGTGAATGGTCTTGCCCATGTCATGTATGAAAGGTGTGTGAATGGACTGTAAAGCGGTTGGTGCAGTGACGCGGCTTTACAGCTCACGAGCTGTGAGTCATTGTTTCCGGTTTTTGGCCTTTCAGTTCTTAACAGTGCATTTTACTTTTGTGAAATCTCTTGTTAATAAAATTTGATCTACTGAACCATCACTCACCCTCGTGCCAAATCCAACCATTATGTGTGCTAAAAATGACAAAACCTGCTCCGTTGTAATCAGGCGTCGCAGCACATCTGTGACACGCTAGGTGTTTTGGGTGGGACCCTGATAATGAAGCATGCCACCAACTTGGTTGGTGGGTGAAGGGTCTTCTTAACATACGCTAAGTACATTTCTTTTCACAATTTTAGGGTTTGGAACATCACAGAAATACATGGGCACACCATCAAAATGATCTATTGCAAAACTACCAGTGTTTGGGGGTGGGGGGGCACCTATATTTTTGGTCCTGGGTGCGGCCTTCATCTGGGGAAACCCAGACATTTTTTTAAACTAGACACCCCAAGGAGTCCACGGAGGTGTGGCTTGCCTGGATCCCCCCAAATTTTCTTACCTAGACTCCTCTGCAAACCTCAAAATTTGCTTAAAAAAGCATATTTTCCTCACTTTTCTTTGTAGGATCACCTCTCCGGCACACATTTCCTACCACCCAGCGTTCCCCTCAGTCTCCCACGTAAAATGATACCTCACTTGTGTGGGTCCCCAAAGCAGAGTCAGCCTAAAGATGCATAAAAGAAAAATAAGTGCTTATAAACTCGCTGTGCTATCCCCTCAATCTCTACAGGTTTTTGGCCTCTTTCTGTTGCAGGCACCTGGGCCACCCACACAAGTGAGGTATCATTTTATCAGGAGACTTGGGGGAACACTGGGTGGAAGGAAATTTGTAGCTCCTCTCAGGTTCCAGAACTTTCTGTCACCGAAATGTGAGGGAAAAACATTTTTTTGCCAAATTTTTGACATTTGGAATGGATTCTGGGTAAGAAAACACTGGGGGATCAACGTAAGTCACACCTCCCTGGACTCCTTCGGGTGTCTAGTTTTCAGAAAAGTGTTTGGTAGGTTTCCCTATATGGCTGCTGAGCCCAGGACCAAAAACGCAGGTGCCCCCCGCAATAACAGTTAGTTTTGTATTTGATAATTTTGATGTGTCCACGTGGTGTTTTGGGCCATTTCCTTTCGCAGGCACTAGGCTTACCCACACAAGTGAGGTACCATTTTTATCGGGAGACTTGGGGGAACGCTGGGTGGAAGGAAATTTGTGTATCCTCTCAGATTCCAGAACTTTCTGTCACCGAAATGTGAGGAAAAGGTGTTTTTTGCCAGATTTTGAGGGTTGCAAAAAACAGCTCTGTTTTCTTTCGGAAAATGAGATGTGTCCACGTTGTGTTTTGGGGCATTTCCTGTCGCGGTCGCTAGGCCTACCCACACAAGTGAGGTACCATTTATATCAGGAGACTTCGGGGAACGCTGTGTGGAAGGAAATTTGTGGCTCCTCTCAGATTCCAGAACTTTCTGTCACCGAAATGTGACGAAAAAGTGTTATTTTTTGCCAAATTTTGAGGTTTGCAAAGGATTCTGGGTAACAGAACCTGGTGAGAGCCCCACAAGTCACCCCATCTTGGATTCCCCTAGGTGTCTAGTTTTCAAAAATGCACAGGTTTGCTAGGTTTCCCTAGGTGCCGGCTGAGCTAGAAGCCACAATCTACAGCTAGGCACTTTGCAAAAAACACTACAGATTTCAATGTAAAAATGTGATGTGTCCATGTTACGTTTACTGTCGCGAGCATTAGGTCTACCCATGCAAGTGAGGTACCGTTTTTATCAGGAGACTTCAGGGAACACAGGATAGCAAAACATGTGTTATTGCCCCTTGTCTTTCTCTAAATTTTTTCCTTCCAAATGTAAGACAGTGTGTAAAAAAGAGGTCTATTTGAGAAATGCCCTGTAATTCACATGCTAGTATGGGCACCACAGAATTCAGAGATGTGCAAATAACCACTGCTTCTCAACACCTTATCTTGTGCCCATTTCGGAAATACAAAGGTTTTCTTGATACCTATTTTTCGCTCTTTATATTTCAGCAAATGAATTGCTGTACACCCGGTATACAATGAAAACCCATTGCATGGTGTAGCTCATTTATTTGCTCTGGGTACCTAGGGTTCTTGATGAACCTACAAGCCCTATATATCCCCACAACCAGAAGAGTCCAGCAGACATAACGGTATATTGCTTTGAAAAATCTGACATTGCAGGAAAAAGTTACTGAGTAAAACGTTGAGAAAAATGCCGTTTTTTTTACCTCAATTTCAATATTTTTTATTTCAGCTGTTATTTTCTGTAAAAGATTGTTTTATTGCGTTGTAGAGTGGAAAACAATTCCTGACGTTTTTTAGTTCAATTAAGTAAAGACGAACGTGAAATTAAAGTAAATTTCATTGATCAGCAAAATCAATAATCCAAGCAAGTAGTCCCAAGGTTGGATGAGAGGTCAGTCAAAGGTATACGTTGATGTAACAGCCAACACGTGTTTCGCCCCTTTGGCGGGTAAGCGGGGGCTTTCTCAAGGCTGTAGAAGATATATATAGGCAGTGTAAGTCATGAGTCAGAAATAAACTGTCAGGTGTAAAGGCATGCTGCTGATGCAATTTGTGCGTAGCATTATGTGCTTTTTGAAGGAACCGGTGAATATAAAAAGGAACCCATACCATATTCCCAAGTGTGAACCAAAGGCTTAAGTGATAAGGGCAAATGCTTAATATCTCCTATTCATTAGTGTTTTAAAAGAACGAAATTATATTACTTGTGCTAAACTGAATGGTAGGTAGGACAAGAAGTAAGACCAAAAGGATGTGTACTGGCACTCACATGCTATTAATGGAGGTTAAAAAGAGTTGTACATGAGAGGAAAATTACCAGAGACATCATATAGTGAATGTTAATAAGAGGGGTTTAAAAGAATGAAAAAACATACCTAGTTCAGAACATAATACAAAAAACTTCAGACATTGAATTGTCACAATTGTAGATAGAAACCTAAACATAAAATTATATACAATATATTTAAGAAACCAACCAAAGAAAGGAATGATGCATACCAAATAACACAGGTAAGAGCGGCCAATAAACCAAGAAATCAAATTTGCCACCTTTCACGATATTACTAAACTATGGACCAACAATATAAATATACATCAGGCGAGAATAGAAGGTATCGTGGTATTTCTAAGAAGAAGGCTATGTACAGAGTGACAAATGCGTGATAAGCTCCAAACAGTCTTTAAAACATAAGTGGGGCTCCTTATCTAGCCAGCGTGCCGAGTAACAACAGATCGGTGGCTGAGACCCAGTCTCCCTGAAAGGGAAAAGCAAAAGGTGCATACGAGCAGAATGATTTTTACCTTGTTAGAAGTTAGAAGAATGGAAAAATGGAAAAGATGCCGTAAAATTGCTGGCGCGTCCCGCGGTAAATCGCTGCAGTTCCATCGGGCAGCAACGTGATTTAAAACGCTGCGCGTCCCTTCTCTGCCTCGCGATCAGCGAAACAGAGGAGGGACACTCCATACATTGTAAAGACGAAATGTGGCGGCCATCTTGAAGCGGGTGAACGCTGTCTAATAATGGTAAAACAGCAAAGCAGAAAAAACGGGCTACAAACCTAAGTAAAACAATAGTAACCAAGTACCACACAAATTGCAGCAAGAAAAAAAAAAAGGTATTTAGAAATTCAAATAAGGACAGTTAAAAGATAAAAGTAACCTAGAAGAGAAATAAAATAAAATATGAGCCAATGAAAAACTATGGGTGTATTCTACACAGAGAATTATTAAAGGGAAAATAAACATAATTAGGAAAGGATCTATGTTGACAGCAACCAATACAATACTCAGTATGGAGACAGAGAATTGGAAAGGTGATTGTTAATCTAATAGAATGAAGATAAACAAGAAGTAATCAATAGATACCCTAGAAGGATATATTCGCCCTATAGGCTTGTACTAGAGTCATATAAGGTTGAGCATAGGATAGTATATTGATAGGAAAAATAGTTAAGAAAATAAACAAAGAAAGGGAGGTGGAAAGGGAAAAAGAGGGGACATATTGAGAAAGTATAGTATGGACCAACAATTTAGGGGAAGAAGAGAAAGACAATAGTAGCTCAAATAAAGTTAGAGCTGTCATCCATCAAAAACAACTATAGCCATACAACATTTACAGTAACCAGTAGTGCCATTCATGGTCCTGATTCAAGCCATTGTTCACCGTATCATATTGAATGATCATCCTGTTTTCTTGTTGACGTAGACGTAAATGTAGGTTACCACCTCGTGGAGACGGAGTGATGCAGTGTATTCCGATAAATTTAAAGGAACGTGCATTAAGATGAAAGGTTTTGTAGTGCTCCACGAGAGGTGCTTTAGTCTCAAGTTTCAAAATGTTCCGAAAATGTTCTTGGATTCGTTGTTTTAAGGGGCGGATCGTACTACCAATGTAAGCTTTTTGGCATGGACAGAATATCAGATACACCACGTTCCTGCTTTCACAGTTGATGAAGTCCTGAATTATGTGTTCTTGGTCATTGATGTACAGGGTAGAAGTTCGGTTGAGACACAATTTGCATATTGAACACTTAGTGCAAGTGAAGAATCCCTTAGGTTTGGGAAAGTAGAGTTCAGGGACTGGTTGTTGAAAAAAGGAGGGACAAAGTTTATCACGGAGGTTGGGGGCCCGTCGGAACCCTATTTGTGGATATTGAGTAGTAAATGGTTGAATAGATGGGTTGTTACTGATAAGGTGCCAGTGTTTACGAAGGTGTTTCCGTATTAGGTAATGACCATTGTGAAATTGGGTGATGAATCGAATAGAAGAATCTTCTTTGCGGCGCTGTGGTGAATTGATCATCTTGTTACGATCCATTTTACTCAAGTTGTTGTGCAAAGTGGTCAAAGAGCGTTGTTTGTATCCCCGGGTCAGAAGTCTCTTGGTTATTTGGGAAGAAAAAAGGTCATAATCGCTGGATTTTGAACAATTAACTTTGGCTCTTCTATACTCGCCTTGTGGAATGTTTTTGATTATACTTGGGGGGTGACAACTAGAGGCGTGCAGAATAGAATTAGCCGCTGTAGATTTTCTGTAGAATTTGGTCTGTAATTTATTGTTATCCACATAGATCAGTAAATCAAGATACTCAACCTGTGTATCCGAAATATTGTATGTGATGTCAATGTCCCATTTGTTTGGTACTAGGGACTGAAGAAATTGGGTTAAGAGTGTTCTGTTCCCTTGCCAAATCAACAAAATGTCGTCGATGTAACGACCCCAAAAAATGATGTTGTGAGAAAAATCTTCATTATGATCGCTCCACAGCCATTCCCGTTCCACCGCACCCATAAGGATACAGGCATAAGGAGGCGCAAATTTGGCCCCCATCGCCGTACCTTGGAGCTGTAGGTAGAACTGTCCATCGAAGAGAAAGTAATTACTCTCCAGACAAAATTGAAGCATGTTCAATATCATATTGTTATGGGTAGAAAAAGACACAGGTTTTGTCGAAAGTGCTATTCTAACTGCCTCTAGACCGTCCTGATGTTTAATGGAGGTATAGAGGCTGACTATATCGATGGTCACTAGGAGATAGTCAGGCTGCCAATCAATTTCTTGAAGTTTACATATAATGTCTTTTGTATCCCTCACAAAGGAAGGTAAGTTGGTCATAAATGGCTGGAGTACTTGATCAATTAAAGTCCCTAATTTGGAGCAGATAGAATTGATGCCCGATATTATAGGCCTGCCTTTAGGAGGAAAATCTTTTTTGTGTATTTTAGGTAGCAAGTACATTGTTGGCACTGTTGGATGAGAGAGAAATAGGGTAGATCTTTCTTGATATGAAATAACTTGCCGTGAAAGCCAGTAATCAAGGAGTTCTGAGAGTTGCTGTTGAATATGTACTGTAGGGTTTGAGTCTAAGCGTTTGTAGCACTTGGGATTGTGTAGTTGGCGGTAGGCCTCCTTAAGATAATCCGAGGTGTTTAGAATAACAATATTACCTCCCTTATCTGCTTCCTTGATAATGATGTTGGGATTCATTCTTAGATTGGACAGAGCTGTTCTTTGATGACGAGTAATATTTGAGGGAAGAAATTTACGTTTGTCACAGTAGCGTTTATATTCTTTATCTAGGTCTTTTAGAACTGCACGTGCAAAGTAATCAATGGAATTCCCTGCTGGGAGGGTGGGAGTAAAAGTGGATTTTGGTCTCATACCCGAGGGATGATACTGGTTAGTGTTTAGCTCAAATTGTTCAGCTAATGTACTGAGGGGAAGATCTGATTCAGTAAGATTAGCTAGATTACAAAGAAGGCCAATGTCTTCAAGGTCCCGAACAGTAATATCATGGGAGGGTGGTGAGAGCGGGGGCTCGGAGGGAGGAGAAGTAAATGTAGAGAAAAACGACTTTAGTTTGAGTTGACGTATGAATTTGAAAAAATCAATTTTGGTTTGAGTTATATTCCAAGTGTTTGTAGGGCAATAGGAAAGACCTTTATTAAGAATGTGTAGTTCGGATGAGGAAAGAGAGTAATCTGAAAGATTAACTACTAATTGGTCGTTGTGTTTAGAGGCCGGAGGTTCTTGCTGCGGGCCCGCGTTTGAATACCTGAGGTGCCCGGAGTGGCCGTTGAAGTATCTGGTAATTTTGTCCGAATTTCTTGTAGAGATCCAAGGCGAAATCGTCTTGCCTCCTCTAAAAAATTAACCCTAGGTCTAGTTGAAGAATCCTTATCTGAGTCCTCAGATGTTTCAACTTCAGAAGAAGGGATAGTATCCGGACAGCTTAGTGTGTCTAAAGGGGGATTAGAGTCCTGAACATGATCATACTTCTTACTAAAAGTATATACTCTCCCCTATTGATAATCACGAAGATCTCGTCTGAATTTACGTTTTTTTCTCTGGATGATGTCGGCCTCATAGTTATCAATGATATTATTAAGGATTGCATAGTTTTTAGTTGAGATGTCACCCCAATTAGCCTCCTCAATTCGTTGAGTAAGTTGATCAACTTCATGTTTATGATGCTCATACTGTTCCTGAGAAATATCAATGAGTTGGTGAATCATATTCATTGAAGCCATTTTTAAATTAGCTTCCCATTTTTGAAGACTCTCTTGGGAGGTGGTATCTGTAGGTGGAAAGATCAAAATGCGTAACCCCCGAGGGATACGATCATGTTCCAAATATTTCTTGAGAGAAGCCACTTCCCACCATTTAGCTGTTTCTTTTTTAAGTGACTTTTCCAAGGCTAAGAAAGTACTTCTTGCAGATGTCAAATTAGTATTACCCGAGTTGAGAGTGCCAGAATCCGATGTATTAAAAACTTGATCCAGTTTGACATTTCGTTGTTCCCTTCTATTAAGAGTGAAGGACATCATGAAGCAAGGCTTAAGCAGGAAGTCTAAGAATGAATCCCAATATCATTATCAAGGAAGCAGATAAGGGAGGTAATATTGTTATTCTAAACACCTCGGATTATCTTAAGGAGGCCTACCGCCAACTACACAATCCCAAGTGCTACAAACGCTTAGACTCAAACCCTACAGTACATATTCAACAGCAACTCTCAGAACTCCTTGATTACTGGCTTTCACGGCAAGTTATTTCATATCAAGAAAGATCTGCCCTATTTCTCTCTCATCCAACAGTGCCAACAATGTACTTGCTACCTAAAATACACAAAAAAGATTTTCCTCCTAAAGGCAGGCCTATAATATCGGGCATCAATTCTATCTGCTCCAAATTAGGGACTTTAATTGATCAAGTACTCCAGCCATTTATGACCAACTTACCTTCCTTTGTGAGGGATACAAAAGACATTATATGTAAACTTCAAGAAATTGATTGGCAGCCTGACTATCTCCTAGTGATCATCGATATAGTCAGCCTCTATACCTCCATTAAACATCAGGACGGTCTAGAGGCAGTTAGAATAGCACTTTCGACAAAACCTGTGTCTTTTTCTACCCATAACAATATGATATTGAACATGCTTCAATTTTGTCTGGAGAATAATTACTTTCTCTTCGATGGACAGTTCTACCTACAGCTCCAAGGTACGGCGATGGGGGCCAAATTTGCGCCTCCTTATGCCTGTATCCTTATGGGGGCGGTGGAACGGGAATGGCTGTGGAGCGATCATAATGAAGATTTTTCTCACAACATCATTTTTTGGGGTCGTTACATCGACGACATTTTGTTGATTTGGCAAGGGAACAGAACACTCTTAACCCAATTTCTTCAGTCCCTAGTACCAAACAAATGGGACATTGACATCACATACAATATTTCGGATACACAGGTTGAGTATCTTGATTTACTGATCTATGTGGATAACAATAAATTACAGACCAAATTCTACAGAAAATCTACAGCGGCTAATTCTATTCTGCACGCCTCTAGTTGTCACCCCCCAAGTATAATCAAAAACATTCCACAAGGCGAGTATAGAAGAGCCAAAGTTAATTGTTCAAAATCCAGCGATTATTACCTTTTTTCTTCCCAAATAACCAAGAGACTTCTGACCCGGGGATACAAACAATGCTCTTTGACCACTTCGCACAACAACTTGAGTAAAATGGATCGTAACAAGATGATCAATTCACCACAGCGCCGTAAAGAAGATTCTTCTATTCGATTCATCACCCAATTTCACAATGGTCATTACCTTATACGGAAACACCTTCATAAACACTGGCACCTTATCAGTAACAACCCATCTATTCAACCATTTACTACTCAATATCCACAAATAGGGTTCCGACGGGCCCCCAACCTCCGTGATAAACTTTGTCCCTCCTTTTTTCAACAACCAGTCCCTGAACTCTACTTTCCCAAACCTAAGGGATTCTTCACTTGCACTAAGTGTTCAATATGCAAATTGGGTCTCAACCGAACTTCTACCCTGTACATCAATGACCAAGAACACATAATTCAGGACTTCATCAACTGTGAAAGCAGGAACGTGGTGTATCTGATATTCTGTCCATGCCAAAAAGCTTACATTGGTAGTACGATCCGCCCCTTAAAACAACGAATCCAAGAACATTTTCGGAACATTTTGAAACTTGAGACTAAAGCACCTCTCGTGGAGCACTACAAAACTTTTCATCTTAATGCACGTTCCTTTAAATTTATCGGAATACACCGCATCACTCCGTCTCCACGAGGTGGTAACCTACATTTACGTCTACGTCAACAAGAAAGCAGGATGATCATTCAATATGATACGGTGAACAATGGCTTGAATCAGGACCATGAATGGCACTACTGGTTACTGTAAATGTTGTATGGCTATAGTTGTTTTTGATGGATGACAGCTCTAACTTTATTTGAGCTACTATTGTCTTTCTCTTCTTCCCCTAAATTGTTGGTCCATACTATACTTTCTCAATATGTCCCCTTTTTTTCCCTTTCCACCTCCCTTTCTTTGTTTATTTTCTTAACTATTTTTCCTATCAATATACTATCCTATGCTCAACCTTATATGACTCTAGTACAAGCCTATAGGGCGAATACATCCTTCTAGGGTATCTATTGATTACTTCTTGTTTATCTTCATTCTATTAGATTAACAATCACCTTTCCAATTCTCTGTCTCCATACTGAGTATTGTATTGGTTGCTGTCAACATAGATCCTTTCCTAATTATGTTTCTTTTCCCTTTAATAACTCTCTGTGTAGAATACACCCATAGTTTTTCTTTGGCTCATATTTTATTTTATTTCTCTTCTAGGTTACTTTTATCTTTTAACTGTCCTTATTTGAATTTCTAAATACCTTTTTTTTTCTTGCTGCAATTTGTGTGGTACTTGGTTACTATTGTTTTACTTAGGTTTGTAGCCCGTTTTTTCTGCTTTGCTGTTTTACCATTATTAGACAGCGTTCACCCGCTTCAAGATGGCCGCCACATTTCGTCTTTACAATGTATGGAGTGTCCCTCCTCTGTTTCGCTGATCGCGAGGCAGAGAAGGGACGCGCAGCGTTTTAAATCACGTTGCTGCCCGATGGAACTGCAGCGATTTACCGCGGGACGCGCAGGCGATTTTACGCCATCTTTTCCATTTTTCCATTCTTCTAACTTCTAACAAGGTAAAAATCATTCTGCTCGTATGCCCCTTTTGCTTTTCCCTTTCAGGGAGACTGGGTCTCAGCCACCGATCTGTTGTTACTCGGCACGCTGGCTAGATAAGGAGCCCCACTTATGTTTTAAAGACTGTTTGGAGCTTATTACGCATTTGTCACTCTGTACATAGCCTTCTTCTTAGAAATACCACGATACCTTCTATTCTCGTCTGATGTATATTTATATTGTTGGTCCATAGTTTAGTAATATCGTGAAAGGTGGCAAATTTGATTTCTTGGTTTATTGGCCGCTCTTACCTGTGTTATTTGGTATACATCATTCCTTTCTTTGGTTGGTTTCTTAAATATATTGTATATAATTTTATGTTTAGGTTTCTATCTACAATTGTGACAATTCAATGTCTGAAGTTTTTTGTATTATGTTCTGAACTAGGTATGTTTTTTCATTCTTTTAAACCCCTCTTATTAACATTCACTATATGATGTCTCTGGTAATTTTCCTCTCATGTACAACTCTTTTTAACCTCCATTAATAGCATGTGAGTGCCAGTACACATCCTTTTGGTCTTACTTCTTGTCCTACCTACCATTCAGTTTAGCACAAGTAATATAATTTTGTTCTTTTAAAAGACTAATGAATAGGAGATATTAAGCATTTGCCCTTATCACTTAAGCCTTTGGTTCACACTTGGGAATATGGTATGGGTTCCTTTTTATATTCACCGGTTCCCTCAAAAAGCACATAATGCTACGCACAAATTGCATCAGCAGCATGCCTTTACACCTGACAGTTTATTTCTGACTCATGACTTACACTGCCTATATATATCTTCTACAGCCTTGAGAAAGCCCCCGCTTACCCGCCAAAGGGGCGAAACACGTGCTGGCTGTTACATCAACGTATACCTTTGACTGACCTCTCATCCAACCTTGGGACTACTTGCTTGGATTATTGATTTTGCTGATCAATGAAATTTACTTTAATTTCACGTTCGTCTTTACTTAATTGGACTAAAAAACTTCAGGAATTGTTTTCCTCTCTACAACGCAATAAAACAATCTTTTGCAGCAATGTGCTTATGATCTGATAAAATCTTTGTGGGGAATCACCTTTTCATTAACCTGACTGCTATCATTGGGAGGCTTAGGGTCCAGGCCCCCCGGCCTGATTTTCCCACATCTTGTCTAATCAACCAACCATTCTATTCTAAAAAATAGGCATTCCAAGGAAGTCGATAGGCTGGACTCCTTCTTTCTTTGTTATTTTCTGTAGGAAACCTTTGTAGGATCTATACAAATTACCCCTTGCTGAATTCAGAAGTTTGTCTACTTTTCAGAAATGTTTAACTTTCTGGGATCCAGCATTGGTTTCACACCCATTTCTGTTACTAACTGAAAGGATGCAGAAAGCACAAAAAATAGTAAAAATGGGGTATGTCCCAGTAAAATGCCAAAATTGTGTTGAAAAAATGGGTTTTCTGAGTCAAGTCTGCTTGTTTCTAAAACCTGGCAAGCTGGTGATTTTAGCACCGCAAACCCTTTGTCGATGCCATTTTCAGGGAAAATACCACAAGCCTTCTTCTGCAGCCCTTTTTTCCCATTTTTTTTTTAAGTCGAAATTTTATGGTATTTTGGCTAATTTCTTGATCTCCTTCAGGGGAACCCACAAAGTCTGGGTACCTCTAGAATCCCTAGGATTTTGGAAAAAATAGGACGCAAATTTGGTGTGGGTAGCTTATGTAGACAAAAAGTTGTGAGGGCCTAAGCGCAAACTGCCCCAAATAGCCAAATATGAAAGGCCTGGCAACTGAGGGGAAAAGGCCTGGCAGCGAAGGGGTTAAGCTTGTGGTATGTTTTATTTTTGTGCTATGCTTTTATGGCCTTTGGCTGAATAAAATGTATTTGACTTGACTTGAAATTAACTAAATTAATTTTTTTAAAGCAGACGTGTTTATTTAAAAGCTAAAGTAATTAAATATACATTTTAAATTAAAATTATTTTATTTTAAAATAATTTGATGGCATGTTTTCAATCTGAAAAAAGTATTTTTTTTTAAATAATTAAGATACTTTTAGACATAACCTTTAATAACTTTAAACACATACTAAATAAAAATAAATATATTACTTAGATGAGATTCATTTTTATTAAAAAAAGCTTAAAAATACCATTCATTTACCCTAATGTGGTTACACTTATAAAAAATAAATAAATAACCATGCCAATCCTCATTGTAGCCTGCATTGGTGGCCTGAAGGCATGTCAGAATCCTAAAATAGCCGACGTGCCAAATGAGAATGCTATGGCTGCCTTTGTTCTGTTCTGGAGTGCACGTCCTTCCTCCCTTGTTTCTCTAGAGCTGTGTTACCTATAGGGAGGAGGAGGGAATCACAGTTGTTCTTCAACCAGTTATCCTTTTGGGGAAAAAAATGTCTCTCAGCTGTACTGTGGGACGAGGTGCCTGACAAGATCCTTGTAGGAGTAGCAGATGCCTGTAGACAGCTTCCTTGCCTCAGAGAAGCTGGTTAAACCCTCCATTTGAAGAGGAGAGAAAATAGTATTTAAACCAATCAAGTTTGCCTATTGGTCAATGAGCGATGCTGCGCCAGGAGATAATTCAGTGGAGGGGTGTAAGAGGTGAAGAGGGCCATTCATAGTCAGATCACCTGAGCTGCAAATGCCTTGGGGCACTACCGACATGCCCAGAAAATTACCGATGGGGGGGTTTAACGGCACAGAGGAATTGACAAAAAAGCTGTAAGAGTTCTTCTTCTCGGGTTAGCACACTTGAGGAATCCACTGATGTGATGCACACCGAACTGTAGGTAAATACGACTCACGCTGACATAGTCATCATGGCGCTGAAGTTAAGATAGTCCTTTTCTGAGCGGGTGAAAGGACAGTGGTGTCAAACATGGAAGTGCACGATTGCTAGCTGGAGTGGGATTCTGCGCACACGTGCGGTACTCTGAAATAGAGAGAAGAGTCTGAAAGTGCCTGTTTATGCTGAACTATGGAAAGTCGCTATATTTGAGGTTTTAACAACGAGAGGCAATGGTCCATTTGAGCATCTTAGAGGTGGCATCAGTCTTGCGGTTGTGGAGCGAGGGATTCTGCAATGGCTGTATGATTCCATGGAGAAGCACGCGGCCCGTTCTACATCAAATTTACCTAACCTAGAATGAGAGCCCTGAGTCCAGTATTTTGGGGAACGGCACTGTAATGGGGGCAAGGACACTTCAGGAATCAGTGAATTTGATGGTCTCTGATGAGAATATAAAAATGTTTTGCGGGTCTAATACAGTAGTGGGTGAATTGGCGATTTTGACAATTAGAGGTGATGGCACACAAGCATCTTATCTTGAATGTACATGATTGCTCAATATATGGTGGAATGGAAGCGATTTTTGTGCCGCTATGTAATCCCACTAGAAGAGCAAGGTTTTTTTTTTCCACATAAGAGTTACAGAATCCAGAATAGCAGACCTACTGGGGAACCTTACTATAATAGCCATCCTGTGATTGACAATTCCGAGAAACTATTTATAAATGCTATGAAGGACAGTGATTGGCAAATCAAAAAGGATGGCTTGCACATTCGATTATAGGCCATGTCTCCGGAACTTGCCAATGCTTGTTTAATTACTGATAGCAGTCATGCAACGGTGGGAACCGTCAGAATAGCGGTACAGCAATAGTGGCGCTGATGTAGCAACGGTGGAGGTGGTAATGTCGAGGCAGTGGTGAGAATGGTGGTAGTACTATTGGCCAAATACTGAGGTCACAATGGAATCCGACATGTCCGCATTGTGATCTCTTCCGGGGTGCCTTTGTCCTGTGGATGTGGTTCGAACAGTTACAAAGTGTCATTAACTCTTCGGTAGAGACAAGTACGGTTTATGGTTTTAGAACTGGCACGGCGTATCCCCGTTTTTGTCTTTCTTTACCTCATTTTCACGGGTAAGAGGTGTACTCAATAAACATGACGGACACGTAAAATAACTACATTACACGTATTCTTCCGCTAGAATTCAAGCGAAGAGGCCTGAAAGCTCATTTCCTATTTGAGCACTATTTGTCCTCTATCCTTTTTACAAGTACACTAATCTCCCTGTTTCTTTATACTAAAATATTCTCGCACTTAACCCCGATGTGTTCTGTCCAAAAATGGGCGTATTCTTGAATCAGCAACATCTAACTCCTAATCCAATCAGCCACACAAGAGCAGCTGCAAAGGGCAGCTGGTTTTCACCTGAAAAAGTATGCCACCAAATGGGCTCAAAATAGTTCAGGCAAAATCTTGCTCATGAAAAGAGACGTTCAGTTTAGAAGAGATACATCACACAATTAACTCTAAGGTGCTAGTCTGATTCAGTCGATGTGGCCCATTGAAAACATCTTTTGAAGAAAGCCCTTTCCAATAATAAATAATAGTGTGAGCCACCTAATATGTACCAATCTTAGATTTCTTGAAAGGGGACACAAAGTAAAAAGATAGAAGCTTTTCCTTATTCCCAACCTTATACCAACGGTAAAGCCTCTGAAATGTCCCCTTCTTTTAAAATGACTGATCTTGTTACACATCGTCAGTCGAATCTCTGAAATCAGGTAATTTCCTTTACAAATTAAGCAGAGTCAGAAACTTTGACATTAGCAATACACCAGCGAATAATTTAGGGCCTGATTACAACTTTGGCGGAGGGGGTTAATCCGTCCCAAACGTGACGGATATCCCGCCCACCGTCTTATGAGTTCCATAGGCTACAATGGACTCGTAATAGGGCGGGTGGGATATCCGTCACATTTGGGACAGATTAACCCCCTCCGCCAAAGTTGTAATCAGGCCCTTAGTATCCCATCCAGTGGCATATCCAAGCGATTTGTCTTACAACTCAGTATCCTTGGAGCTTCAGACTTCTACAACCTTATGGAGCCTTTTACTTATGAGTTTTACTTAAATGTTTCCACCTCTTCATGAGGCACGAAAACTGAACTTAAACATAGTAAACTCATCCTCAGCCTCTGGCACTTCCATTTGTACCACACTTTTTACACTTCTGGACAACACCACAAAAATACCCAGATAACCTACTATTAAATCATCAAACTTTTATCTTACACTGCCAAATACCTCCTCCTTCTAACATAAACGAACCTGCTGTTTCTGATGTAACACCAAAAGTGCCACCAATCACCCAATCAATAATGACCCGGAGTGTGTTTGTCAGGGAGAGAGTGAGCGGTTAGTGGTGGTAGGAGATTAAACAAGAAAGCAGGATAGAGCAAGAGAAAAGATGGAGAGAGAAACTATGATAATGGCAAAGGGGAGAAGCAGATGTTAGGGAGAGATGGAGAGAAGATGGAGTGATAGTGAAATATTAGGGAATATGAGCTAAAGAAAGGGACGATAAGGACACTTGCTAACACATCTTATGCTGTGTTATGCTATGCATATTTATAGAGCACACAGTCCAGTCCAGTGTATCCTGGCACTGAGCAGGTGCAAGTCTAGGCACACCTAGGGCCTAGTGGGACTACTCAAAAAGCCACGTCTTCAGCTTCTTGGGGAATTCAGGAAGTGAAGAGGGGGCTCTTATGTGTAGTAACAGATTGTTCCCTGATTTAGGAGCGATGTAGAAGGCTCAACTCCTGGATCTGGTGGAGGGGTCTGGAAAGTTTGTGAAAGCAGATCTGTTTGTTGAGGTATGTTGGGCCAGTGTTATGTAGTGCCTTGGAAGTATAAGTGAGGAGCTTGAATTGTTCTCCTTTCTCAATGGTCTGCAGCCTTCTGGTGAGTTTTTTTGTTGATCTCAGCTTGGAGGGTGTTCCAGTAGTGCAGCTTGCTTCTGCTCAGGGTGTTTGTGATGTTTTTCTGGGTGCTGTTTGGGAGCCCTTTGAAAATCTTCCTTGGCATCAGCATCTTCACTGTCTGTTTCCTTTTACTTTCATGAAGAAATCTCAGGGGCTAGGTAGCCTGCAGCTGGACGAGTATGGCGTCTGGCTGATGAGCTCCTGGCCCAGGGCCCAGTAAACAGTCTCCCCAGCTAGACAACCCCCAAGGCAGCCTCATAGAGCTACCTAGACCCCTGCAATGCTGCACAGACACTCACAGAAGTACAGTGGTGAATCCTGCCAGAGGCCGCCATACTGGTCCTTTCCTAAGCGTCGCGGACCAAATGCGTGTCCGATGCAGATGTGAGACATTCTGCAAAAAGCCATATCGTCGGCAGGGTGGCGAGGATCCGATGGGCTCCTCCCTGCCCCAGATGCTGCTCAGAGTGCTCACCATGTGGGCTGCACTCCAGGGCCTGACCCCTGGTACAGGCCCCTCCCACTTGTATGTAGAAGCTCCCAAGCCTGCACACCATAGCACAGTGACCCTCTGGGCCATGACCCTAACTATGCAGGGCATATTTGAACCCTGGAGACTGACTGAGCATGGAACCTGAGAACAAACGGCCCTACATAGCAGTGAGATATCCCATGTGGGCCCGGGGTGGCCACACATCACGTTCCAGCAGGAGGAACTCACTGCAGACGGGCCCATATTCTCAGCTGCTCCCCTACTAGAAGGGATCCTCTTCCACCAGGGTGCACGCTCATGCCTATGAGGTTGAAAAGGCAGAAAGGGCTTGAGGACTGCTGGGGGCAAATTACTAGTGAGAAAGCACCCTAAACCCACCAGGCCACCCACAGGGAGTGCAAAAACACTATGGCAGCAAAGAAGGGGGAGGCAGAACCTAATTACAAAAGAGGCCCTCTAGGCAGGTTTGGTGGCCCTTCATGACGAGATAGTGATTGTGGTAACCACACAGATGCAGGTATTAAAAGCAGACCTTGCCTCCAGCCTCTCCGAGATCACAACGGAAATCCGGGCGCTGGAAGAGTGAGTGATGATCAAATAGGGCAACATAGTAGCAAAGAGCCAGGAACTTGAGAAACTACAAGAACAGAGCAGCAAGGCAGTGTGAGAAAGGGCCTGGTTTGACATGGTTAGCCCCCAAAATTTTGCCTGGAAAATGATGTGGTTTCAAACTGTAAGTGCCCTGGGCCCCTGGTAAACAGGTTCCCAGGGCCAGATCTCTTTTCCCAAAACTGTACTATGTTTGACACTTCAGCCATTGTAAATCCCTCGTAAATTGTACCCCTGGTACCTAGTGCATGGGTACTGAAGAGAGTCCCCCAGAGCTGCAGCAGCAATTGTGCCACTGTGAGAGGCCCCACACCAGCCTTATGCAGACTGCCTTGGCAAGTGTATGACAAGGTGTATCCAGAGTTGCAAACTAGACCTGGCACTCACCAAGAGTGTCATGTCCACTAACACTGCATGCAATATAGATAAATCACCCTTCTGGCAGGACTTATAGCCCTAAGGTAGGGTGCCCTATAATGCATGTGAGGGCATATGTGTGCTTGAGCCAATATGCCCTACTGTGTCTTTGCTAATACTTAGACATAGTAAGTGTATAGGGAAGGCATAACCTATGCATGTGCTGGACACTGGTCATTACAAGTTCCCCAGCTACATGATGGTCTCTCTGACCACTGGGTTGTTTGGTATCAAACAACACAGAATACTAAACCCACACTGATAGCAGTGTTGAATTTGTACCCAGAGAGCACCTTAGAGGTGCCCCCTGCAAAATCTGCCCTGGCATAGTTTCTGACTGGTCCTAACCAGCCTGCCACCACCAGACATAATTCTTCACTCCTGGGTTAAGAGCCTGTGCTCTCAGGAACCAGAACACAAAGCCTTTCCTGGGTGAAGGTGTCACACCTCCTCCATCAGGCTGGCACCCTGCACTAGCGGTCAGCTTCAAAGGCTTTGCTGCCTTTGAAATCTGACCCCCACCTCTGCTGCTAGCAGCAGATGGCTGCCCAACAGTTTTACACACACTTTAGGTGGGAAAGCCGTTGGGAAACCTAGAAAGGATAGGAGGAGTGGCCATCCCCAGCCTGTACCACCCCTCAGGTGTGACAGGCGAGGTGACTACTCCATTTTATTTTCTTTCATATTGGATAGTAGGAAAATAGCCAGTCAGGATTAGGGATATGACCCCTTCACACAGGAAGTGGTCTCTCAGTGGGTGTAGCCACTCTAAGGTGGGTGGCCTATTGGCCACAACCAGGTACTCCCCCTAACGTAGTCCCCCAAATGCCCTCTAAATACAGTAGTTAGAGGGCATCCTTAGACCAAAACCTCAGATTCAATGGACACAAAAAGACCAGGAACAAAGAAGACCCAAGGCACAAGAACCGAAGTCCTGCTGCAGAAAGAAAAAGGTGGCAAACACTGCCTGCTGCTCCAAGGAGTGACAGTCGCCGCTGAGGTGTCGCCTGGAAACCTGAAGGACTCTACAAAACCTTGAAGAACCTCAGCGCGCTACAAATTGCCAAGAACTTCCCTTTGAGTGAAGTTATCATTCTCCTGCACCCTGCAGCCAAAGAAGCCGCAAAGTCAGGTAAAGTGACCAGCTGCTGACCAACGACCCAGACCCAGGAGCCAAGCCAAATTCCGTACCACAGCCCTGAGGACAAGACCTGCCACTGTGCCAAATTTCGTGGCACTGCAACTCTCTAGGGTTGTGGCGTAACACTACCAGGGGTACCAGACTCCCAACATCAGAAACCCAGAAGCAAAGTACAGTCCAGACTCCCAAAAGTCCAGAAGAAAGCACCTGTCAAGGGACTTCAGGATACCTGAGAACCACCACCCAGAGTGGCATTTCTGACCTGCAATCCACCCTCAAAGTCTCCTGCTAAGGACTCCAAGACCCACAACTCCTGCCTGACTTGTATGTGCTACACCTGGCCTCCCGGGCCCTAGCATTGACCAATCAGGTATGCTCTTGGGGTCCCTAACCCCTTGCTACCTCCATCCTCCAAGGCGACCCAGTGGACTGACCTTTAAGTCCAACTTTGCAGTGTGTTTCCAAGTGGTCCCCTTCTCCTTTGGGTGCCAGCTCCAAGTCCTTCAGCCGCTGCTCCCCCATGAAGCGGGAACCGCCCGGTGTTCTCCGGCATGCCCTATGGACAGTCTGACGACCTCGACCTAAAAATAGAAGGTGACATTTGTGAGAGTATTGCCTGATTTTATATAAATTTTTAACATTTTTCCCATTGATTCCTATTGTGCGTAACTACACACAAAAAAATAACATTTTCTAAACTTTGAAAAATCATAACAAAAGAAGTACTTACCATATGTTGATGATCTTGGTCTTAAAAATGTTAGAAAAATCTGAAGTATTTTTGTAAATTGGCCTTGAGTTATTTTCTGAGTGTGTGTCCACATTTATTGAGTGTGAGTACAACAAATGCTCAGCACATATCCTGGATTTGCCTAACTGCTCTCCCACACTATCACCAAAACAGAGCATTAGGTGGCCTGCTTGTTACCTCTGGATAACAAGGTGCGGTTGCTTGGACTCTCTGCACAGTGCATGTTATTTTTGTACACTATATAGAGAGCCAGCCTCCTACAGGCAGACAATGAGTTACTCATACTGTGGGAAAAATGCACAGACCTTGAGCAGTGGTTCCCAACCTGTGGTCCGGGGACCCCTGGGGGTCCACGTGGCTTAGAAAATGTAATGATATTAACAGATCAGGTCCCGAGCTTTCAGTAATGACTCATTGGGGGGGTCCCTAGTTTCCAATAATGATTCAGTGGGGGTCCCTGGGTTCCAGGACTGATAAAGTGGGGGTCACAGAAGTCAAAAGGTTGGGAACCATTGACCTAGAGGATAGACAGAGAAGCAATAACATCTGTATAAGCTATGTAGTGAACAAGAGTAGGAAGATGATGTAGTCCAAACCTGTTCCGCACTATCCTCCATGAAGAGTGCTCGGGTGAGATCCTGACTGTTCGTGCATATACAGAGACAGCACCAAGGTTGTCCCCTAACTCTAGACAGAGGGATATTATTGTGAAATCTGGCTTCTCACAGCTGAAGGACAAGATAAGGAGGGAGGCCAGAAAAGCTCACCAACTAGTTTTTTAGGACCAACACATCGAACTGTACCTGGACCTTTCTCAAGCTACACTGACCAAGAGCCAGGCCATAGGCCCAGTGTCGGAGGAACTGTGATGGTGACAGATTTGCTGTAGATTGATCTTCCACTTTGCCTTGTGATTTCAACTGAACTCTGAGTCTCACACAGTACGCACCGAAGAGGTTAAGGAATGCCAAGCCAGACCTCACGATAGATGGGAGAAACCTGCAACACTATGCCGGGTGCACTGCAAGTAACTGGATTTTATGGGTCGGATGACACTTTTGGTAGGCTCTAGATGACTGGTCAGTAGCAAACTGGGGACTGTCTGGCTGTTTCCTGCTTTTTAAGTCAACCTGGAAACTACTACTGGGGGGACTGAGTGCCACATGGTCCACAGGTAGTATTAGCACCATAACTGAATTGATGTGTGATACCTGATATGCTTTATACATGGGTAGTGCCCATAGGGTGGGCTATTGCCTGTTTTGATAGTGTTTTGACTTGCTGTCTTATTCTGGGGCATGGTGAGGCTGGGGAAGTGGAGGGGAGGTGCAAAGCGGGTCACAGGGCAACTCATCGTTTCACTTGTTCATCCTTCACAGGGATTTTCTGTTGGTGTATTTGTCTTCTGGTGGTAGGCCAGGAGACTCACCCCTGTGTAGTATAGCCCAGACCTCATACTTTAATACCTTCGCTCATTTTCTAGTGCAATGGTCGGACTAATATCATGGAATGTAAACAGCCTGAACTCACTAAATAAATGGCACAAGATATGGTGGGGGGTGCATGAAATTAACAGAGACATAGGCGGTCATTCTGACCGCGGCGGGCGGCGGTCGCCGCCCGCCATGCGGTCACTGCCAAATGGCCGCTCCGCGGTCAGGAGACCGCGGATGCCATTCTGGCTTTCCCGCTGGGCCGGCGGGCGACTGCCAAAAGGCCGCCCGCCGGCCCAGCGGGAAAGCCCCTGCAACATAGAAGCCGGCTCTGAATGGAGCCGGCGGTGTTGCAGGGGTGTGACGGGTGCAGTAGCACCCGTCGCGATTTTCACTGTCTGCAAAGCAGACAGTGAAAATCTTCATGGGGCCCTGTTAGGGGGCCCCTGCACTGCCCATGCCAGTGGCATGGGCAGTGCAGGGGCCCCCAGGGGCCCCACGACACCCGTTCCCGCCATCCTGGTTCTGGCGGTGTAAACCGCCAGAAACAGGCTGGCGGGAAGGGGGTCGGAATCCCCATGGCGGCGCTGCAAGCAGCGCCACCATGGAGGATTCCCTGGGCCAGGGGAAAACCGGCGGGAAACCGCCGGTTCCCCTTTTTTGACCGCGGCTTTACCGCCGTGGTCAGAATGGCCCTGGAAGCACTGCCAGCCTGTTGGCGGTGCTTCTGTTGCCCTCCACCCTGGCGGTCATAGACCGCCAGGGTTGGAATGAGGGCCATAGTTTGCCTACAAGAGGTTCACCTGAGACTTGCCTGTACCCATCTCAGGGACATAACCTTTTTCCTGTGCAATATTTAGTCTCCATGATAACCAAGAAAGTGGGTGTCATGATTGCTCTACACAAAGACTTCCCCTTGAGGTAAGCTGGTGCTCAAAGATGTACAGGGAGGTTTATATATCTAGAGGGTCAGTACCAGAGCAGCCCTATAATGATCTGAGTGTTTATGCTCCTAAACAAAATCAAGATCCTTCCCTTCTCAACCTGTCCCAAAAATTAGGGGACTGGGGAGCCTCTAGTCTGCTATGGGTTAGAGATTTCAGTTTAGTTCCAGATGGGACAATGGACAGATACCCCAAGGACAGGTTCCCTCACTATGCCGAAGGAGCTCCTCCTAGAATTTACAGGCTTAGGCCTGATAGACACTTGGAGGGGCTTACACCCTATTAAAGGGAACAATACATTATTTTCTCATGATTACAAGTCCTGTTCCTGTTTGGACCAGATCTTGTAAACAAAAGAAATACAGAAAACCACGGAATCCATCGCACACATCATGACCATGACGGGGGCCTCGGACTGGGGTCACTTGGGTGGGGACCCATCAGGCAGGGCCTCTTTGCCACCCGGTGTGGAAGTTTGATGTCTCCCTCCTGAAGGGCACCGCAGCAGAACAGAACATTAGAGACCAAGCTTAAACTAGCAATGAAGCATCATCAGACCTCGGTCTCCTTCAAGGACCTACGGGCTATGATCTCCCTCAAGGTTAAATTTAGTTTATGGATGACGGTGAAGTTGGATAGAGCACTAATGTGCGCACGTCAAAAGGTTATCAAGATGGGTCACTGTTGGCTTGGAGTTTCTGTGCCCAAGCGGCCTCCATGAGAAGGATATCTACTCTGCATACAGTGGAGAGTTGAAACCCTGGACAAATCTGTGACAAATCAAGGGCATTTTGGAACTTCCATACCTTGCTCTTTACTTCAGACCTGGTATCCATGAGTGATGTGAAGGCTATCTTGGCAGCGGTCCAGCTCCCTAGTCTCACAACAGTGACACCTTGGAAGACCTAATCGAAGAAGAGGAGGACGGGAGAGCCATTGCAGATCTGCTTCCTGACAAAGCAGAGTTCCTGATGGCCTCTCAAATCGGTTTTATAAATATCATTCCTCACTGATGTTGCATCTAGTGACCCTCTTCATTTTCTTCTAATCTTCTAAGATGGTCTCACCATCAATGGCCATAGCCACTATCATGTTAATTTATAAACCAGGGAAGCCTTCTGACAAATGCTGGGCATACCGGCCCTTAGCATTACTGAATTCAGATGTACAAATGTTCACAAAGGTACTTGCACACAAAACTCTCCTGCATATACCATACCTTATTGACTTCCTGACGGTCCACAGAAGCTATCTGTGGTTCACAGTGAGCCAAGAGCACTTTGCTGTGCTACCTATTGGCCTTACCAGTGGCCCTTGGGTGTTCACCAAGGTGATGGCGTTGGTTGCAGCTCTTCTGCGGAGGTCGGGGACTTCAGTTTTCCCTGACCTCGACGACTGGCTGTTGAAGGAAGGCTTGCCCCAGGCAGTTGTCACCCACCTTCAGACTACGGCAAACCTCCTGCACTCGCTGGGGTTCACTATTAACAAGTCTGTGTCACTCCTGAATCCCTCTCAGATGCTTCCTTTCATCAGAGCTGTTCTGGACATGGTACAGTTTTAGGCCTATCTTCCTGACTGACGAATCCAGGATACTCAGGCTATGACACCGATGTTTCAGCCTCAATCCTGAATTTTGGTAAGAATGACACTGAGGCTGTTGGGCCTCATGACCTCCTACATCCTGCTGGTAGCACATGCCTGCTAGCTTATGTAGGCTCTGCAGTGGGACCTGAAGGCCCAGTGGGCATAGCATTAGGGAAATCTCTCTGACATGGTCGAGATCTTGGCAGGAACTGCAAAATACCTTCAGTGGTGGCTAATGAACAATGATTGGGTCAGTGTCAACCCCCTCTCATTTCCCCAACCAGATCTAACAGTGGTGACAGATTCATCACTCTTGGGATGAGGCAGCCATCTGGAAGAGATGGAGATCAGAGGACTCTGGTCTCTAGCAAAATTTGGGCTCCACATAAACCTGTTGGAGCTTCAGGTGATTCTCTTGGCATTCAAATACTTTCTTCCTTCAATCAGGGGAAGGCTGGTGCCGTTGTTCAGGAACAACACCACCACCACGTGTTACTGCAACAAAAACAGTAGAGTGGAGCGGTGGACCCAGTGTCAAGAGGCCCTGCACATCTGGACATGGCTGGAACATCAGGGCATTTCCCTAGTGGTTCAACATCTGGTGTGCTCTCTGAATGTTAGAGCAGATTAACTCATCCGCAGATGCCTAGCAAATCACAAATTATGTCTCCATCCTGAAGTAGTGCAAGATCTCTTTAAGCAGTGGAGAGAGCCTTGGTTAGATCTGTTCTCCACTGCACAGAACACACAATGTCAGCAGTTTTGCATGCTGGAGTTTCCAAGGTGACTGTTGCTCAGAGACCCTTTTTGTCTTGAGTTTAGCTCCGGCCTCCTGTACGCCTTTTCGCCAGTACTACTCCTGCCCAGAGAATCTGAAGACGATTAGAAGCGATCAGGCCCAAGTCATTCTTGTTGATCTGAATTGGGCACAAAACGTCTGGTATACCAAGCTTTTTAGAATGACCATCGGTCACCCAGTCAGGCTGCCTCTTAGCAAGGATCTCCTGTATGAGTAACAAGGAAGAGTTCTTTACACCGAACCTGCACATTCTCCATCTTCATACGTGGAGATTGACAGTTAACAGCTTTTGACCTAACTTGTGAAGTCTGTAATGTTATTTTGACAATAAAGCATCTCTCCACCAAGTTGGTATACATCTGCCTTTGGCACAAGTTTGTGTCATTGTGTGCTGGCCACAGATTTGACCCCCTTTCTGCATCCCTCTCCCAAGTTCTATTGTTTACATTATCCTTGACCCAGCAGAGCTCTGATGTGGGCTCAGTTATTGGTTACCTTTCTGACATCATAGCATTTTTGAGTTTGCCAGACCAACCCTCCCTCTTTATGTCTCCCATAGTGACTAGGTTCCTCAAAGGCCTGCAACATATGTTTCCCACTACACCATTCATAATGCCTCAGTGGGACCTCAATTTGCTTCTCACATTTCTCATGTGTACACTGTTTGAGCCTTTCAACAGTTGCCCTCTAAGGCTCCTGACCTTCAAAACCATATTCTCAATGGCCCTTAGGTCGGACAGGAGGGTAAGTGAGTTACTTGCCCTCTCAGTGCACCCTCCTACCATTGCTTTCTATTCAGACAAGCTGGTCATTTAGACATGTGCCTCCTTCCTTCCCAAGGCCGTGACTCCTTTCCTTGTAGGCCAGAATATCACCCTGCCTACTTTCTTTGCTGTGCCTTATCCCTCTAAAGGGAAGGAGAGACTCCACCAACTGTACCAAAAAAGAGAGCTGTTGTTCTATCTTGACCGTACAAAAGAGCTCCAGGTGGATGATCAACTCTTCATTGGCTATGTCAGAACCAAGAAAGGGGACGCTATGCAGATGCAGATCATCTCACAATGGATCGTCCTATGCAATAAGATCTGCTACACATTGGTCAAGAAACAGCACCCTGAAGACTTGCAGGCTCACTCCTCTAAAACCAAGGCTGTGACCACTGCATTAGCATGCGGCATTCCTCTCCTGGACATCTGTCAGTCAGGGATTCGGGTATTACTGCACACATTCACAAAACATTAGTGTTTGGACAGACAGGTCCATTGTGACGGCCACCTTGTCCGCTCGGCCCTGGAGGACTTTTTGGTTTAGTCGAGTTCGCAGACCCACCTCCTTGGAAGTATTTCTTGGGTATCTATTCAAAGGCAAGGAATCTGCAACTAGAAGTTTATATCAGATGAACAAGTTACCTTCAGTAACACATTATTTGGCAGAGACTCTGTCTAGCTGCAGATTCCTTACCAATCATCCGTGCTCTGCGAACCAGTTAAGGTGTAAGGGACACCCTTTCACAACTTTAGTCTTTTCCACACTAGTGGTTGGTTCTCATTGTAGCTCTGTGCTCCTGTCATGGAAAGTCATGAAAGTAACTGATATCAGCCCACAGAGGTGGCGCTTCTATAGGTACTTCCACATCACTTCTGGTGTGATGATGATGACGTGGAACCGAAAGATGCCACCTACCGACGTGCAGGGGTACTGCTCAAAAAGTTTCCAGATCCAGCCTGACACCTTGAAATATTCAAAAGTAAGGAATCTGTGGCTGATAGATTCTCTACCAGCTAATGTGTTACCAAAGGTAAGTAACGTGTTCCTCACAACTATGTGCATAGTTTCCAAACTCTTTTTAAATACCTGTTTGTGGGTCGGGCAGAATTAAGGATTTTTTGGAGTTTACTGCCCCAAAAGTGCCAATTTTTCCACCTGACCATATCAGCTGGTCATAAATGCAGAAAATTATCAGATGATAATGCACATAAAGTAAGGGAACATGTACATTTCGGTTAAAAATCTACATGCTAAACCCTATTTGAAGGGAATAATTTATGATATGTAATTTTATCGCACATGATAAATAACAAACTCAAAAGTATCAAGAGGTATCAGAGTAAATCAGGTTTAATTAGGTGCAATAAATATTACATCCCCTAGCGTGGAACTAACACTCATGGTCTGCACACGTTGCGCTTTTCACTGTCTGCTGAGCAGACAGTGAAAAGCAGGGTGGGGCTGTGCCTGGGGGCCCCTGCACTGCCCATGCCAAGTGCATGGGCAGTGCAGGGGACCCCAGGGGCCCCACGACTCCCAGCCTTTCCATGGCGGTTGATCATGACCACCGGGACAACGATGGCAGGAAACTGCCGGTCCCGGCGGTGTGACTGCGGCGCTACCGCCGCAGTCATAATATGGCAATTTGTACCGCCAGGCTGTTGGCGGTACGATCGCCAAAACAACCCTGGTGGTCTTTGACCGCCAGGGTTGTAATGAGGGCCACAGTGCTTCAGCATGCTTGAAAATAAGTTCCCCTTCGCTCATCTATTTACAAAATGCAACCCAGAGGCCTGCTCATCAATTGACCGCTTACTCAGAGTCGAATTCCCATGGAATGCCAAACTGTGCATGTTTTATTTTAGATTGGAAGGATTCATTTCACATGGCAATCCCCCATTCTGAAGTTGCCAAATCTGAGGAATGGACTTCTCTGAATGCTTATAAGGGCGCACCTTAGCAACATCAATTAGTCTAGACTTCGCAAGCTGGTTACAGAGTTTTGTAGTTTGTATATCCAGTTTATATCACAAAGTAGAAAGGAAAAAATGGAAAAGAATCCTAAGCCTAAACTTGACCATATGTTTGCAGCAACAATTTTGTATGTATTAAAACTATCCATTGCCTGTTATTTTAATATAATAGTACATTCACCTTCCTACTATGTAGGTGTACTTAGAGCGTGCATGAAAACCATTTTTTTTAATGCACATCATAAGAAAATATAATTCCTATTAGTGCAAGAAAAGGGTACTTTTGGCTTTGAATTGACTGTAACTTGAAGACATGGTTTAAACACACTTGGATGAATTAAAAACAGAAAATGAAAAAGAATGGACATTAAAAAACACTTTACAAAGTAAAACAGTAAACTATTCCCTCACTAGCCTGAGCAAAAAAGGACTTTTCTTGTTAGGCAGATCCGCAGCTGTGGCCTGGTAAAATGCTGCCACTCACAGTACAAGAGAGCCAGTGGCAGAAGTGAGCTGACCCATTGCCAATTCTTGATGATGTGGCATGCAGAAGTAAAATGTGAATAACAGTTGAACAGTGCAATAGTCCAAGAGGGCTGTGGTAAGCCACTCACTGTATTTATGTACTTTTGCATTTTTCTTTATGATTTTTGTGACATAAGCCACGCTCTTGTCAGCTTGCAGACCTGTGTCTCATTCACTTGCCTATAGCGCTTATGCCTTTGACAGGGAGCAGTGCAGTCCTATTGGACTTTGGTGCTCTCGGAAGGACCCCTCTCTACTTGATGAAATCTCATGTATCAGAATGAAGCTGTCAGCATTCTCAATTAGAATGACAGACAAGGTCTAAAGTTTAAACGTTTACTCAATTAATATAAGTAAAGAAATGCATAAGCTAGACCAGTCATTTATTTAGTATATAAGCATTTAAATCATAAAGCATTGGAAGAACTCAGTAAAGTGCAAGTGGAAATCCAGCACGAATTAGCCTTCTAAGAAGGGGAAAATGAAATCTCCTAACATAGAGAAATCACGTCCTTTTATAGGACTTTAGACAAAGGATTTCATACATTTACTACACAAATACATAGTTTACAGGGTATGCACCAATGGGAAACAAGCAAGAAGACACATTTTACTACAGAATACACGCTACTACACCATTCCACACCATTCTACTACATTAGACTCGGACATTCCCAGAACCTATTTGTGTGGCATGACTTGTTACATAGTATGCAATTCGGTTGGAAACTTAGGTTGTCCTTGATTAGGCACATCATGTTCAGTGTGGCTGGGAAAGGTTAGTCATCTCAGTCCAAATCCTACAATTCTTTATTAGAGCAAGTTTATAACAGCGAAAGTGATCACGAGACACGCTAAGATGTCAAATCCATGATGGAAGAAAAACACAAAGTTGTCTTAAATTAGCTAAGCTCTGGTTCTCATGCTTTAAGCACTGCAATTCTGAAGAAAAACAGATCTCTCGGTGTGTGAATATATTATTACATTATTTGTTTATGAGTTTGTTCATGGTGTAAGGCTGACTAGACATTTAACGCTGTAGGCTGGTCCAAAAATAGAGTAATTTTAAGTCTAAATGAAGAGTGAAAAAATGTGAAAGACATTTGAACACTGCACAGATCCTGGAGATTCCATTCGTACTCAAGGTTGATGTGAGGTGAACAAGAATTATTTATTGACTCAGTTTACATAGAAAGGCAGCACGAAAAGGCTTGGACACCTGAGAAATGTTGTGTAGTTGTCAACTGGTGGATTGGTGGACTGGAAGTGTGGAACTACAGCCTCCGGGTAATTTCCCACTAGAGGGCAATGAGGCAATGAATGAGGCGCAGGCTCCTCTCAGTGAAACCTTGAACTAAGTATGATCACCTTTTACACACAAACCTTCCTCCTCTCTCCCATAAGGGTCCATTTCTGGAACAGTGAATGGGTGAATTTGTTTCTTAGATGCAAATGTTACCACGATCCGAGATGTGCCCCCTATCAGAAAAAAGATGAAGAATACAGCTCTCAAAATGTCTAAATTGGTTCAAATTGAGTCTTCCTAAACAAAGGAGAGCTGCTGCAGCCTAGAATAAATATAGCGCAAAATTAACTCGGACACCCAGGTCTAATCGGAGATTCCCATTAAGTGGATAGTTTTCATTCTAGAAGGGCAGTACTTTCCCAGATCAAACACATAACAGTTGTATTGTCTTGTTCAATTCTGTGGTAGACAGGTGTGTTGAGTACAAGGACCAAGAAAATATTCATAATCTCGCATTTTCTAGATGACCGCTAAATTTACTGTTGACCCCTCCTTATTTAAATGCCCCAATCAACCTACAGCTGATTTAATCTGGAGCAAGTAATTGAACATTTATATAGTGGAAATCATTACTTTCTCCATCACTACCCTAGTTTGGCAGTATGCATCTTGGACTGCCCCTGTCACCACTATCAAAGATAAATGTTATATCACATTGTAGTTTCTGTCTATATTTTTCTATTGGTAACGTTAGAAAGAAGGTTTCTCCCAAGCTCTACAATTCTCAGTGGAAACCCAGGCCCCTTGAACAAAACTAGGATTTGTTGGCTACTTTTCTACCATTGACTGCGCTTCTTGCTGCGTGGCGAGGTTTCTCTGTACATGCATCCACAAAATCCAAATACCAAAACACACTATACCTCGTTTCCTTTTGCATTTTTCCTTTCGCTATGACTCCTGTTTCAGTTTAAAGATGGATATCAATAGACTGCGCTACATTATCTTCTGTCTTCAATGGCCCAGAGAGAAGAGAGAAGCAAAGCGCAGACTTCGGTGCCTCAGACCCTCAACCACAGCTATTTTATTGGTCTGTAGCATGGTATGTTTCATACTCCCAACTAATGTCTTATCTCCTGATCAACCTTTTTTAGATGTCACTTTGGATGTAAGTATACTCGCAGAGCAATTATAGGTAATAGTCATATGTAGGTGTCAGCCACCAAGGTCCTCATTACAGGAGCCTGTATAATTCTGGATACTTCTGTTATAATTTCGGATTTCATTATATTGTTATTGGCATTAGCACACATATCTGACTTGTGCGTTTGGCGTTGACTCCTGCAGTTCTCCCAGGTTACATTTTGTCAGGTCAAACCTGCAGAAACTTATGAAGGGAAAGCACCCAGTAAATTCCAGCGCATGGAGGTTTGGGGCATTAATACCAGTGTTCGTATGTTAGCCCCCATGATTGGGGACAAATTCCATTAGGTGCTGTTTGTGGTAACTATGAACTCCGACCCAGAAGTATTCGATTTCATGGTGTGCAATAAATGTAGGCGGAAATACCACACCACACATGAAGTGGCACACAATTCTGGAGGTAATAAATTTGAAATGAATTCTTAAAGATGTTTTGTAGTACTGGTGTCAACAATCCTCAATTATTCATTCCAAAATCCTTGTTTAATAAAAAGAGGTAACATGACCACTATATCAGTGTATTACTCAACAATTTAATAGCACGCTACTTAACAGTCTGATTTTTCCGACACCAGCAAAACTTTATAAAGGTTTGCAAATAAAAAAAATAAGGAATTAATAAAAAGTAGACCATCTATGTATCCGTGCTCAGCCATCTTATGTTTAAGAGGACTATAATTTCTTTGGATAAAGTGTTTGGATCAGTGAATACTAGCATTAGGGCCTTAAGACATAGGCCCTCATTATGACATCGATGCGACGGGCGCTAGAAGACCGCCCGCCATATTATGGACACAGCAGGACTTCCGCCACAATAAGGGTGGAAATCCTGCAGTAGCCATGCTGGCGGATGGTGGTGCCTTGGCGCTGCTACCACCAGCACCGCCCCACCAATAGGACGCCGACAGCCATATTAAGGCCATTAGGACGGCCTACTGGTGTCCTGCTGGCAGGGTGCTGCTGGAGGAAGCACCGCCCCTTCCCTGCTGGAAAACCTTCTCAATGGACAAGGTAAGCCGGGCGTCCAACAGGGGAAGGGGGTGGGAGGGTGGGGGTGTTGTGTGTGAAAGTGTGGTGTCTACCTGTGTGTATGAATGTGTGAGTGAGTGTGTGAATGCGTCTGTGAGTGTTGTGGTGTATGCGTGGTTGTAGGCTTGTGAGTGAATGCGTGTAAGAAAGTTTAAGTGAGTGCATGTCTGTATGTGTGTTATGCATGTGTGCCTGAATAGGTGTTTGGATGTCTGTGTGAATGCGTGCCTGAATGCGTGTGAGTATGTATGAGTGAATGCATGTATGAAGGTGTAGGTGAATGGGTGTATACGTGGTGTGTGTAGGAGTCTGTGTGCATGTATATGGGAGGGGGTGTGTGGGGTGAGGGGCACTGTGACTGTAGGGAGTGTGGGGTGATGTGAGTGTGGCTGTGTGCGTGTATGGCTGTGGGGGCAGTTATGTGGTGGGTGCGTGTCTGTGTGTGCCTGAATGGGTGTCTTGTGTGTGAGTGTGTGCATCTATGGGGGTGGGGGTGTTTGGGAATGAATCAGAGGGGGTGGGGTGAGCGAATGAATCAGAGGGGGTGGGGGTGTGTGTGTTTGGATCGGGAGTGGGGGAAGGTTGTGTATGCATGGTTTTCGTGGCGTTTCTAACGACATGGAAACCATGGCGGTAGACCGGATCATAATACTACTGGCGGTACTCTGTGGGCTGCCGGGTCAGAGATTAAAATCTACGGCCCGGCAGCTCATACTGCCATGGCGGTATGAGTGGAGATGTGCCAGCCCGCCACACTCATAATGTGGCGGTATACACCACCAGCCTGTTGGCGGTGATACCGCCACATTAACCCTGGCGGTCAAAAGACCGCCAGGGTCATAATGACCCCCATAGTTTCCTTAAATGTCCAGAGTGATTAAAACCCACAGACCTACGATCTTTCAATGCACTCTTAATTGGTGCGAGTTGGATACAACTGTTGACAAGCATTTATCATTCGGAAATGCTGCCACAGGTGGTCTAGCGAGCACAAACTTTAACTGAGCATGAGAACCACAGTTCTATTTTATTTTGCCTTCAACTCCAGGGTCTTCACCTAGCTGAATCAGAGCACACCTTTGGTGTTGAACTGATGCACAATCTCTTGCTTCTAAGATGAGTTGAGAATGCCACAGTGCACTCAAGCGAAGAGCGCATTCTGAGACACCGTTGTTGAGGAAAATCTTCATCTTCATTCTGAGGTAATTCAGAATCTTCTTGAAAAGCCGACTGAAGGGCCTGCCTTATGGTGGCCTTGTTTCTCTTCTGCCAGGGGCTACCCACTAGAAAGTGTAGGATAGGGATGATGCAACTGTTAATGTAGAAGCTGTAAAAGACAATTATCCTGAATGCAGGTGGCACAATGGGAAGCTCAAAAGCAAAAGAAAAGTGATTAGATAGATTGCCATAGAGAGGAAAAGAAATGTAAAGACGGTGATGAGAATGAGGACAGAGGGCCTCACACTGTGATGCCTCTGTGACTTCTTGCAAATTTTGTTGAGCAAGACCAGATTGGGTAGAAGCATTACAGGTGTTAAAAAAATATAAAACAGCCTCAAATATGATAAATTCTTTACAGATTCCATATGTAAAACTAGGGAAAATTTATGTTACAGGCAACATACAAGAAAAGACCCATAACATGAGGCACACTATGGTGGACTGGTACCTGGGACGGTGACATCAATAGCATCTTGGGTAAACAACAGAGAGGTACCTCTCCACACTGATGGTGGTAAGGAGGAACAGGCTGGTCTGATACCCAAATGCTGTTATTAAAGTTATGATGTAGAAGGGAAGAGATACCATAATTAATCTGTGTGTAGGCAACAGATAAAGCAGGATCATAATGAAGGAAAATAAAAGAAAAGAAGAAACATAAATTCAGGAATAGACAAGTTTAAAGTGTATGTGATAAAATATGTTCTGGAGATTCAAGCCGTGAGGTACCAGAGAACAATTCCATTCCCAACTAGTCAAAACAAAGAAATGAACAAGACGCCGTAGAACTGGGCCCTTAAAATTTAAATCTGGGGAGCATAGACTATGGCCCTCATTATGAACATGGCGGCAATCACCATGCTGCTGGCGGTGGCGGTAACGACCGCAAACAGTCTGGCGTTCCGGACCACCAAGTAATGAAGCACATGAGAAACAGCCAGTGGGCAATCCAAACACTACCAGCATTGGAGTGCCGATAACGACGGAAGAGGCCACCCACAGGCCGACGGAAAGGCTCCACCCGCCCAACAAATAATGAACACAAGACTGCCGTCAGTTCCGGTGCAGGAACCACTGTGGCGGAAGGAAACCAAATAAAAGGAAACACTCACTGTAGGCACACACAACACGCTGAAGCAGACATGGAGAGAGAGTTGCAAATAATGCCAGTCCTGCTCCTTGCAATATACCTCCACGACCGTGACCGCAGACAAAGACGACAACGGTAAGTACAGCAACCTAGTAAACAAGGGAAGAAAGGGCACAGTTACACACCCACCCACCCTGCAATGCACCCCCAACCCTTCACACCATCACAAGCCATACACACCAGAATAAGAGGTACTTACCGACACAAGGCAAATAAAACCTGCCCAAAGTACACATATGTGCACACCACCCCCCCACAATTAAACGATGAACCACGTCACCATATTGTGCCAACAGCACCACTGGGCACACAATCTTTAACACAAAATTATTATAGGAATGTCCAAATAAGGCCATTGGCCAGTTAATGATAAATAGCCTGAAGGGCCCAAATGGGCCGAACTTGACTCCCACATGTGCACAGGGTACTCCACCGTAAAGGGACATCAATGTGGCAGCCAGGCACCTCAGGGAACAGGGGCAGGGGATAGCAGGGGTGGGGACTTACGTCTGGGGGGGGGCTTGGGCTTACTTTTGGGAGGTGGAGGGGTTTGGGTTTGCCCTTGGAAGGTGTGGGAGCAGGCTTGGACTAGGGGGGTGGCAGATGGACCTGGGGCAGCACAGGGCTTCTTCCTTTCTGGGGAAGGGGGACAGGAATGGGAAGGGTGGACTTAGACGAGGAAGGAGTGGACAGGGCAAGGAAATGGCCATGTTTAGGGACGAGACAGGGTGGGCCAGTGGGTTCTAAAAGGACAACACGGGACAGGAAAAGTTTTTTAGGGCCAGTTGGGGTGGATTTGGAGGAAGGTGTGGGAGTGGAGGTAGAGGGAGTGCTTGTAACAGGTGTAGGTATGCTGGACGTGGATGCAGGCGCCTGTACAGTATGCTGATGTGCGGTGGATGTGTGTTGAGTGGGTGTCTGTGAACGTTTGAGTGTCTTGGGAGGAGGGGGGTGGACACAGTGGGACAAGACAGGCTGCCAGTGTAAATGGATGCTTTCTGGGTGTCTGCAGGTCTGGTAAGAGTGCTGCATGTGTCAGTCAATGTTGTTGTGGTGAGTGCAGGTGTGGTGTCTGGTGTGGATGACTGGATGTCAGATGTTGTGGTCTCTGCAAGAATGGGGCCAGCAGCGATGACTGAGGGTGCAGTGCTTGTGGGTGTGCATGTCGAGGTGACAGACAGGGAGGCGGGAGAAGTGGGGGAAGTGGATGTTGTCGTGTGTGCCATTTGTATGTTGGCTGTGTGTATGCCTGTAGTGGGAAGTGTGGTGCTTGTGTTTCTCTGTGTGCTTCTTGTGTGTTGAGGTGTGTGCATGGCTGTCTGAACATGTGCTTGTTATGGGTGATGGGAGTGGGGTGCTGGAAGGGGAAGAGGTGGTTGGAGGGAGGACGGAAAGACCAGGGACACTGGCTGACGTCAAAGAGGAGGCCAGAGCCTGAAAAGATCTCTGTAGGCCAGACATGGCCCAGTGAATGCCTTCCAGTTATGCATTGCATTGCTGCATCTGGGATGCTAGCCCCTGGATGGCATTCACAATGGTTGTCTGCCCTACAGAGATGGTCCTCAGGAGGTCAATATCCTCATCCGTGAGGGCAGCAGGGCTGACTGGGGTAGGGAATGAGGTGCCTGGGGCGAAGGAGACGCCCACCCTCCTGGGTGAGCGGGCACGGTCAACTGGGTGGGGAGCAACTGGGAGGGCGGTGATGGTATGGGGGGTGGCGGAAGATGACAACGAATGGGTGGGCCCAGTAGGGTCCGCCACCACCAGGGAGCTCCCATCGGAGGAGGTATCAGAGTCACTACCGCCAGTGGTAGTTGCCTCCCCCGTGGTACTCCCCTTGCCCTCTAACACACTGGTCCCCTTGGCATCGGTCGACGTTGCCTCCTTGGAACCGTGGGCCGCTGCATCTCCACTCGGCGGCGCCACTGCTCCCTCGCCAGATGATGCTTATGTACACAAAGAGCACAAGAGCACAGGGGTGGGGAGACAAAACATGATAGAAACTGTAAATACCAGAATGGAATGACATACTTGGTGCACACACACTCCCATCCAGCTTACACACCTACACGCAGCACCTTCAACTATAGTCTTGATTATGACCTTGACTAGTGGCCACTACTCCAGCATAAAACTCATTTCCCACATGAAACACAGACCTGATGAACTGTGTGGACTACACACATGCGGGACCATGGCCAGCAAATGCACCCACTAGTCCATGTGCCCACAAAGAACCCTACAGTACAGGAAGATCAATGCTCAAGGGCCTATTGTGACTGTTTAGACCTGCCCATAACCATTTCCATGCCCATGGGGGGCAGGACTGCTGGAAGACACCTGTCAGAATGCCTGGCACTAGACAGCATACATACCACAGCACCCAAACACATCCATCAAAGTGGTATGAAACAGTGTTGGTACTCCATTGTGGCTGCTGTGCTGCCTTCAAGCACCCATCCAAATCTGGATATGCCACCGCCAGAATGCAGCACATTAGGGGGGTCAGGGTCTGACGGCACCCCTTCCCTGCTGGGAGGCCTTCCCCAGCTGGGCCTCGCAGCTCTTCCTGGCCCAGCGCTGCAGGTCCTCCCACCGCTTCCTGCAGTGGGTGTTCTGCCGGTTGTAGACCCCCAGGGTCCGCACCTCCCTGCCGATGGCCTGCCAGAGTCCCCTCTTCTGATGCGCGCTGACCTGTATGGGACACACAGAGAAGAAAAACAGACATCAGGATATGCCCGTCTGATACAACTGACATGTTGTCCCCAATGAGACGTATACTTCACAGGATCATTTTACCATCTCACTAACAGTACTTGCCACACAATCTACGCCTGTACAGTTACAAATTGACCACACATGCATACAGGCATCCACCACCATCACATACATCCATGCAAGACAACCGCCAACTCACCTGCTCCTCTGGTCGCCCATATAACTTGGCAGACAGGGGTAGGACCCCGAACACCAGCTTCTCCACCTCCACGGTGAAGGCCGGGGCCCTTTCCCCTGTGACACGTGCCATTGGAGTAACCAGACTCAGGTCACAGCAGCACACTCAGTGGAGTACTTGCATGCATGGGATTCGGGAGTCAAGTGAAATTGGGGTGACGACATGACGTACGCTCCGCAGCGGTGTGCACCGTCACCGCCGGCTGCGATCATGATAGGCCCAGTCTCCCCATTGACAACCATGTAAACCAATGAATGGGTGCATTGCGGTGAACATCGTCTTCCGCCATGACAACTACCACCAGCGGAATGATATCACTTCCACTCCTCCATATCTGAATGGCAGGAGGCTGCCATTTTGCTAGCACCACGTACATATTTTCTGGTCATGGGCCCAAATCAGGGCCTTCAGATCCTAGCCCTTAGTCGCCTGCCCACATGAGTGTCTGTTCCTCATATCAGTCCAGAGGTATCACTGCATACATGTCCCTAAAGTTGTACATCATACATCGCTTGTGTGTGTAACCTACGTATTGTACAGCAGTTATTGATACTCAACATGTTTTGCATGTTTATATGTGTCCCTCATATGTGTTCTTTTCTCCCCCATAGGTACAGACCCATGTGGCGAGGGAGGGCCCCATCTGTGTACAGACCTCTTGTTGATTTGGATACCATGGTGGAAGGTCACATCATTGTCACCTACAGACTCAATCGTACAACAATCCAGGACCTATGTACTTTACTGGATCTTGTACTGAGACTGGCTAATCGGAATCAGCATGCCATCCCTACTGAAGTGCAAGTGCTCTCTGTATTCAATTTCTTGGCTACGGGCTCATTTCAGGTGACAGTGGGCAAGGGTGCAGGGTTCTCACAGCCAATGTTTAGCCTCGTCCTGTCAAAATTCCTGGATGCATTTGTACAACACATGCAGACATATGACAAGTTTCCCCAAAGAGCTGAACTCCCTGCCATCAAGTCTGAATTTTATGCCTTTGCTAGTACTCCCCATGTGATAGGTGCCATCGATGGCACCCACATAGCTCTCATCCCCCCCCAAGAGTGAATGAACAGGCAATCAGGAACAGAAAGAACTTCCACTCAATGAATATACAATTGGTGTGTACTGCTGACCAGTACATATCATATGTAAATGCCATGTTTCCAGGATCAATTCATGATTCCTTTGTCCTGAGGAACAGCAGTGTGCCATACATGATGGAACAACTACAAGGGGACAGAGGATGGCTCATAGGTGAGTGTGTATGACACTGGATGAGTACATAGCTGACAGCCAGGCTGTATGCAAGTCATGGCAGTTTGATACAGTCCTGTTTCAACCACTTTTGCAGATGATTCTGGCTACCCCAACTTGTAATGGCTCTAGAAACCTGTGAGAAATCCCAGGACAGATGCAGAGAGGAATTATAATGAGGCCCATGGATGTACTATGAGGGTGATTGAGCGCACTATAGGTCTCCTAAAGGCTAGATTTCATTGCCTCCATCTCTCTGGGGTATCCCTGTGCTATGGCCCTGACAAGGTGTGTAGAACAGTGGTGGTCTGCTGCATACTGACCAACATGGCTATGAGGAGAGCTATCCCCCTACCAGAGGAGGAGGGTGCTATACATCCAGACCTGCTACCTCTGGGAGGGGATGAGAGTGATGGTGAGGATGAAGAGGGAGAAGATGTCCACTCCAGGAACCAGCTGATCCACCTATACTTCCAGTGACTATGAGGTACTGTTCACTGATGATGTTGTCTGCACTGCATAATGTTTGTCTGACTCATTGGTTTGGGGATGTGGTGTCTGTAGTCATTGTTACTGTTACCTTCAGACTAATGTGGCATGGGGCATGGTAACAAACATGGTGTACATTTGGGTTTACTCCAGAAGATATTGTGCGTGGGGTATCATTCCTGAAATAAAGGTATGAATATGGAATTGACTGGCAAATGCATTCACACTTACAATCTAATATTCATAATGACAGGGGACATACGAGTTGGTGTAAATGTGTTTTATTACGTGTCACAATTGCATAGGTGTGCTGTACAGTGATAGGGAGTGGGCTCATGGTGGATATGCATATCAGGTATATGGGCTCAGCGACTGGTGGCAGTGGGTATTGGTCCATATGTCCCTTGCAAGTTGTTATGTTGCTATTGGCAGGTGAGGATGGTAGCACAGTGCCACTCTTGGGAGACAGTTCAGGTCAAAGTCACTTCTTTGTGGGGGGCCTTGGTCTTGGAAGGTGTTTCAGTGCCATAACTGGGTCTGAGGGCACGTTTGAGTGTCTGGTGCTGGGCTGCACGGGTAGAGGTGCTGGTCTCTTGTGTGTCTTCTGCCAGTGCCACCAGTCCAGTTGCTGCTGCTGATGTAGAGGGCTGGTCTGTGTCCTGGGCAGTGGTAGGGGCTTCCAGGTTTGTGGGGTCTCAGGCTGGCTTGGGTAGTGGTGCTGCAGCACCCTGCAATACTAGCCTTGGTGGCATTGAGTTCTTTCCACTGCTCCATGGTCTCTTGGTGTTGGGCTATCTGCAGCCTATGACTCTGCTCCAGGGTGGCCAGGATCTGGCCCATCCTGTCTTGGGTATGGTGGTATGCTCCCAGGACCTCAGAGATCACCTCCTGGGCTGCAGCATCCATCCTTTGGCCTGCCCCCTGGGCCACTAAAGCCCTCTCACTGGGCCTAGCCCCCTGTGCCTGTGTCCCCTGCTCAGGTCTGGCAGTCCCACTTGCACTAGGGCCATCATCATCATGCCTGTTAGTTGGTGGTGGCTCTGGCCTCTGTACATGTGGTCCGCCAGTCTGTCACCTGGAGACACTAGTGTGGGGTCGTTTGGCCCGAGCTGATGGTGGTGGCTGGGTGGTAGGGGTGTCAGTGGTAACGTGGGTGGGGCTGCTGGAGGGTGACAGCCCAGGACTGTGTTACGGGCCAGGGTATCCCTCACTGTCCATACATCCCTCTCCAGTCTCCTGAGTGGGGCATCTGTATCCATGTGGGGCGCTGGCACTCCTTGGCCTTTTTCGTCAGGGTGGCATGGGTGGTGGTGCCTGGGGGGGAATGGACATGTATGTTACATGTTCTAATTCGAATAAGGATGCAAAGCTCTGTCCTATTTTTTGCTGTTTATTTCCATTTTGGGCCTTGCAGGGACCTATTGTGGGGTTGTCCTTACATTTTTCATGGGAAGTGGAGGTGCATTGTGGGTGTCATAATGCCATTGTGATTCCTTGCAGGGGTAGGTGGCTGTGCACAGGGGGAGGGATTTGGGCCTGTTAGTGGGTTTGTGGGCATGCAGGGTGACTGGACATAGTGATTGTGGCCTGGGTGGGGTAGTGGCCCTGGCGGTAGCTGGAGGGGTGGGGTGGTACATGCATTATAGGTGTTGTGGATATGAAGAAATTGGAGATGACTCGAGTCCAGTCCTCCAGTGAGTCAAGTGAGGCCCTCAGGGTGCAGGATAGCCAGTACCTTCTCCTCCCAGTCAGTGTAGTTGGGGGGTGTAGGTGGGGGTCCTCGCCCAGTCTTCTGGACCGCAATGTTGTGCCTGCATGCCATAGACCTCACCTTCCCGTGCAGGTCGTTCCATCGCTTGCGGATGTCGTCCCTTGTGCGTGGATGGTTTCCCACTGTGTTGACCTTGTTTACAATCGTCAGCCATAACTCCATCTTCCAGGCAATGGGTGTGTGCTGGACCTATGCCCCGAAGATTTGTGGCTCGACCTTCAGTATTTCATCCACCATTGTCCTTAACTCTCTATCCGTGACGCAGGGGTACTTGGGGGTGTTATGGTGTGTGTTGTGGGTGGTGTGTTGTAGGATTATTGGTGAGGGTGCTGTTGTGTGGTTGGGTGTGTGACTTGTGTGATGCTGAGTTCAGTGTATGCGTGTTGTGTTGTCAATATCTGTCGTGCTGTTGGCATTGCAAAGGATTGTGGGGTGTGTATGTGAGTGTTTTATAGTGTTGTGGATGTGTGTCAGGTGTGTGGGTTTCAAACTTGCCAATGTGTGCATTTCTTGCTGTTGGGTTCCATTGCTGGCTGTGGCGGTCCGTACCGCCAATGGTCGTTCGACATCCACTATCCGCCGCAGTGATTTGTGCATCATTATTTGGAGGGTGGAGGATTTGTCTGCTTGGCGGTGGCGGTGTGGGGTGTACAGCCTTTCCGCCATCAAGGGCCCTGGCGGTAGCTGGAGGTAGCAGAATTTTGGGAGGTTTCTGTTTTTGGCATCATTATATGGCGGTGTGCTGTTCACTGCCAATGGCGGTCTTCTGTTCACCATCGCCACGGCGGTCGGCGGTGTTTCCAGCCATGTTCATAATGACCACCTGTGTCTGTGGTATTAAGGTCTTTAAAATATTCTTCCATTCAAGCAAAACTCTGAAAAATAGTATTATGATCCTGTGTAGATGAACCGTGGTGCCCAAAATTGTTCCTCTAACCTGTGAGAGATAATAACAGAGATAAAAACACAGAATATGATAATATAGACAGGGCATTTCAGCATTGCTCTTACAAATTAATAAGGATAGAAAAGAGACAGTTTGCTGCTCTCTCATCAGAAACTTTATTTGTTCTGTTCAATAAATAATAACTTTTATTCGGCTGACAGCCATAAAAGATATTTGTTCTGCTAAAATCTGTTGCTTTTATTTTGTGTCTCATTGATAAACCAAATCATGCTGCCTTCTATCCAAGTAAGCAGCACTACATTGTATACTTCGGCATTCTCTGCACATCTAGCATAACCTATTGAATGAGTCTCTGTCTAAGGGTGTTCAAGGTCCTCTTCAAGCGGCTGTATTGGGTGAGGTGCACCCTCCACAGAGACTGCAATCTCCAAGGTGATGGCTGACCAATACCATGAAGGAAACTTTCCCTGATATCCTATCTTATAAACATCATCCCTCATGTTAGACATATCCTTGCAAAAGCTGTATCTTTGGGTTTGGGACGGGTGGGATTGGTTCTTGGTTTGAGAGGGGGAGACTGCTTCTTCAGAGGAATGGACTTCTTCCTGGGGGGAGGGGTATGGGTGCTTGCTGGGGGGTCAGGTGCGACAGGAGGACTTGGAGGTGGAAGTGATGGGTTGGAAGGTGGGTTGGGGCCTCTTGGGTTTGGGAGGTGGGTGGAAGGAACAGGGGAACGGGCAAGCTCAAACAAAAAACTTTCCTTAGGAACACAGGGTCGGCCATCAGATGGGGTGGGGATTTGGAGGTTGAGGGAGTGGTTGTCTGCTGTGTCAGTGTGGATGTCTTGGGTGGGTGCGTGTGTGAGGTATGCTTCTGTGTTATACCTGGCATCCTTGGTGTGGCCTCCCCTGTCTTTTTTGCTTCTGCTTTCCAGGTTTTGAATGTGTTGGACTTTGTTTTTGTTGTTTTTGGTACTCTGGGCACTTTAACACTGCTGACCAGTGCCAATGTGCAAGTGCTCCATGTGTAAAATACATGTGTGATTGGCTTATCCATGATTGACATATTTGATTTACTAGTAAGTCCCTAGTAAAGTGTACTAGAAGTGCCCAGGGCATGTAAATCAAATGCTACTTGTGGGCCTGCAGCATTGATTGTGCCACCCACCTGAGTAGCCGTGTAAACATGGCTCAGACCTGCCACTGCTGTGTCTGTGTGTGCAGTTTTAAACTGCCAATTCGACCTGGCAAGTGTGCCAACTTGCCAGGTCTAAACCTTCAATTTTTCTACATGTGAGGCACTCTTAAGGTAGGCCATAGGTAGCCCTATGGGCAGGGTGCAGTGTATGTTAAAGGTGGGACATTTACTGATGTGTTTTATATGTCCTAACAGTGAAATACTGCTAAACTCAGCTTTCACTGTTGCAAAGCCTTTCGCTCTCATAGGGTAACATGGGGGCTGCCTTTAAATATAATTAAAGTTTAGATTCCCTTTGGGAGCAGATAGAAATATAGGGGTTGGGATCTCTGCACTTATAATTTTTAAAATACATCTTTTAGTGAAGGTGGTTTTTAGATTGTTAGTTTGAAAATGCCACTTTTAGAAAGTGGGCATTTTTCTTACTTAAACCATTCTGTGACTCTGCATGTTTGAGGATTGCCTGTATGGGTCAGACTGACAGTTGGGCTGTTTGTGAATACCCTCTAGACAGTGAGACAAAGGGAGCTGGGCTGCAGCCTGCATATCCTGATGGGCCATCTGAGCTAGCGCGGAGGGAGGAGTGGTCACTTACACCTGAATGGGTTGTGCCTGCCATCACACAACACTGTCTCCAACTCCCTGGTGTGAGTCTGGAGCCTGGCCTGGGCAAGGCAGGATCTTGCAAACAAGAGAGACTTCAGTTTGAAGTTTGACAACTTCAAAGGCAAAAAGGGGTATACGTATTGGACACAACCCCTGAAAATCAGATTATTTCTAGGGTCAAGAGGAACCTCTGCCAAGGAGAAGAGCTGAAGAGCTGAGGAGGAGTGCTGCCCCTGCCTGTGATTGTGCTTTTCTGGGCTATCCTGCAGTTGCTGCTTCTGCCTGTGAAAGGGGACAAAGATTGGACTTCCTGCTTGAGAAGAATCTCCAAGGGCTTGAACTGTGCTTGCCTCCTGTTGTTGAAGTCCCAGGGCCATCAAAGACTTCCTCTGCCAGCACCTGGACTCTCTAGTGAGATTCCTGCCATGCCCCATCCAGTCCCTGGGCCCTTGAAAGGGCCTTGAAAGGTGAAGCTGGTGGAAAAGGAAAGAAAACCATGCACAGACCAACCTGCGGGGACATTTTCAACACATCATATGCAACGCAGCTCATAAACGATGCGCCACTGGCCTCGTGGCTGAAATCGACACTCCACGCATCGAGGCTGGAGAAATGACGCACAACATCCGCTTGTGGTTGCTGACACTGTGTGACCGGATTTCGAACGCAACATCGGTGGACGTGACAAATCGATGTAAAGCCTGCCCCAACCCAAAGTGCTCCTCTAGATATCGATGCATCGTTCTCTTGCCAATGAGAAAAATGACACATCGCCAACCTGACCGGAGAAGAAACAATGCATGGCATCACTTGTGAATAAGGAATCGACGCATCGCTGACTTTTCCGACTCACGCTCACCGCTGTGGCTTTATTTTTGATGCAAACCAGGTACTTTGTGTAACAACAACGTTTCCATTGTTTTCTATAATTTAAGACTCTGAGGCCCTCATTATGACATTGGCGGTAAATCCCACTTACCGTCACGCTGACTGCCGCCAACTCACCACCGCCGCCGCAGATATCCGTTCACCATATTATGACACACATACACCAATCCGTCAGTATTCAGCCACATATACAAATCCGCCACATCAAATGTCAGTGATAAAATGGCATTATCAAAACCCACACTGTTACGGCAACAGAACTACGCCCATCACATTATGACCCACGAATCACCATGGCGGACATTCAACAGCAGTAAATCATTGGCGGTACATACTGCCGTGCTCAAAATACACACACACATACAAAACAACATTACATTGGACAATTCAAACAACACACACCTGACACCCATACACACACCACACCCACACACCCACACCACTATAAAACACACACCCACATTACCCACAACCCCTTACGAATACAAACCATTGCCACCCAACAGACACCAAGAACACAGACACAACCAGAGCCACACACTATACCCACCTATACACCACTCATGCACCCCACATCACACACCCCAACACTTTACCCAACACATCCTCACCTACACACCTCATACAACTCCCATGGAACCACAAAGACACCCCGCTTCACAGAGGAGAAGCTAAGGGTCATGGTGGAGAAAATCATCAGGGTAGAGGCACAGTTTTTTGGAGCACACAGATGTCGATAGCTAGGAAGATGGAGCTATGGCGGAGAATCGTGGACAGGATCAATGCCGTGGGAGAGCACCCAAGAACTAGGGATGACATCAGGAAGAGGTGGTATGACCTACGGGGGAAGGTATGTTCTATTACAGCAAGACACCAGCTCGCTGTACAGAGGACTGGCGGTGGACCTCCACCTCCTCCCCCACAACTAACAGCATGGGAGGAGCAAGTCTTGGCAATCCTGCATCCTGAGGGCCTGGCCGGAGTACGAGGAGAACTGGACTCTGGTAAGTCACCTCTCTACTACTATTACCCCACTACCTGTATGCCATCACATACCCCCACTCTCACTCCCATCACCCCACTACATCCCACACACCCCTCCATCACATCTCACTCATCCCAATGCCAAGCCCTGCATACTGTAACAATCCATGGACACCACTCACAGCCCTGCATGGACAGTCATCACTAAAGCATGCACACTATAGAGAACTAACAATCCCACCATACACCAACATACACAAGTGAAAGCTGCCAGGGCAAATCAAACCACAGAGGACAAGTCACAGATGCACAATATGTCAGACACAGAAACCATAACACATCATTTACATCCCCACAGGTACCCCAGCTAATGTCAGCGGAGAGGAGTTGCCAGCAATATCCAGTCCCCCAACAGAAGAGGCCCACAGTGATGACAGCAACTCTGGTCTTCAGGATCTGGATGACCAACCTGGCCCATCAGGGACCTCTGGAAAGCCGGTTACCCAGGCCCAGTCACATACCACCACAGAGCCTCCCCCATCAGGAAACACCACCACAGCACCCACCCAGCGTACCCATACCTCTGTCTCCAGGACATGTCAATCAGCAGTGTGTCTACCTCTACAGGGACCTCAGGCCACACCTCATACCCAAGACAGTCAGGGACCTGGGGTCAGTGGCAGTGGGCACACCGTTCAGGGGACAGAGGCACAGGCCAACAGGGACACTGGGGGGACTGCTGTGCACCAGGAGAAGACAGGCCCAGGGAACCGACCCTCCAGAAGGCACTTGCAGAGATCCTGGGAGCATACCAACATTCCCAGGACACGATGGGCCAGATCCTGGACAACGTGCAGGAGAACAGGCGGCTGCAGGAGGGACAGTATCAGGGGATCAGGGAGGACTTGCAAGCCATCAACACACCCTGATCTCCATAGCAGGGGTGCTGGCAGACATGGTGAATATAATGAGGGAGGCAGACATACAACAGCGGGCCCCTGCCACTAGCCAGACATTTGAACAGCATTCCACCTCCACTGCCGCTAGTGGCTAGGAGGCCCTGCCACAGGACTCACAGGCCACCAGCACTCCTCCCCCTGCAGAAGGAGAACCACCCTGCAAACGTTCCCTGTGATCCAGACAGAAGCCAAAGACACTTGCCAAGACCCCCGCCTGGAAATGAGACTCCCCTGGTTGTCACCCTTGTGTCCCACTCTGTCATCCTGTCCTTGAACTGCCATTGCTCCCCTTCCTATATCCCCTTGGACAATGCACCTGTGCTACAAACAGACTGGAACAATACCCTTTCCTCCATCATTACCCCAGCCCATTGCACTTGCCCCTCTAAATTTTAGCACTTTAATAAACACCCTTGGAAAAAAAAGAAGTCTGGAGTATGTCATATTTTCAATTATGTATTCATTGAAACAGGTACAAACATTGCAATTCAACTGTACAGAAAATGTGCATTGATTAATGACCTGTAGCTGGCTGCAGTGATCACACCAGGAGTGGATGTCAGGTCACCAACATCTGCAAAATGAATTGCCAGAGGGTACAGTAATTGAGCATAGAAGTGGGAAATAACAGCATGCCAGTGCCACAGAAATTCAAACAAATGTAAATGAAATGTGAAGTAACACTGTCTTACCTGTGTGTCACTGGAAGTATTGTTTTATCACTGATGGTCTGTTGTCCTCATCCTCATCCTCATCCTCTGCCTCTACATCCTCACTGTCCACAGGGTCCACTGCTGGCACATGGGCATCTCCAGCCTCCTCCTCCTGGTGAAAAGGCACATGGCATTTCAGAGCAAGGTTGTGCAACATGCAGCATGCCACTACTATCTGGCAGACCTTCCTGGGTGAGTAGCACAGGGATCCACCTGTTAGATGGAGGCACCGGAACTGGACTTCAGGAGGCCAAAGGTCCTTGCTATTATCCTTCTGGTTCACCCATGGGCCTCATTATAACGTTCTTCTGCCCTTGTCTTGGCATTCCTCACAGGGGTCAGCAGCCATGATAGGTTGGGGTAACCAGAGTCACCTGCAAATTTTGAGGGACATCATTTAGCCACACACTATCCCATATGGCCCACACAATACCCATACACCAACATATACAGGGTGGGAACCAGGGCTCACCTATTAGCCACACCCTGTGCCTCTGTAGTTGGGCCATCACATTTGAGATGCTGCTATTCCTCAGGATAAAGGCATCATGGATCGATCCAGGATACTTAGCATTGACGTGGGAGATGTACTGGTCCGCCAAGCACACCATCTGTACATTCATAGAGTGGAAGCTCTTACGATTTCTGAATACCTGTTCATTCTGACGGGGGTACAAATGCAATATGTGTTCAGTCAATTGCCCCAATTATGTGGGGGATATGTCCCATTGCATAGAACTCGGCCTTCACTGTGGCCAAATCTTCAACCTTGGGAAATACAATGTAGCTGCACATGTTTAATCAGGGCAGACAACACTCTTGTTAGTACTATTGAGAACATTGCCTGTGACATTCCTGCTGCAAAGCCCACTGTCACTTGGAAAGAACCAGTTGCCAGGAAATGGAGCACTGATAGAACTTGCACAAGAGGGGGGTGGAGTGAAGGATAGCAGATATCAGGTCAGGCTCCAATTGGGCACACAGCTCTGTGATTGTGGCCCTGTCAGGTCTATAGGTGAGGATAATGTGCCTGCCCTCCAGTGTGGCCAAGTCCACCAGGGGTCTGTACACTGGGGTATGTCTCCATCTCCTATTCATTCGCAGTGGTAGCAATCTATGGGGCAAAAGAGTGAGGAGCTGGTCGCAAACTGAGCAATGGAGATACAACAGAACTTTGCATGCTGTTAACTTGTTATGGGTAAGTGTGATTTGTCTAATATGTCCTAATTTCACCAGTGACGCAGCAAGTTTCCAGGGCCTGCCCCCCGCCCCCGAAATGGCATCCGCCTGTCGCGTGTGGAGGGACAGGTGGAAGTGAGGTAATTCCGCTGACGTTGTGCACCGTTGCGGGAGGCGGTCGAGAACCACTGTGCAACTCCTCATTGGTTAACATTGGGCCCTATGGGTTACCATTTTCTATCTCATCCCTCACTTTCTACCTGATTTTCAACAGGAGAGGACCTACACTGCATGTGCTGCTGTGACCTGTATCTGGAACCTACCATGGCTCGTGTGACTGGAGAAAGGGCCCCAGCCTTCACTTCGGTGGAGTTGGAGAGATTGGTGGATGGGGTTCTACCCCAGTACAGACAGCTGTATGGGCCTCCAGACCAACAGGTGAGTGCACTGTGGGCATGATGCAAGTGGCATGAATGCATGGAGTGGTGTGTGTGAAGGCCTCGTGTAAGGGGGTGGGTGAATGTCCTCTGGACGACGCATTGGTTATGTGCAGGGCCCTGTGTGTGTAAATGGTGATGTGAAGGGGTATGGTGGGCCATAAGTGTAACAGGCAGGACTGTTTGGCTAATTCCATTTTCATGTGTGTATTGCCTCTGCAGGTCAGCGCCCATCAAAAGAAGGGTATATGGCATGCCATAGCCAACGGCGTGCAGACCCTGGGGGTCTACAGCTGGCGGAGTACCCACTGTCGGAAACAGTGGGAGGACCTGAGACGCTGAGCACGGAAGATGGCGGCGGCCCAGCTGGGGATTGCCTCCCAACGAGGAAGGGGTGTCCGTCAAACCCTGACCCCCCGATGGCCTGCTTACTGGCGGTGGACTATCCTGAGCTAGATGGGCGCTTGATCGCATCACAGCAGCCACAAGGGGGTGAGTACAGTGCCCATCATTACAACTTACACATGGTAGGGTGGTATCCGGGTGGGGGATGTGTGTCAGTGGGTGCCCCTAGGCCAGGCCTGACATTGCAGCGTAGGTCCCCTAGTGGCTAGGGTTCAGAAGGGAAAATCTTGCAAACTAGCTCGTAGGCATCCACTACTGGTCAAGTCTGCGTGGGTCCCAGTGTGCTGCATTTGGCGGTATGTGCCCCTCTCCATGCCTTGACTGCTAACTATTTCTCTGGTAGTGCTATGGCATATTGCGTAGGGCTGTTCCCTGTGTGTGAGGGTGCTGTGTACGCCAACGGTGGTGTTGGTGCAGCCATTGACCAAGTGTATCCTTTGTCTTCCCCCCCCCCCTTTTTGTCTTATCACCATGTCCTTATGTGCATTAGCATCATCTGGCGGAGGAGCAGAGGCACCGGCGACGGAGGGAGCTGCATCCCACAGGACCCAGGGGCAGAGTCCACCGACAGTGAGGGCAACAGTGGGACAGAGAGCGAGGGGAGCACCACGGCGGAGACTGGAGGGGACAGTTCTGACAGAAGTACCTCCTCCGATGGAAGCTCCCTGGTAGTGGCGGACACCTCTGTGACCACCCCAGCTACAGGTACAGCCACCACCCCTCGTACCAGCACTGCCCTCCCAGCAGCTCCTCATCGAGTTGCCCGTGCCGGCTCACCTAGGAGGGTGGGCATCTCCTTCGCCCCAGGCACCTCAGGCCCTGCCCCAGTGAGCCCTGCTGCCCTGAGTGAGGAGGCTATTGACCTCCTGAAATCCATCTCCGTAGGGCAGTCAACCATTGTGAATGCCATCCAGGGGCTGACAGCCCAGATGCAACAGACTAATGCATTCCAGGATGGCATTCACACTGGCTTGTTTGCCCACAGAGATCGATCCAGGCTCTGGCCTCCTCTCCGATGGCAGCCATTGTTCCTGTTTCCACCCTCCCCCCACCAACTTCCTCTTCCCAGTCCCATTCCCCTAAACCCCAACCCATCCCAAGCACACAGGCAGATGAGCATGCACACAAGACAACACACAAGAGTGGTACAGGCAAACAAAAGCACCACACTTCATCCCACAGGCACTCACACAAACACCATCCAGATGCAGACACACCAACATCCACTATTTCCACTGTCTCCCCCTCCTCCTCCTCCTCCTTCACCTTCCTCCCAGTTCCATCTACACTCACACCTGCATGCACTACATCATCATCCACTACCAGCATCATCACCGTATCAAGCAGAACACACACCTCACTGGCAGACACCTCCACAACAGCCATGCACACGTCCCCTGTGTCCTATCCCACTATGTCGGTCCCCCCCCCTCCTAAGGTACGCAAACACTCAGACACCCAACAGCCATCCACCTCACAACAGCATCCAGCCCATGCACCTGCACCCAAAATCAGGAGACAGACACCTCCAACAACCACTCCCTCTTCATCCACACCCATTCCTTCTCCCTCTTCCCACCCCAATGTCCCTAAAAAACTGTTCCTATCCACCATTTGGAAAAGTCGGGGAGAGTGAGACGAGGTACAGAGGCCCTCGATGCTCTCGCTGAGATACATCGGGAAATAGAACAGGGACGAGATTTAAGAACAGAGAGAGAGGCATATAGTTGGTTCCTCAATACATGAGGTTTACGGTTCCTGTAATTTAGATTCATTTTGAAGACAGCAAGGAAGTGACTGATTATGATTAAAACAGAGGATGATAAATGGTATATGATTATACGGACATAGAAGCAAATAAAGCCTTGAAGAAGTCCAGTCAGGACGAAACACGTGTCGGCTGATGGCTTTTCATTCTTTTTCTACATTTTGTGTATATATGTTTATATGTTTATGTGTAGGCTGATGGCTTTTCATTCTTTTTCTACATGTTGTGTATATATGTTTATATGTCTATGTGTATAATATGATATATTCTTTTGTATTAAAATTCTCTATTTGCATGGACATTTCTGTTTGGTTAGTTTTATATGAGTACATGGTTTTTCTCTTTGGTTAGTTATTGTTTATTTCAGAAAAGGAAGATTTATCAATTAGCAATTTAGTTTGATCATACTAGATTCTCTCATGTCATCTCATTTTGATAATATAATAGTTTAGACATTGATTGTTGATGTGCCCCACTGAATTGTTTGTTTCCTATCCACCATTGACCTCTTCCCTACCCCCCGTCCTGCACGCATGGGCAGGGTAGGAAGAACCCAGCCAAGCATCTCAGCCACCCAGTCCACGGGCCCAGTCGTCACCACACCCACTCGTGGTGGAAAAGGATCCAGGCCACAGGTCCTGAAGGTGAAGGGGCCTGCACCAGGCAGCATCAAAGGAAAAGAGCCTGCCCCAGCTGCCAGAAAGAGCAAGGAGCATATCCCAGCAGGCAAGAAGGGAAAGGAGCCTGCCCCAGCTGCCAGAAAGAGCAAGAAGTCTGCCCCAGCAGGCAAGAAGGGAAAGGAGCCTGCCCCAGCTGCCAGGAAGACAAAGGAGCCTGCAACAGCTGCATCACCACCTCGAGAGAGAAGCCGTCCGAGGTTGCAGGGGATGGGCAGGAACCTCCCCCCACCAGCAGCACCAACACCTCCAGTGAGCAGCCGTCTGAGGCTGCAGGGGATGGGCAGGAGCCTCCCTCACCAGCAGCACCACCACCTCCAGTAAGCAGCCGTCCGAGGTTGCTGGGGATGGCCAGGAGCCTCCCCCACCAGCAGCACCACCATCTCCACTGAGCAGCAGCCACCGCCGGCGGACGGTATGTAATCCTGCCTCCAAGGGCTGCTGTGCGGCCTGCCCCCTGCAAATCCAGTGGGTATGACACCCACCTGAGAGACTGTGACCTTGCACTCCCCAGGATCAATTGCACAGGGCACGAGGCCCCCTCCAGAACCAGTGGGTAAGACACCCACATACCCAAGACTCCCCAGGATCAAGAGCACAGGGCACGAGACCCCCTCCCGAACCAATGGGCAAGTCACCCACCTGAGAGACTGTGGCCTTGCACTCCCAGGACCAAACAAAAGGCTTGTTGCCCCCTCCAGAGTAAGTGGGCAAGTCACCCACCTGAGAGACTGTGGCCTTGCACTCCCCAGGACCAAGCACAGGGCATGTTGCCCCCTCCAAAACCAATGGGCAAGTCACCCACCTGAAAGACTGTGGCCTTGCACTCCTCAGGACCAAGCACAGGGCATGTTGCCCCCTCCAGAGCAAGTGGGCAAGTCACCCACTCCAAAGACTGTGGCCTTGCACACCCCCAGGACCAAGCACAGGGCAAGTTGCCCCCTCCAGAGCAAGTGGGCAAGTCACCCACTCCAGAGACTGTGGACTTGCACTCCCCAGGACCAAGCACAGGGCATGTTGCCCCCTCCAGAACCAGTGGTGTTGTTCCATCTCCCAGCTGAGGTGCACCCCGTCCCCCTGAGGTGCCTGCCTGTTTACCAACTGATGCCCCTGCAGTGTTCTCTCCGTGTTGCTGCAGGTGACATGTGTGGCCTTGGACTTTGGCCTGTGGCCATGTGGCCTACGAACATTGTGGACTGGTCTGTGTCCCTTTTTCTGTACATATGTATATATCTATTATCTTGCCTAACTTATTTTTTTTGATCTGTTGCTCTCATTACATTCACTTTTACGCAGTCGTTTTGTCCTTGCATTATTCATCCGAGTTACGGGGTAAAAATGTATTAGTAATGCAGCTGCTTGTGTGTATGGTATTGGGGGGGCTGTGTGGTGGGTGTGTGTGTCACTCTCTTTTTCCTCCCTCCCTCCCTTGTGTGCTAGGCGTCTGTTCTCACCGTCGTCGTCTTCGCCGGCGTTAGTGTTCGCGGTGGAGCAGCACGTAGAAGATCATGGGGAAGACATGCAGTTCGGGCTCCATGGCAGCATAGTTGTTCCCTGTGTCTCCAATGGTGAGTCCTTTCCCTTCAAAGCTCAGTTTACGCCAGGCTTTTGTTACCGCCCCAGAAAAGGTGGTGGATTGCAGTGTCTCAATATGGTGGGCGGAACATTGACCTCCGCCTGGCTGCAGGCGGCTACCGCCGTGTTGGCTGTTGTTTCCGCCCTGGCGGTTAGTGTGGTACATTGGCTGTCTATCAGAAATCTTTACACCATGGTTATAATTTGGCAGTAGTTACCACCAGCCTGTTGGCGGTATTACCGCCACTTTAACTCCAACCGCCAGGGTTGTAATGAGGGCCTTATTCTTTTGAAAATTAATATCTTGACTTGGGTATGTTGGATTTTTGGTCTTGTTTGATTTAAATATTCCCCATTTTTCTAAACTGGTGTGGTGTCTCTTTTGTGGTGTTTTCACTGTATTACTGTGTGTGTTGGTACAAATACTTTACACATTGCTTCTAAGTTAGGCTTGCCTGCTCATGCCAAGCTACCAAGGGGGTGAGTGGAGGTTAACCAGGTGTGTTTCTCCTTTGTCCTGACTAGAGTGTGGGTCCTTGCTTGCACAGGGGGTAACCTGACTGCCAACCAAATGACCTCATTTCTAACATTGGTGGCAGCGGTGGGATTGGACTTGTATTTGTACTTGACATACAGTGATTAAGTGTACACTACTGTTTTCAGTGCAGACCATTACGTCACCACATACTACTTGTCTTTGTGATTTTGCTTTTTCTCTTTATGGAATTGTTTTCCTGCTTCCATATTTTTGGTGATCTTCTTTTTTAACTTCTCTTGGGAACTCTGTTTTCTTGGAACCTTGCACTTTTGAAGGAACCTTGCCATCATGTCTCAATCTGGGGATGCATCAGCTGTGTCTGCAAAAGCTGGAGGAGTATACAGTAGCTCAACTGAAGTAGTTTTGTAAGGATCGTGCCTGTCCCGTTAAGAGCGCCACCAGGAAGGAGCATCTGCAAAAGGCACTGAGGGCCTGGGTGACAGCCGAGCAGGTAGAGTGGCACACAGAGGAGGAGGATGAGGGTGAGGAAGTACAGAGTGTTCACAGTGGTGTAGTGGATGTGCCTGTTATGCCTGGGGAGGGTCTCCAGGGCAGGTATCAGTGTGTCATCCAAGGGTCTGACTCCTGAAGAGTTGCAGGACAGACAAGCAGAGAGGGCTCACCAGTTGGAGTTAGAGAAGTTGAGGATGAAAATGGAGAGGGAAATGGAGGAGAGGAGGCTGGCCATAGAAGAGAAGAAGCTGCTCCTGGCTCATGAGCTTAGTTTGAGGAAACTAGATCAGAGGAGCCAGTCTAGCAGAGATGGCAGTAGTACCTCAGTGCAGCCTGAAATGAGGGTACACATTCCAAATGACTTGGTAAAGGATTATAAGAGGGAGGATGACATCTATCTGTGGTTTAAGGAGTATGAGTCAGCTCTCCACATGGACATGGTCCCTGAAGAACATTGGGGACGGGTCTGTGGATGAGGTAGAAGGGAGGGGCACTCTGACATCTTTAGGGGATCCTCAGGGGCTCACCTACTTTATCATGAAGGATGCCATACCCACAGGATATGGTCTTACCCCTGAGCAGTACCAAGTAGTTGGTTGGAATGTGTTGACTCTTTTGAAGGTCACTGGATAGTTGGTTGAAAGGCAGCAAGGTGACAACTTATGAGGGGCTGTACAATTTGATTGCTTGGGAGCATTTGTCCAGTCTTTGTTTTCAGAGCTGCGCCAGCACCTAATTGACGGCAAGCTGACTGACCCAAGAAAGCTTACGCAGGGGGTGGACCGATGGGAAAGCACCAGGGTCCAGAAGAGGTATGGGGGAGACCATGCCAAGGGTGGGCAGGGTCACCATCAGAAAAAGTGGGGGGGAAGGTAAACAGGGGGAGTTTGCTTAAGGGCCCCAACCTAGTTCCCAGGGTAAGGATCCCCAGCAGAAAAGAAACTGTGGATCTCTACAGGGAAACCTGCAGAGAGAGGTCCCCGCAAGTACTTTACTTGTGATCAGGTGGGTCACATAAGGGGGAATCCCAAATGTCCCAAGGGGGCACAGGCACCCACTGGTGCTCAGTCACAGGGGTTGGCAAGTGTAGTTCTTGGGGAGGAGTTGGTTCCAGGTGGGTGGGAGCCAGCTGAGATGACCCTTGTCTCACTAGGGGACAGTGATATGGTCTAGAGGACCCTCGTACCTGAGAGCACTAAGAAGTATAGGCAGTGGTTGACCATCAATGGACAGAGAGTGGAGGCTCTGAGAGACACGGAAGCCAAGGTGACATCGATGAGATGTCACCTGGTGTCTGAAGAGAAAGTAGTTCCCCATGCACTTCACCCAGTAGTTGCAGTGGACAACCCAGAACACCTGTGCAGAGTGGTGCAGGTTCCCTTTGAATGGTGGGGGGGTCTCAGGTTCCTTGAGGGTAGCTGTGAGTCCAGCCATTCCTGTAAATTGTCTGCTTTGAGGATCCTGGAGGATTCCCCTTGGAAGGAAGTGGAACACAGGTCTCACTTGGAGATGTTGGGGCTGCCTGGGTGGGTGTGTTTGTCCACCCAGACAATGGCAGCCCATCAGGGTGATCAGGAGACCCTGCAGCCTGAAAGATTGGCCCATGTGTCTGCCAGAAGGAAGAAGGGCAAGGGGCACGCGAAACCGGCTCCAGAAGTTCCCATGGTTCAGGAGGAGGCTGAACCTGAGGAAGAGGCCCTGGAGCCTACAGGTAAACAGGTGGCTGAACTGGGGGAGGTCCCTGAGCTGACTCAGTGGCAGCAGGAAGGGGGACTCACCAGGGAAGCATTCTGTGAGGCACAGAAGACATGCCCTACTCTGGAGGGTTTGCGGCAGCAGGCTGCAGAACAGGCATCTGACAAGGAGCCTGGATCAGATTTGATTTACTGGGAGGACGGCCTCCGGTATAGTGAGCCTAAGGTCTCTGAGCCTGGAGCAGCCCGTTTGATGATGGTACCCTAGTGCTTCAGAGACATTTGGGGCAGGACAAGACCTTTGAGAGGCTTGTTACAAAACTTTACTGGCCCCAAATGCGCAGGCACTCAGATGCATACTGTAGGTCTTGCCAAACTTGTCAGGCAAGTTGTAGGAGTGGGGGGAAATGTAAGGCTCCCCTCCAACCTTTTCCAGTTGTCAGCACCCCCTTTGAGAGGGTTGGTATTGACATTGTGGGGACTCTGCACCCCAAGACAGCCTTAGGCAACAGGTTTATCCTGGTCTTGGTGGACCATGCCACCTGGTACCTAGAAGCCATTCCCTTGAGATCCATCACTGCCCCTGTGGTGGGACGTATGATAATGGGTGTTTTTACCCACAAGCGGTTCCCCAAGGAAGTGGTATCTGATAGGAGTAGCAACTTCATATCAACTGATATGAAGTCTCTGTGGAAGGAGTGTGGGGTGACATATAAGTTCACCAACCCTTACCACTCCCAAAGTAACGGTCTGGTTGAGAGGTTCAACCACACCTTGAAGGGCGTGATCATGGGCCTGTCAGAGCCCTTGAGACGGAAGTGGGACGTCCTCTTGCCATGCCTTCTGTTCTCCTACAGGGAGGTGCCTCAAAAGGGTCGTGGATTTAGCCCTTTTGAGTCACTGTATGGCCACCCTGTCAGGGGACCTTTGAGTCTGGTGAAGGAAGGCTTGGAGAAAGCCCCAAGCCAGGAGGACTTGAAGTGCTGGTATGACCAGAATGCCACTTTGGTTGAGTTCCAGCCAGGGCAAAAGGTTTGGGTGATGGCCCCAGTGGAGCCTAGGGTGCTCCAAGATAAGTGGACTGGGCCTTTTGAGGTGGTGGAGCGCAAGAGCGATGTCACCCTTCTTCCTCATGTATGCTTGCTGTATAGATAAAATCCTTCTTTGTACAGGAGTTTAATAAATGTTTTCACATGTTTTTTGAAAACCCTTTGAGGGTCCTGCATGTGAACTGCCTCAAGCCTCACTTTGAGCGGTCTGAGGTAACCATGCTCCTGGCAGCAGGTGAAGGGGTGGACGAAGAGAGTTAGCCTCTTCCTGACCTCCTGTCTGCCAAGAAGAAGGATGGGTCTATGGAGGGTGTGAACCTCTCCCCCTCAATTACCCGAGAGCAACAGAGGGACTGTTGCCAGGTGTTGGGACAGTTTACCGCCTTGTTTTCCGTGACCGCAGGGGTCACTCATTTGTGTACACATGATGTGGAAACTGGGGACAGTCCTCCTGTGAAACATAAGGTTTACAGAGTGACTGACACGGTTAGGGCTAACATAAAAAATGAAGTATCTAATATGTTAGCATTAGGGGTTATTGAGTTTTCCAGTAGCCCATGGGCCAGCCCTGTGGTCTTGGTCCCAAAGGCTTGTGTATCTTGGGGGCTGGGAGGTGCTGGGTGATGGAGTGGTGGATGTGCGTGTGTGTGTTGGGGTAGTGTCTGTGGGTATCCTTGTAATGGTGGATGTGTGTGTGTCTGTTGGGGTGGTGTCTGCAGGTATGGCGGATGTGGTGGATGTATGTGTGTCTGTTGGAGTGGAGGCTGTGGGTATGGTGGGTGTGGTGGATGTCTGTGTGTATGATGGGTGTAGTGGATGTCTGTGTGTCTGTTGGGGTGGTGTCTGGGGGTATGGTGGAAGTGGTGGGTATGTCGCTGCCTGTTGTGGTGGTGCCTGAGGGTATGCTTGATGTGCTGTGTGGGCCGGTGGTGGGGCTGTCTGGGGAAGTGGTGGCTGATGTGTATGTGGGTGTATGTTGAGTGCTTGCTTGCCGGTATGTCTTGTGGTGTTTGTGTTTATGTGTGCTGCTTTTGTGTGTTGAGGTGCGTGTGTGCAGATCTGTCTGTGTGCTTTGGGTAGGTAGGGGAATGGGGGATTTGGATTCGTAAGAGGGAAGGTGAGGGGGGATGGAAAGTGGGGGGGGGGGGGTGAATGGTTGCCGTCAATGAGGAGGCCAGAGCCTGAAAAGATCTCAGTAGTCCAGACATGGCACTATGAATGCCTTCCAGGAAAGCACTGGTCTGCTGAAATTGGCAGGCCAATCCCAGGATGGCATTCACAATGGCAGTCTGACCCACAGAGATACTTCTCAGGAGGTCAATAGCATCCTCACTCAGGGCAGCAGGGGAAACTGGGGCTGTGGCAGAGGTCCCTGCGGCAAAAGAGATGCCCACCCTCTTGGGTAAGCGGGCACAGCCATCTGGGTGGGGAGCAACAGGGAGGGTGGCGATAGAACTTGGGGTGGCAGACAAAGATGGTACAGAGTACGTCCAGATAGGTCCACCACCACTAGGGAGTGGCCACTGGAAGAATTTGATGATGACAAGGAGGTAGATCCGGTCTCCCACATGGCACTTCCCTCACCCTCCAGGCCACTGGATCCCTCTGTGTCGGTGGTGTCTTGACCCGAGGTTCTGTGGCCAGATGCTTCCCCACTTGTCTGTACCCTGTCTCCTTCGCTTCGCTGGACTGATGCTGCAAATACAAAGAGAAACAGGGTTATCACATGTCCATGATCACACTTTAACAAAGCTATGATTATCAAACATTACCATGATGTGAAGTAGGCCCCAGCAACAAACCACCTAAGTGGCCCATACATCTACCATACCATATGCATGCATGCGATCTGAACTGTCAACAGTTGACCACAGTGAAATCGGGATCTCAGACAACTACAACTGCACAACTGAAGTTGTACAATAACAGTAACCATTAAACAAGTAGGAGACCACATCACCTTCAATGCTTTGCCTCATGTAGCAGACCTCAGTTTCCTTATGTCATACAATAGTAGGCCAATGCGAGCTCCATTCCCACAGATCCCACACAAGGTGAGGCAGACATTTATTTGCAACATACATAATCACACAACAATAAGAAATGATGCTCCCAGAATCTGCAATGTTGCAGACAACAGTACAATAGCTCGGAGAGGTTGACATGAAAATACACATGCCCCACTGGTAGCATATCAACAATGCACACTTCACCAACTGAAATCAGTCCCAGCAGAGTCATGGAGGTAGTACTAATGTTGGTCAGAAATGCCACATATTTGGCATGGAAATGTACATTGTAGACAAAATGAGCAAAAGTTCTGGGAGAAAAACACAACACAATGATCAGCCAGTCCCAGGGAAACAACCACTAATGTCTGGCGCCCCTTACAATTACATACTCAGAGTGCATCAGTAGACGCCATTCGTCCTTTAGATGTTGGAGAGGCCCAGAGATTTGCAAATACTTGTAGAAGGACCGCAACATGTTGCCCAATGAGAAGCTACATCATTGTCTCCATTTGGTCATGCAAACCCAGATGTCTGTGGATGAGTGGTTGTACCCAATCACATGTGATTCCAACATAACTGCAAGTCACTCCATGATGCCTGCCAACAGTCAGGTCACACATTTTCCCCATTTCACATGTGCAAAGCACTTTGCTACATAATTCTACATTAATGGCATGGAAATGCACATTGTGGGTAAAAAGTCTAGGCCATCATGTCCCTCATTGCAATTGCAGTTGTGCATCCCAAATGGCGTGCTATGACGGTTGAGGGTATGTGTCAACCAATAATCATTAGTGACACACTCCTGCCTGTTACACCACATGAAATGTACCCCCATTGTAAATGTCTTGTTCCATACAAGGTTGGCATGCACATATATGTAAGGGAATACAGAAAGTATCACATCAACACAGATAGACCATCCATGAAACAGCTCCTTACAAATGATTTTCTAAAGAGAAAGGGACACATGCTGACATGTAGGTACAAAGAATGTTGGAAAACGTGATGGTACATAAATCATGACAGTGGACATTCCCCACTTACCAAGGGAAAGTTTTGATAAATAGCTACACCCCAAAACAAAATGTATGCACTGTCATGTGAATGATGGCCATCTTCACATTACAGACAGTAGGGAGGCACCAGCATTCGTCATACACTGAAGACAAGTAGCCTCTGGGTGGCAGATGACAAAATACTAATTTCACCAGACACATGGCTGGGGATAGTGACCCATTACTACCTTTTTCAACCTAACAGTGAGGAGTAGTCGTCTGTATCATCTAATTCACACCCACCACAACAACAAACAGAACTTGATTAATCAATGTTGTTCCGGGAGAGCAAATTGTTTGTGAATTGTACAAAGTTGTGTCCTAGGTCCCTGGATATATAGACAAGGCACATCAGAATGCACCACATGACATGTCTACACAGAAAATCACTCATATACTGTTATACATGGCTCATCCCTACTCGTCAGGGGGAGATGTCAGAACCTAACACATTCACTTGGCAATCTGACAGACAGGAATATGCCCTGTACTCACCCCCTTGTGGCTGCTGTGCTGGCCCCAAACGCCCATTAAGATCTGGGTAGGCCACTGCCAGAATGCAGGCCATTAGGGGGGTACTCATGGTCCGATGTGCACCCTGTCCATGTTGAGAGTCAGTGATCTTCTAGGCCCAGCGCCTCAGGTCCTCCCACCTCTTCCGACAGTGGGTGCTCCCCAGGGTCCACACATTCCGGGCAATGGCTCTTTCTAGCTCCTTCTTGGGATAAGCATTCACCTGCATGGATACAAAAGACAAATCAAGAGACTTACAATCAGAAGTTTTGGCCTAAATAGTAGAGACACATACATGTCACAAACACCAAGCTATAACTTTTCAATCTGTTAACACTCCACAAGTGTGAAGCACACAAGCCAATGAGTACAGGGGCATAACTACAGACATATTATTAGACCTGACATCTTTAGGGTGGTCATCCCTCAACTTTTTTCCTGCCTCCCTCCACTTTTCTGACACTGTTTTTGCTGGTTTTAGGACTCTGCATACTTTACTACTGCTCACCACTGCTAATACATGGTAACATTGGTTCACTCCCAATTGGCATGTTTGATTTACTGATTTACTTGTAAGTCCCTAGTAAAGTGCACTGCATGTGCCCAAGGCCTGTCAATTAAATGCTACTAGTGGGCCTACATCACTGATTGTGCCACCCACATAAGTAGCCCCTTAACCATGTTTCAGGCTTGCCATTGCAAGTCCTGTGTGTGCAGTTTCACTGCCACTTCGACTTGGCATTTAAAAGTACTTGCCAAGCCTTAAACTCCCCTTTTTCAACATATGTCACCCCTAAGGTAGGCCCTAGGTAACACATAGGGCAGGGTGCTATGTAGATAAATGGCAGGATATATACCTGTGTGTTGTATATGGCCTGGTAGTGGAAAACTCCTACATTCGTTTTCCACTACAGTGAGGCCTGCTCCTTTCATAGGCTAGCATTAGGGCTACCCCCATAAACTGTTTGAGTGGTAGATTCTGATCAGAAAGGGGTAAATAGGTCACGTTTAGTATGGCCAGAATGGTAACAGAAAATCCTGCTAATTGGTGAGGCTGGATTGCATTTTCCTATTTCAGAAATGCCACTTTTAGAAAGTGATCATTTCTCTGCACTTAAAATCCATCTGTGCCTTACAGCCTGTCTCCAATCAATGTCTGGGCTGGTCTGGTTGACAGCTTCCTTGTCATTTCACCCAGACAACCACAAACACAGGACACTCAGTCACACCTGCACTCATCTGTATGCTGGATGGGGCTTCCTGGGCTGGAAGGGTGGAGGGATCCGACACTTACATTTCAAAGGCTAGTGGCTGTGAGAAAGTACCCTCTTTCTAGCATGGTTACCCTTACTTTTGGCCTGTTTGTGAGTGTGTGTCAGTGGGTTTTTACTGTGTCACTGGGATCCTGCTAGCCAAGACCCCAGTGCTCATAGTGAAAACCCTATATGTCAGCGTGTTTTGCCTGTCTCACTGGGATTGGGATCCTGCTAGCCAGGACCCCAGTGCTCACAGTCTGTGGTCTAATGTGTGTGCTGTCAGTAGTGCTTAACTGTGTCACTGAGGCTCTGCTAACTAGAACCTCAGTGCTTTGCTCACTCTGCTTCCAAATTAGTCACTATAGGCTAGTGACCTCATTCACCAATTCCAATCAGCACACTGGACCACCCTTATAAGTCCCTAGTATATGGTACCTAGGTACCCAGGGCATTGGGGTTTGAGGAGATCCTTATGGGCTGTAGCATTTCTTTTGCCACCCATAAGGAGCTCAGACAAACCCATTCACAGGACTGCCACTGCAGCCTGCGTGAAAAAAATGCACACACTATTTCACAGCCATTTTCACTGCACTTAGGTAACTTATAAGTCACCTATATGTCTAACCTTCATTTACTGAAGGCTAAGTGCAAAGTTACTAAGTGTGAGGGCACATATGTAGGACCGATATGTAGTGCACACGTGTAATGGTGTCCCCGCACTCACAAAGTCTGGGGAAATTGCCCTGAACTATGTGGGGGCACCTTGGCTAGTGCCAGGGTTCCCTCACACTTAGTAACTTTGCACCTAACTTTCACCAAGTGAGGGTTAGACATATAGGTGACTTATAAGTTACTTAAGTGCAGTGTAAAATGGCTGTGAAATAACGTGGATGTTATTTCACTCAGGCTGCAGTGGCAGTCCTGTGTAAGAATTGTCTAAGCTCCCTATGGGTGGCAAAAGGAATGCTGCAGCCCATAGGGATCTCCTAGAACGCCAATACCCTTGGTACCTAGGTACCATATACTAGGGGATTATGAGGGTGTTCCAGTGTGCAAACTAGAATTGGTGAAAATGGTCACTAGCCTATAGTGACAATTTTAAAGAGAGAGAGAGCATAAGCATTGAGGTTCTGATTAGCAGAGCCTCAGTGACACAGTTAGTCACTACACAGGGACACACATTCAGGCCACAAACTATGAGCACTGGGGTCCTGGCTAGCAGGATCCCAGTGAGACAGGCAAAAACAAACTGACATACAAGTAAAAAATGGGGGTAACATGCCAGGCAAGATGGTACTTTCCTACACAACCCCCCTACTGGGACCCTGGAAAACAGAGCTGTACTGAAAGGGGACCTTGTGCACTTCAAAACCACTCTTTGAAGTCTCCCCCACTTTAAAGGCATTTTTGGGTATTGTGCCGGGCCGACCATCGGAGATTCGTCCCAGCAGTCCCCCGGGGGCACCACTGGGTCTGGAGTGGGTGACCCGGATGTGCATTGTCCACCAGCTAAACCGGTGACATCTGCAGCAAAAGGAGGGGTTTTTAAACCCACCTTGTCCTGCTCCAGAGGAGGGAACGTCGGCAGTGACGGCACCGGCAGAGGAATCGCAGCGTGAAGCAGAGCAGAGGAGAACTGCGGCGGTGACAGTAGCGGCAGGCTGATCCCAGTGTGAAGTGGAGAAGAGGAGAAGACGCCAGGATGAGGAGGAGCACGAGGGCGACAGCCCGACAACCTTCCCGATATCCAGATGGAGGAGCAGGAGGCGGCGAGGTCAGCAGACCGGCCACGCTCTGGGGAGAGCGTGGCCCCGCCAAGTACAGTCCTATAACAGGACGGGGGAAAAAATAAAAGAAATCGGGAACGGCGGGAGGAGGGAAAACTAAGTACAGGAAGACGATTGTTTTGTTTGCTTGTAGTATTTTGTTTGAGTGGTTTAATTTATGGTGTCAGGTAAAAACTAAGTAGAAAACATCATAGCGGTATGGCGACCCGTATATCGGGAGCAGAAAATACTTGCCAAGCTTTAACTCCACTTTTTCTACATTTGTCACCCCTAAGGTGTGCCCTAGGTAACCCATGGGGTAGGGTGCTACGAAGATAAAAGGCAGGACATATACCTGTGTGTTTTATATGTTCTGGTAGTGGAAAACTCCTAAATTAGTTTTCCACTACTGTGAGGGATACTCCTTGCATAGGCTAGCATTAGGGCTACCCTCATAAACTGTTTGAGTGGTAGATTCTGATCAGAAAGGGGTAAACAGATCATATTTAGTCTGGCCAGAATGGTAATAGAAAATCCTGCTTATTGGTGACGTTGGATTTTATATTACTATTTTAGAAATGCCACTCTTAGAAAGTGAGCATTTCTCTGCACTTAAAATCCATCTGTGCCTTACAGCCTGTCTCCAATCAGCGTCTGGGCTGGTTGACAGCTTCTTTGCGCATTTCACCCAGACAACCACAAACACAGGATACTCAGTCACACCTGCACTCATCTGCATGCTGAATAGGGTTTCCTGGGCTGAAAGGGTGGAGGGGCCTGACACTTACATTTCAAAGGCTAGTGGCCTGCCCTCACACAATGGACTGCCAAACCCCCTCCTAGGACCCTGGAAGACAGACCTGTACTTAAAGGGAACCACTCCTTGAAGTCTCCCCCACTTCAAAGGAATTTTGGGGTATATAAATTGGATTTCTAACCCCACCGAATCAGAAACTTCTATACCTGAATCTGCAACCTGTGAAGAGGAACTGCCTGGCTGCGCAAAGGACTCACCTGGACTGCTTTGCTGTGAAGGACTGCTGCCTTGCTGTTGCCCTGCTGCCTTGCTGGCCTCTGACTTTGCTGAAAAGTGCTCTCCAAGGGCTTAGCTTGAGCTTGTCTCCTGCTTTCTGAAGCATCAGGGCCAAAAAGACTTCATCTCTTCAAAGAAATTCCTTGCGCACCGAAAAACGACACACAGACGGCTGGAAACAAAGCACAGCCTACCTTGTGACGAGAAAATTGCTGCACAACCGAACCGGAACACTGCAGCCCGAGTTCCAGAGTGAAGATCGATGTAGCGCCTGTGTTGTGACCGGAAGTTCGACGCACAGCCCTACCAGATTGACACACAGCCGAGCCGGAACGACATAGCCCAACTTCCTGAGTGAAGAATCGATGCAGTGCCTGGCTTGCAACAGAAAATTCGACGCATCACTTACCGAATCGACACAACACCTGTGACTTCGTCCCACACGCCCACGATTTCCACGCATAGTCCCTGGGCATCAAAAAATTCCCCACATTGCAGTGAGGAACCAAGACTGCATGCCAGAAATCGATGCAAAGCCCCCTGCAGCTTGGAAAGAAACAAAGCATTGTCTGTGCCACGTGGGAAAATCCAACGCACACCCTATTTTTCCACGCATCTCCTCCTCTGTAGTCTTTGTGCATGACATTTTGACTGAAACCAGGTACTTTGTGCACACAAGAGACAACTGTTGATTTTCAAGATCTAAGACTCTTTTTAGTCTTGCAGAAGTGATATTTCAACTTGTGCTTATTGAATCTTTATCGTTTTGACGTTAATTAAACTAGATAAATATCATATTTTTTTCTGCACCTGTTTGGTGTATTTTTGTGGTGTTTTCACTGTGTTATTGCATGATTTATTTCACAAATACTTTACACATTGCCTTCTAAGTTAAGCCTGACTGCTCACTGCCAGGCTACCAGAGGGTGGGCACAGGATAATTTGGATTGTGTGTGACATATCCTGACTAGGATTGTGGTCCCTACTTGCACAAGGGTGTATACCTCTGCCAACTAGAGACCCCAATTCTAACACAGAGGTGTTTGCATCTGCTGACTAACCCACTACCCTGCTCAGGGCCTGCAATGCCTAAGCAAGCTAACTGATATTAGGTTGCCCATGCTACGGCAAGATGTACTGTGATTGTGAGCCACAATGAAACACTACACACCTATGTGGCTTCTGAAGGGTAAACTCCTTAGGCCTGATTGGACAAACACATTCACACCCTGTGAGATTGCCTCACTGCATACTGTTGCTACAGGGAACCGTCATAGTACAAACTTTACCCTTACACTTGAATGGCAACGAAGGGGCAGGCATGGTGAGTACAGAAAGTGTCTTCCTTGTGCATGTGTGGACATGTGGCCTACCAAATGCAGACTTAGGCACTTCAGGGGATGGGTTCTGTGGTATGTACCTGTACCACAAAACAGTACTTTAGACATATGTGTCTATCCTACAGAGATGGCATCTAATATTCAAAGGTATGCATTATACAATTCCTGCTATGTGACCAAGCTATTGACTCACATATCATGGCCTACCAGAAATCAACAGACTGTCTGCAACGCGGGACTGTCGTTTGTGAAATAAGCCTGTACAGGACAAATATGACCTGTATGAAGGTGACAACAGAGCTGTGGGAGTAAGGGACCTGTCATGAGGCAAAGATACACATTGACATATTGATAGAAATGGGGTCTTTGGTTCACAGTCAGGTTACCCCCTGACCAAGCAAGGACCCTCACTATAGTCAGGGTAAAGGAGAATCACCCTCAGTTAACCCCCGCTCACCCCCCTCAGTAGCTTGGCACGAGCAGACAGGCTTAACTTCAGAAGCAATGTGTAAAGTATTTGTACCAACACACATAGTAATACTGTGAAAACACTACAAAATGACACAACATAGTTTTAGAAAAATAGGTAATATTTATCTAAACAAAACAGGACCAACTACGATAAAAATCCACAACATACAGTTAAAAATATGAACTTAGCACTTAAAAGTATGAAAACAGTACCTTGAGGCACAAATACTGCAAGTTGGTATTATGCGACAATGTGACGGAGTCGTTTCCTACAATGCAACGCTAATGGCGCCGTTGACGGAGTCGTTCGACCCCCAGGAACAGTACCTTAAGAAACAAGTAGAAAACAGGCCAGTGCACGGAATCGGGGAGAGGCGCGTCACTGGGTCCGATGCGGCATCGGTTCCGGTGCCACAGGGCAGTAGGACAGCGGCGTTGCGCAGTGGCATCAGGTCCTCACTACAGGGCGGTGGAAGTGAAGCGACGTCAGATACGAAGTCGTGCGGTGTCACGATGCTGAGGGGCGACCTCATGGGGTCACGATGATGTCACAGGGCCGCAGGCACTACCATGGCATCGGGTCATCAAGGACATTGGACTTACGACAGTCCGGTGTCAGCGAAGTCGGGCGGTATCAGCGGCTGCAGCGACGCAAGGCTTACAGTGTTGTTGGACTCCTACGAGGTCAATGGCCTCAGGGCAGGTGGCGTCGCAGTTCCTGGGTAGTGGTGTCAGCTCACAGGGTCATCGGATTTGTCGTACTCACCACAGTCCACGGCCTCGGGGCAGGCGGCGTTGCGGTTCCGGGGTAGCGGCGTCAGCTCACAGGGCCGTTGGATTCGTTGTACTCAGTAAGGTCCACAGCCTTGGGGCAAGCGGCGTTGCGGTTCCGGGCAGCGGCGTCCTTTGCAAAGTCGCCCAACATCATTAGACAGTTTTTTCTCCAGGAATTTACTACCACGGGTCCAGGAACTGGAATGGCACCTTCTGGCAAGCTAGAGTCTACAGCAAGTAGACTCAGGTCTGGTTGGTGAAGCCTTTGCTGTCCATGAGGCTCCAAAACAGGAGGCAAGCTCTACTCCAAGCCCTTGGAGTTACTTCTCAAGCAGGTATGCAACAAAGTTGAATCTCTGTCCCCTTCCACAGACAGAAGCAGCAACTGCAGGATAGCCCAACACAGCACAGTCACAGGCCAGGGCAGCACTTCTCTTCAGCTCTTCAGCTCTTTTCCAGGCACAGGTTCCTCTTGAATCCTTGAAGTAATCTAATTTTCAGGGGGTTTGGGTCCACTACGTATTCTCCTTTCTGCCTTTGAAGTAGGCAAACTTCAAATAAAAGTATCTCTTGTTTGTAAGATCCTGCCTGGCCAAGGCCAGGCCCCAGACACACACCAGGGGGTTGGAGACTGCATTGTGTGAGGGCAGGCACAGCCCTTTCAGGTGTAAGTGACCACTCCTCCCCTCCCTCCCAGCACAGATGTCTCATCAGGATATGCAGCCTACACCCCAGCTCCCTTAGTGTCACTGTCTAGAGAGAGATGCAAACAGCCCAACTGTCAAACTGACCCAAACAGGGAATCCACAAACAGGCAGAGTCACAGAATGGTTTAAGCAAGAAAATGCCTACTTTCTAAAAGAGGCATTTTCAAACACACATTCTAAAAAAAAACTTTACTAAAAGATGTATTTTTATATTGTGAGTTCAAAGGCCCTAAACTTCACATTTCTATGTGCTCCCAAAATAAATTTTAGCAGTATTTCACTGTTAGGACATGTAACACACATCAGTACATATACCACCTTTAACATACACTGCACCCTGCCCATGGGGCTACCTAGGGCCTACCTTAGGGGTGCCTTACATGTAAGAAAAGGGAAGGTGTAGGTCTGGCAAGTGGGTACAATTGCCAAGTCGAATCGGCAGTTTAAAACTGCACATACAGACACTGCAGTGGCAGGTCTGAGACATGTTTACAGCGCTACTAATGTGGGAGGCACAACCAGTGCTGTAGGTCAACTAGTAGCATTTGATTTATAGGCCATGGGCACCTCTAGTGCACTGCACTAGGGACTTACTAGTAAATCAAATATGGCAATCATGGAAAGCCAACTACACCTACATTTTACATAGGAGCACTTGCACTTTAGCACTGGATAGCAGTGGTAAAGTGCCCAGAGTACAACCGCAAAAACAGAGTCCAACTCACATCAACAACCTGGGAAACAGAGGCAAAAAGTTGGAGAGACCTCCCCAAGGATGCCAAGTCTAACACATATGGACTAGTATAATGATTTACCTCTGCAACCATTCTCATCTAATCAAAGGACTGAGGCATTCAGGGCCGGTTTTGGCATTAGATTATCATATGGTCCACATGCCAGGATCTGTTGGTGTACAGGGAGTGGGCACAGTGCACAATTGCATAGCCATAGTGACTCTTCTACAGGCTCGAATTGGTCCCATACTGGGAGATACATTTGACAGGCCCTGGTCTCTGCAAGCTGTGCAGACACAGGGGGTCATTACAACATTGGCGGTAAAAGCCGCTTACCACCGTGCAGAAGACCGCCAACACACGGCCGCGGAATTCCGCCACGGTCATTATGACCCAAAGCCTGGAATCTGCCAAAATCTAGACGCCCACACAAGTCCGCCACACCAAAGGTCAGTGGTAAACTGGCGAAAACAAAACCTCCACCATCAAGCCAACAGGAATACGCCCACACTATCATGACCCACAAATCCACGCAGTGGTCTTTCAACCGTGGTAATCCATTGGCGGTACACACCACTGCGCTCAAAATACACACACACTTACAAAACACTACCACATTGGACAATTCGAGATACACACACTAGATGCTATAATCATGCTTTTACACCCCTGCAGGACCCCTACCCAGCGTCACTGGACAGGAGGGTGCAGATATGTCCACTCCATCCACAGAAGAGGCCCACAGTGATGACAGCAGCTCTGTCCAACTGGATCTAGATGACCAGCCCGGCCCATCTGGGACCTCCGGACAGTCGGTTACCCTCACACTGGCACAAGCCACTACAGAGCTTCCCCCCTCTGGAAACACCAGCACAGCACCCACCTAGCGGGCCCATACCTCTGTCCCGAGGACACGTCAAGCAGCAGTGTGTCCACCACTACAGGGAACCCAGGCTAACCCACCACCCCAACAACACCAGGGACCTGGGGGCAGTGGCAGTGGGCACACGGTTCAGGGGACAGAGGCCCAGGAACACAGGGGAACTGGGAGGGCTGCTGTGCGATAGTGGGAGGACAGGCCCAGGGAACCCACTCTGCACGAGGCCCTCTCCAACATCATGGGAGCCTACCACCATTCCCAGGAGACAATGGCAATGGTACTGGCCAAGTTTCAGGAGACCCAGCGGCTGCAGCCGGAACAGTATTTGGGCTTCAGGGAGGAACTCAAATCCATCAATTCCACCCTGGGCACCATTGTAGGGGTGCTGAAGGAACTCGTCAACACCAGGAGGGACACTGTGGCCCAACTAGGGGCCCCTGACACTAGCCTGGACGATGAACTGCCCACCACCTCCGCCGGCGCTAGTGGACAGGAGGCACCGCCACAGGACCACCACACCAGCACCCCACTCCCTGCAGAGGGAGAACCACCCCGCAAACGGTCCCTGAGATCCAGGACAAAGACAGAGAACGACGCCAAGAAATGAGACCACCCTGATTGTCATCCTTTTGTCCCACCTTGTCACCCTGTCCATTCTTAAACTGCCCCAGCTCCACTTCCTCTGCCCCTTTGGACAATGCACCTGTGAGACTAATAGACTGGACTCTGCCATGGACATTCCTCCACCATCACCCCTCACCATTTTACAACCCCCTCCAATATTGAGCACTTAAATAAACACCCTTAAAGCACAAAACAATCAGGAGTCTGTCTGTGATTTCGAAATAGTGTATTAGCAATTACAGTGGCAAAATGCTCATTCAAATGTAATGTCAACATACCTATGTCACACAGCTATAGTCCATGAGGAAACAAAGCAGATGTCACACAGTGGGACCCACATCTGTGAAATCGTAAGGGAAAGTGACAACTCAGTGACCATACACTAGGTGAAAATGACAGACAGATGAGAGGTAGTAGAATTAAATCAGATGTAGCAGGCTGTGTTGTCTTCTTACCTGTGTCTCACTGGAAGTATTGCAGGATCACTGTGTTCCTGTTGTCGATGTCCTCTTCTTCTGCTTCCTCGTCTTCACTGTCCACAGGGTCCACAGCTGCCACAAGAACTCCATCCGGTCCATCCTCCTGCAGAAAAGGAACCTGTCGTCGCAAAGCCAAGTTGTGAAGCATACAGCAGGCCACGATGATCTGGCACACCTTCTTTGGTGAGTAGAATAGGGAACCACCTGTCATATGGACCTAGCCTTCAGGAGGCCGGAGGTACGCTCTATAATCCTCCTAGTCCGCTCATGGGCCTCATTGTAGCGTTCCTCTGCCCTTGTCCTGGGATTCCTCACTGGGGTCAGTAGCCATGACAGGTTGGGGTAACCAGAGTAACCTGAAAATGGCGAGGGACAACTGTTAGACACACACGAACTCATAGGGACATCCCCAGACCCAGACAACTATTCCCACTGTATTGGGTCCATTTGCTCACCTAATAGCCACACCCGGTGCCTCTGGAGTTGCCCCATCACATAAGGGATGCTGCTATTTCGCAGGATGTAAGCGTCATGCACCGAGCCAGGGAATTTGGCATTAACATGGGTGATGTACTGGTCTGCCAAACACACCATCTGCACATTCATGAAATGGTAACTCTTCCAGTTTCTGTACACCTGTTCACTCCTGCGGGGGGGGGTACCAAGGCCACATGTGTCCCATCAATGGCACCTATTATGTTGGGGATATGTCCGAGGGCATAGAAATCACCTTTCACTGTAGGCAAATCCTCCACCTGAGGGAAAACTATGTAGCTTTGCATGTGTTTCAGCAGGGCAGACAACACTCTGGACAACACGTTGGAAAACATAGGCTGGGACATCCCTGATGCTATGGCCACTGTAGTTTGAAAAGACCCACTTGCTAGGAAATGGAGTACTGACAGCACCTGCACTTGAGGGGGATTCCTGTGGGATGGCGGTTAGCTGACATCAGGTCTGGCTACAACTGGGCACACAGTTCCTGGATTGTGGCACAATCAAGCCTGTAGGTGATGATCCATTGTCTACAGGTCCGCCAGCGGTCTGTACAACGGAGGATGCCGCCATCTCCTCACATGCCCCAGCGGACGGTGCCTATGGAGGAGAACAGCGAGCAGAGAGTCAACCAACTCTGAGGTACGTAAACACAGCTTACTCTGAAAATATTAGCAATTCGAAATTAGCCTGTATGAGTGTTTAGGCAAGGCCTACATATGTGTGACGCAGTCAAAAATAATGCCATGTGGGCCCATGAAATGGCGGCTGCCTGACCTGTAAAGTGGGACAAGGGGATATGAGGTAACTGCGCTGGCGTTGTACACCGTCGCGGTAGGCGGTCGAAGACCGCGGCGCAATCCTGCATTGGTTAACATTGGACCCTATGGGTCCCAGGAGCCAATGACGATGTACGCCGGCGGTGACGGTATGCACTGCTGCAGACGTGACCACCATTTTCTGTCTGTTTAATCACTTGATACCTGATCTTCCACATGAGAGGACCTACACTGCAAGTGCTGCTGCGACCTCAGTCTGGAAGAGACAATGGCTCGTGTGTCTGGGGAAAGGGCCCCTGCCTTCAGCGCGGAGGAGTTGGAGAAACTCGTGGATGGGGTCCTCCCCCAGTACACGCTACTCTACGGTCCTCCAGACAAACAGGTAAGTACACTGTGAGCATGCTGTATGGGCAATGCCTGTGTGGAGTGGGGTGGATGAAAGATAGGGGGCGGTGAGTGCATGCACGTCATGGCAAGGGTAGGGATGCGGGCCAATGACTGTGATGGTGTGGGTGGTAATATCTTCTCCTTTTCTACTGTACTATTCCTGTAGGTCAGCACCCACCAGAAAAAGGACATTTGGCGTGCCATCGCTAAGGAAGTCTGGACCCTGGGGCTCTACCACAGACGGAGCACCCACTGCCGGAAAAGATGGGAGGATCTTTGCCGCTGGAGCAAGAAGACGGTGGAGGCCCAGCTGGGGATGGCCTCCCAAAGTGGGTGGGGTGCCCGTCGCACCATGACCCCCCTGATGTTCAGTATCCTGGCGGTGGCGTACCCGGAGTTGGATGGGCGCTTGAGGGCATCACAGCAGCAACAAGTGGGTGAGTACACTCTCATTCTGCTGATTCAGTGCGCATTGTAGGTGTCTGGGTGGGGGAGGTGGGCTGTGGGTTCCCCTAGGCCAGGGTGAGTTTAGTAGGCAAGGACCCTACTAAGGCAGGCCCTGTGGCACCCCACCCCACCTGTGTGCAATGCCAACTACACCTAGTCAGGCTCCTGTGACATCCATGTGTGCAGAAATCGGCCATAGCCTTGTAACCCATGTCCCTGGGATTGAATAGTGGACTCCAAGTGTGCGGCGTAGTGCATGGGGCTTCTGTGTCTGTTGTGTCTGCCAACGGTAGCGGTATTGCATGCACTCAACATGTCTTTCTTCTGTCTTCCCCCCCCTTTTTGTGGTCTCCCTGTTCTTGTGTGCATTAGCATCATCATGCAGAGGAGCAGTGGCACCGGAGCAGGAGGGAGCTGCATCCCACATGACCCTGGAGGGCGAAACTACGGAGTCTGAATTCACCAGTGGGACGGAGGGCGAGGGGAGCTCCACGACGGGGACAGGAGCTGACACCAGCGATACGGACTCCTCCTCTGATGGGAGCTCCTTTGCGGTGGTGGGCCCAACTGTGCCCCCTGCATCTACAGGTACAGCCGCCACCCCCCCCCCCACCAGCACCGCCCTCCCAGCAGCCCCTCATCTTTTGCCCCGTGCCCGCTCACCCGGGAGGGTGGGCATCACCTTCGCCCCAGGCACCTCAGGCCCTGCCCCATTCACTCCTGCTGCCCTCAGTGAGGAGGCCATTGACCTCGTCAGGTCCCTCACTGTTGGGCAGTCTACCATTTTGAATGCCACCCAGGGTGTAGAGAGGCAGTTGCAACAAACCAATGCATACCTGGAGGGCATTCACTCTGGTCTGGCAGCCCTTCAGCAAGCATTTCAGACTCTGGCCTCAGCACTGATGGCAGCCATTGTCCCTGTCTCTAGACTCCCCCCTCCAACTTCCTCCACCCAGACCCACACCCCTGTACCTCAGCCTATCCCAAGCACACCATCAGACCAGCATGCACACACCTCAACATACAAGGGAAGCTCTGGAAAACATAAGCACCTCACATCCCACAGGCGCTCATGCAAGCATCAGACCCATGCAGACACACCAACATCCACTGCCTCCACTGTGTCCCCTCCTCCTCGTCTCCCTCATCCCTCCCTGTCTCGTCTCCACTCACACCTGCATGCACTATATCCTCAGCCACTACGTCCATCACCAGCACACCCACCACCACACCCCGCTCACGTGCAGTCACCACCCGCACTACCATTCACACGTCCCGTGTCCTCTCCCAGTGTGTTTGTGAGGCCACCTCCCAAGGTACACAAACGCAGCCACACACCCACCCAACAGCCATCCACCTCACGACAGCCTCCAGTCCATACACCTTCACCCAAAGTCAGCAAACGTACACCTCCTACAACCACTACCTCTTCCTCCACTCCCAAACCCCCCCCAGCTACCCGTCCCAGTGTTCCTAAGAAACGTTCCCTGGCCAACCTTGACCTCTTTCCCTCACCTCCCCCACCCCTTCAGTCTCCTAGGGCCCAACTCTCCAGGTCCCAACCTAGCACCTCAGCCACAACATCGGCGGGACCAGTGGTGCCAGTAGTCACCGGATTATGGAGTGCACCAGGCAGCAGGGCAGCCAGTGTGGCAAGGAGCCAGAGTACGGACAGTCCCCCACCTGTCAAGCATAAAAAGTTGGCCAGTGCCTGGCGGGAGAGGGGAAAGAAATCAGCCACCAAAGCCGCTCCCAGGGGTACAGTTGTGTGTGGAGACAGCTGCAACACCATCCAAGCTGGGGAAGGGGCACATTAAAACCGGCAAGTCTGGGAAGATAAGCACAGCGGGCAAGACCGCCAGCAGCCCCGCTGCCCAAGACAGGACCGCCAGCAGCAGCCCCGCTGCCCAGGACAAGACCGTCAGCAGCCCCGCTGCCCCAGACAAGACCGCCAGCAGCAGCCCCGCTGCCCAGGACAAGACTGCCCAGGACAAGACCGCCAGCAGCCCCGCTGCCCAAGACAGGACCGCCAGCAGCAGCCCAGCTGCAAGGACAAGACCGCCAGCAGCAGCCCGCTGCCCAAGACAGGACCGCCAGCAGCAGCCCCGCTGCCCAGGACAAGACCGCCAGCATCCCCGCTGCCCAGGACAAGATCGCCAGCAGCAGCCCCGCTGCCCAGGACAAGACCGCCAGCACCACCGCAGGACAGTGAGCGCCAATGATTACTACGCTACTGAGCCCGCCACGGGCAGGATGAAGCACTCTGGGCACGAAGCCCCCTCCAGAACCAGTGGAGAAAGGCATCCACTACCTCATTCCTTGGCAGGATGAAGCACTCTGGGCACCAAGCCCCCTCCAGAACCAGTGGAGATTTACATCCACTACCTCTGTCCTTGGCAGGATGAAGCACTCTGGGCACCAAGCCCCCTCAAGAACCAGTGGATACTGTTATCCATTTGAGGGACTGTTGCTTTGCACTCCCCAGGATTGAACAGTGGGCAACCCACCCACTGTAGAGACTTGAGAGACTGTGGCTTTGAACTCCCCAGGATTGAACAGTGGGCAACCCACCCACTGGAGAGACTTGAGAGACTGTGGCTTTGCACGCCCCAGGATTGAACAGTGGGCAACCCACCCACTGTTATCGACTTGAGAGACTGTGGCTTTGCACTCCCCAGGATTGAACAGTGGGCAATCCACCCACTGTAGAGACTTGAGAGACTGTGGCTTTGCACTCCCCAGGATACATCAATGGGCATGGAGCCCCCTCGTGGAGCTGGCGTCGTGCACTCATCCGGCTGAGGTGGCCCCCCTTCCCTTCCCCCTGAGGTGCCTGTTTTATTTCTATCTGATGCCCCTGCAGTGTTCTCTCCGTCTTGTTCGGGTAATGAGTGTGGGCCTCGCCCATGCCTTTTGGGCCCAGTGGTCCACGGTCTATGATGGTGGAATCCCTTGGACTGTTCTTGCAGTATATAATTGTTGATAGTGTAAATGTGTATATATGTAAATATTTTTGATTACTGTATTTTAATATATTCCAATCATTCGACTCATTTCCTTTTGTCCTTGCATTCTTCCAGGGGGGGTTGGGTGGTGTAACTGTGATGTATCAATATGTATTGGTGTGTGTGTTGTCGTGGGTGAGGGTGGGGGTGGGGGTGTTGCGTATTGCGTGTGTGTGTCACTGTTTTTTCCCTCCCCCCTCCCCTGTGTCGTAGGTGAGGTACTCACCGTGGTCTTTGCTGCCGGCGTTCGTGCTCCTGGTAGAGGAGCAGGAAGATAAAGGCTGGGAGTATCTGAAGTTCCGGTTCCATGGCGTCCTGGTTCCTCGTGGGGTGTGTAGAGGTGAGCGTTTTCCCTTCGAAGTCCTGTTTCCGCTGTGTTTTTTGTTCGCGGTTAATCCGCCTCAGAAAAGGTGGTGGATTGGTGGCCTGTAATTCTGTGGGCGGTACATTGTCTTCCGCCTGTCTGTTGGCGGTTACCGCCGCGGTGTTTGTTTTTACCACCGTGGCGGTCGGAGTGTTAAAGTGGCTGTCTATGTTGGCGGTTTCCGCCACGGTCGTGATTCAATTTTGTTTTACTGCCGGCCTGTTGGCGGTTTTACCGCCGCTTTAACACCGACCCCCAGGGTTGTAATGACCACCATAATCTACATGACACTCCATTTCCATCAATTTGGCATGTGGTTTGTGTGCAAAGCTGAAGGGCAGAGTGACCCATGATATGCCTTCCACACAATAGTTTTACAAGGCCAAATGTGAGTTGAAAGATCTGTGGCGCTACACACATTGCTCACATGATTCTCAAATGACTCATACAAGATGCATACACAGCTCATGTTGTCACGCACATACATTTGTCCAACATTTACAACAATCATGGAGAAAGAGATGTCATTGGATGGCAGTGCTGTCTCCTTACCTAGTTATGTTCATCCAACACAAGGAGGATCTAGGACCCCAAAAACCTCACAAAACACATTGTGACTGAACTTCACGTATGGTACTGGCCACCAATACCTGCACATTGTACATCCCATTGACGCCACATTGAATGCAACAAGAGGCACACAAGAAGTCTAACTGGCACACAGAGGCACATTGTAGCCTGTCAGGAGCAAAAGGACGGTGAAATACAGAGAAACTTGTGCATATGAGGTACATACCTGCTCCTCTGGTGAGCCACAGAGCTGTCCATACAGGAGAAAGGCCTTATTAACAAGCCTCTCTAGCTCCTCTAAAGAGAAGGCAGGGGCCCTATTACCTGCTGGATGTGGCATGATTGCTCCCAGAGGTGGCACACTGCATCTCATGTCATGGAGGTGTTGCTTGCAGCAGTGTCAGGAGTCAAGTGAGTGAATCTGCACAACATGGGGTCACCTTCGCCACATACGCAGTCATCACTGCCGGTGGACACAGCAAATGGGCCGAGATCACCACTTGCAACGTTAGCCCATGGCTGTGTCTACAGTGGTTACAACCACGTTTCACCATGACGACTTCTGCCAGCAGTTGCGGGCGGTTCCTAATGTCCAGTGGAGAAGGTTAGGCATCCCCCATTGTGGCAATATGAAATGCTATATTGGGCTTTATAAACTGTGTCACACCTACAAAAACATGCATTGTTACCTCACAAACATCCTTATCCTGTCTTGTCATGTAGGTCCTTCTACCCAACAAACATTCAAGTATGTTGCAGGACACAAATGGCATTCAACAGGGTGCACAGTCTACCACTGCCGCTCATTTTGGCAGTTTGAATATACAGTTACATTTCAAGGTGCAACTGTGTTGCACATCTTTGAGTTTTGTCCAAATCCATGTTTTGGACACGTGTTGAAAACCATGGGGGTCACATGTGACCTTTGTGTAGTTGTCAGCTAGGATGTGTACTGGGTGTCATGTCTATACAGTGAGAAATTTGATGGCACATATGTTGGCTTGGTGCCACCACAGGCAAATTAAACAGTCTATTGGAACAGAAAGAACTTCAGTTCCATCAACATCCAAGTTGTCTGTTTGGTGGATTTCACATGTCTGTGCCCGTTATCCGGGATCAGTCCATGATTCCTTCATAATTCAGAACAGCATCATACCCCAGCAGATGTCATAACTGTACCCAGAGAGGGCCAGGCCGATTGGTAAGTCACATCTGTCCTGATTGTGTGTGTGCAATGTCAGGTGCTACAATCATGAATTGAGTGACTCATTGTTGCACATATGTCCCATTCATTTACAGGAGACTCCGCAAACCATCCTTGGTTGTTGATGCCACTAAGTGACCCAACTATGCCAGGGACGTCTGCTTCAATAAGGCCCTGGGAAGAAAATGGAGAGGAGCAGGCTTTTGGGCTCCTGCAGGCCAGATTTAGGTTTCTTGATCAGACTGGTGGATCCCTCCTCTACTCACCCAGGAAAGTGTGTCAGATCACATGCATGCTGCCTGCTCAACAACCTTGCCCTGTGGAGGAACATCCCATACATCCCAGAGTAAGGGGAGCCTGCAGTGCACCCGGGTGGGACTCCTGAAATGCCAAGTGAGGATGACAGTAGTGAAGAGGAAGGAGCTGACTTGTGGGAAGATCTCATCAACAGCTTTTTTCATGAGTGTAAGTATGTCCTGTGATGTATTTAATGTGACTGTACAATGAGCTGTGCTTGTGAGAATGTGTGGAGTTTATTGTTTTGGAAACAGCTAGGGAGCTAATATTCTGCAACATTCATCCAAAGACTGCTTGATGAGATTGCACTTGACAAATCCCCACCTTGATGATGTTGCTTTGTTGGTGTTAGATTGCCTGTAATGTAATGTATTTCTAGATGCTTGCTATGTGATTTGTGTAATAGGTATGTTTTCAAGCCCATACTTCTTGTTTTGTCTTTGTACAGGTACCTTCACCATCACATCCTCATGTGGGCATTTCAGAGTTGTGACATGGCAGGTATCTGATGCTTTTCTGACATGCAAAGTGGACATGGATCGTTCCAGGTATTGTAGGTCTCAGTTTGGGTGTGTGAGACCTGTGCCAAGGCAGCTTGAACAGTGGTTGGGTGGAAGGTCAGAAGTGCTCATTAGACTTCTTTGGCGTGCTGTGGTGGGCCGACTGCATATTGTATGTGTGAGAAAACAGGGCTGATTGCAGAGGCACCCTAACTTTTTGCCCCCATTTTCCACTTTTTGTTGGTGGTTTTCTGACTATGATGGTGCTCTGGGTACTGCTAACCAGTCCCAGGGCCTGTGCTCTGTGTAAAATCAGTATGCAAATTAGGCTAATTATAATTGGCTAAGTCAACCTACCTATAAGTCCCTAGTATATGGTAGGGCATGTAGGTTTAGGGACCACAGCATCGGTGGTGCACCCATAGGTGTAATGCTGAGGTGCCCAGTGTCGTTTTAAAGGCAGGCCTGCCTTGTTGGCTGCTTTTAAATTAAAGTTATATGCAAATTCGACTTTGGAATTAAAAGTAGTTCCAAAGTTTTAAACGACCTTATTTTTACATATAAGTCAACCTTAAGGTGTGCCCTATGTGCCCCTAGGGCTGTGTGCCATGTAACTATAAGCAGGGACCTTATAAAGTTATATAAGCCCTGGTGAGGTAAAAATAGCCAAATTCGTTTTTCCCTCATTGTAGTGAATGGCCTTCATAGGCTAGAATGGGGAGACTTTATTTTAATTTTTAAAGTCCCCTTAAGTAATGGATACCAAGAGTTTGGTATCAAATTCATTGTTATAATAAATCCCACAACTTCCAGTTGTAGGTTTTAATATAACTTGTTCAGGTAAAGAGTTTTAAACTTTACCTGAAAAGTTGCCAATTTCAGCCCTGCATTGTTTTTGCTGCTGTGCCCTGATTGGCCAACCCCTGGCTGCCTTGATGAGGTGTGAAGTGGCCTGGCTTCACACAAAGAGATGTGCCTGTGGGAGGGAATTTCCCCTCAGCAGATGGTGAGGCAGGAAGGGGTAGGGCTGCCAAACTGGTCTTCAAAGGCAGAGAAGGACATTTGGAGCACCCCAGCAACACCCCCACATCCTGCAACCCCAGACAACTAGGTGCCCCCTTGATTAGATGAGGAGAGGGCAGGAGAAGGGTGTGTTTATGATTTTTAGCCACACCAGTGGGTGGGCTCAGCCAGATGAAACCTCCAAAAATCAGATTCAGCCATGATGGATTGTTGAAGAATGTTGCCTCCTGGGACTGTTTTTTGCCACACTTCCCAGGAAGTGGTCATCACAGGGGAAGGACCCTGCACCTGATTGGAGAATCAGGACCCCCCTGTTTTTCACCCAGGAGCAAGGATAAAACTGGCAGACCTGCACCCACACCTCAGTTCAAAGCCACATCCCTACCAGGAAGAACTACAGAAGAAGAAGGACTGCCCTGCTGGACCCCTGGCCTGCACTTGGAACCTGCACTCAGAAGGACTGCACCAGCTGCACACTTGGGCTTCACCACGAGAAGGACTTTGCCTGGCTTCAACTGGTTCAAGGAGGGGCTCCCTGTTTGCGACAGGTGAAAAATTGCTAACCAGAGTCCCCTGCACCAACTCCTGAAGAAATCAACCAGCTGACCACGGCCCAAGTGGCCAAAAAATAGTTTGTGCCAGGTGCATTCTGGGAGTTGTAGTCCACACCCCCAAGGATCATCGCAGAGCTTCTGGTCCCTTGGGGTGAGCTGTGGACCCCGAAAGAACCTTAAAAGAACATCTGGGAGAAGACCCAGAAGTTTGGAGAAGTTTGGAGAACTTTTGAAAAAAAGCTCCATAGAGGGACCGACCCGCCACGGCAACTCTAGCCGGCTTGCCTCAACCGCGACCCGACCTGATTTGCAGGTTCGTCCCGGTAAAGAAAATCTCCAAAAAAGAGACTAAATCCGAACGTACAAATTTGACCAGGACCTCCCAGCCAGCGTATCCGAGGAGGGCTCCAAGGACGTCGGATCAGGATCCAGGTTTATCCCGGTCGAACGATTTTTACCTCGAAAAAATGACTAAGTCCGAAGCTAAAAATCTCCAGCGAGGGCTCACGCGACGCATATCCGGAGAAGAGTTCCAGGAGGTCGGATTGGACTGGCAGGTTCATCCCGCTGAAGAAAATCTTCAGAAAAGAGACTAAGGGGGTCATTACAACCCTGGCGGTACAAGACCGCCAGGGCTGTTATGACGGAAGCATAGCCAACAGGCTGGCGGTGCTTCGCAGGTCATTTGACCGCGGCGGAAGCGCCGCGGTCGCACCACCAGGGCCGGCGGTTTCCCGCCACAATGGCCCCGGTGGTAGTAATCCGCCAGGGCAGCGCTGCTAGCAGCGCTGCCCAGGGGATTACGAGCCCCCCTACCGCCAGGAAAAGGCTGGCCGCTGGACGTGGCGGGGGTGCGGCCGCATAGGCGGCCGCCCGGCAGTCTAATCTTGGCGGGCAGCTTCAGCCGCCCACCAAGGTCGTAATGAGGGCCTAAGTCCGAAGGTAAACTTTTGACCGAGGCCTCCCGCGAGCTGTAGCCGAGCAGTGCTCCATCGAGGTCGGGCTTAAACTTTTACTTTGCCCCAGTCACGGTGCGACCAGATGACCATATTGGCGCTTTTTGTTTCTAGGCGCTAGAAAACAATAATTCTTTAAAAATTCATATCTCTGGTTCCCCTTATCCGATTTTTTTCGTTTTTGTGTCATTTTAAAGATAAAAATACAATCTATTTTTATAAATTGGTTTGGGATTTTTAAACTGTTTCCTGTGTTTTATTTAATTCCTGTTTTGTGATATTTGGATGCTTTACACTCTGTCTCCTAAATTAAGCCTTGTCACTTGTTGCCAAGCTACCAAGGGTTGAGCTGGGTTTAATTTACTGAGACCTAACTGGACCTAAGTGGAGGTTAGTGGCCTATTGCTAAGTGTAGGTACCTACCTGCCCTTACCAATAACCCATTTTTCCAACAGTATGTCATCATGCGGGCACGAAATATGTAGTCATAGATTGTGACCAAGACATTTTACCTTCAGATTGGCTTAATACTTTTTGTATGACCGGTATGTAGCTGTGATGTGCTTCATCATTGCAGGTCACAACACTGACATGTTTGTTTCATACCACCAGATGCATGGTAACTGGATTATGATGGCCCTGCAATTAGGGACTGTTGTACTGCCATCTGTCTGTATCTTGGAGTATGTTTGGTGTGGTATGTGATAAGGCTCAAGCTGATAACATCATCCACATGAATGTTTGCCTATTCTATAGGACAATGTCTGACAAATCCCTTGCTTGCTTGGTCTTGGTGGGGGGACTGTACCTTGGAATATGTACATTGATTCGAGATGAGGCACACAGTCCTGTTTCTGAAAGTTCAAACATATACACAGCCTATGTTCTGTACAGTGGAATAACATTATTGGTGTGAGCAGATACTTGTTCTAATGGTTGTAATCCTGGGCAGGAAACTGTGTACCTGTAACACATCCCTCCTTGCACAAGTAGCTTGTGTCCTCATCATATGGTTCACATGGTCTTACATCTCTACATAGCAAAATGTGGAAATTAAGCAAGCAGACAATAAGTTTATGATGGGTGAATTTCTTACAATGCTAATGCAGAAAAAACAATTTGGACAAAAAATAACAAAAAAGTGAAGTGAAGGGTACGGTCATGGTGAATGAAATCATTGGAGTAGATGCCACACTATTGGGAGTCCAAAGCCCAGAGTACTCCTCCCATTGGAACTGGTACGTTTTTGAGGATCAGTCAACATTGTGAATGGGTGGCACTCAAAGGAGGTCATTTGCTGGCAGTGGTGGGTGTCTTGCCATCTGCACCTCTTGGATTCTCTGCTTGCGTGCGGGTGGGGGATCTGCTGTTACAGAGGCAGGGGTGTCTGGGTCTGGTTCTTCCTGTGGCAGGGCCTCCCTTCCAGTGGCTGGGACCAATGTTGATGGGCCTGCTGTTGATGAGCCAAAGGAAGGGGAAAGTTGGTTTTGAGAAGCCCTGCTTAGGGCTGTGTGACTGTCCCTCAGCGTCCCGGTTAGGGAAGCCATGTTGTTATTGTGGACCTCCATTTGTTCTCGCATATCCCTATGGATGTCCCTCTGTAACTGCTTGATTTCCTGGAGTTGGGTCAGGACCTGGCATATTATGCCTTGGGACTCCTGATAGACCCCCAAGACGTGGCTGATGGTGTCCTGGCCAACAGTAGCCCCAGTGGCCTCACCCTGCGGCCCACAGAATCCCTCCCACGCACCCTACCCTTGCCACAGGGTGCCCTCTCCAACTGCGTACTGGAACCTCATTGTCCAAAGTGTTGCGCTGCAACTCAGGATCCAAGACTGGGGGCACAATATGGTAGACACTGTATTAGGTACACAGGTTGGGGTGAACGGTTGCCTGTGATGTTGAGGCAACCGGCCTGGGAGGTGTTGATGTGGGCACAGTGAGACTCACTGTTGGTGTCTGAACAGGTTGCCCAGATGGGCCAGAACCATCCTCCACATCCAGATATCCAGGAGTGTCTTCTTCGCTGAGGGCTTCATCCGGCGGGGGGGGTAGTGGCAGTGTGCTCTGTGACTTCTTTGTGACCAGTGGCAGCTCAACCTGTTGATGTGAAACGTACAATGTTTCTGGTTGATTGTGACACCTACCTCCAAACGTTTAGTGTTACATTAAGTATAGACCTTGTACAGAGTTAAAGTGCAGTTAATCCAACTGTGGCAAGTACCTATAGTATTGGTTGCACTGACATGACATTTGTAGAGCATGCCAGATCTTTTTGACTGAAGCAGGTGCTGAAATGTGCAGATCATTGGCACATGAAGTATTGTCTGAGAATTCCATCTTGCCACCAGTGCAGGCAAAACAGTGGTTGTGCAAGATATGGCTTTGGCCATTTTTAGGCCTAGTGGATTGTGATGCAGGCAAACCCAGGAATGTGTTGTATCTGGAGTCATCATGTGGTCAGTGCACTGTGAATGTGTATGCTGCTGCTACCAATCTGGTGATGCATCTTGAGGCCTTAGGGATCATTGTTTTGCAATCTGGGTAAATTGTCCTTCCTGTCCTCAGTAGTTTAATTTTGGGTTAGCAGGTCAAAATGGAGCTAGATAGCCAGACACATCTCGGAGTTGAGCATAATCTGTATCTTGCTCACTCCCAGGTGAGTAAACGTCAATTGAGAGTCAGCAAGCAAGGGTATTTGGACATGTGACCACTAATCTGATGTTAGGAGTTAGAGGGACAGTGCCCATTGGGAGTTGCAGTCTGGTACTCTCTCTACTGCATGCACTTGACAGTTTACTCACCTAGGTGAGTAAACTTTATTTGAGAGTTCATTAATAGATGGATTTGGGCAAGTGAACACTGGGCTTGTGTTTGGAGTTAGAGAAACAGTGCCTATTAGGCTTTGCATTCAGATCAATCCCTCTCCTTCCCACCACTATTCAAATGATATCCTACCTATGATTTCATCCACCATGACTCTTAACCCATCTTCTGAAAAACTAGAGTTTTTGGAACCTGACATGGTGGAACATTTACTTAACAGGGGAAGTGCAAAAGGGTATGAATAGACAAAAGTGTGTGCAGGGTGTTCAATGGGATGGGAAAAAAAGGGGTGCCGAATGTATGGACTGTGTGGACAAAAAGGGTTCTGGCTTCTGTGTTTTGTGTAGGAAATGCAAAGGATTGTGGTTTGGGAAGGGGTGTGTTTTATAGTATCCGTTGCAGTGTATCCACTGTGGGAATGTGTGTCAGCTCCGTTGTTTTCAAATTTATCCAATGTGCAGTTGTGTATTGCTTAGCTGACCATGAACTGCTGCGGTTCAGAAAGCCATCGGGCCCGCCATGGTGACTGTGTGCTTATAATAAGATCAGTGGTTGGTTATGGTGCTCATAAGCTGGAGGTCAGACCGCCTCTTTCCAGGCCATCGTGCTTCTGGCAGACTGCTTTTTTTGGTTGGAGATCGTTGGTCCTGCCTGTGTTACTTATAAAAAGGCAATTTGAAAGGCTGCCAACATAGCGGTCTTTTCAGGATCGCCAACATGGCGGTCTGGCTGTCGACCTCCAAACTCGTAATGAGGCCCTCAGTCTTGCAACAGCGTGCTCAATAAAACCACAGTGATTTCTGTCACCAAGATGTATGACCATTATAAGTGAATTGCTGAGTGGAGCCCGACTTAGATAAGATGTCATATACTTTTTTATATACAACTTTTTATCAAGGTTTTCTTATACCAATAAGAGAACAAGACACCTAAGGTATGACACAACCACCACATCTCATGAAAGTATTGTGAGAAAGTGGGTTGTTGGTGGCCTGGGGTTTGAGCCCTGGTCAAGCAACAGCCACAATCCCTTTCAGGGTGAATCACAAAAAGTCACTAAATTAAGCTGTGCTTAACCCTCGGCAGCCTGGTACAAAAAGCAGTCAGGCTTAAATTAGAGGCAATGTATATAATATATATGCAGCACACAAACAGTAATAAAGTGAAAACACAACACAATAAAACTCTGAAACAAATTTAGAAAAACAGAGTCAATTTTAATAAATTATTTGGCACCAAAATGACAAAAAGCCAATCAGTAGAACAAGAGTTATGAATGTTTAAAGCTTATAGCGAAAACTAGCGCCTAAAAGATCAAATCGCCAACTGTGGACATCTAGTTGTAGGGACCTGGCCAAAGTAGAAAAATTAGGGCAACCTCGATGGAAAACGGTTTGGATACACAAAGTAGATTGGGTTCAATCAGCGCTTACCATCGAACTTAGAAGAAATTCTGAGAAAAAGTGTCTGAGAAGATAAAGTTCAGCGGGGAAAGGCTGCAGGAGGTGTCTGAGAATGGAGCATCCTTGTCCGAAAGCCTTGGGTCGAAGCCGCGGCGAAGATTTCTAAGTTCAGACTTTGGGTCTGATTAAGAACTCGGCGGATGGGTTACTTCATCGCAACGGTGACAGATATCCCGTCCGCAGAAATCTATATCCCATTCTATTCTATGAGATTTAGATTTTGGCAGATGGGACATCCGTCATCATTGTAACAGAGTAACTCATCCGCCAAGTTCTTAATTAGGCCTTTAGTCTCTGAAATGGGACTTGAAAATCATCACCTGTACAAGGCAGAGGTCTGTAGCCGAAGACAGTTCCACTAGGCCAGATACCCCTTAGTGAAAGACTTATGGAAAGGATTTGTTGCTGTGAAGAAGAACATAGCCAGAGAAACTGCGAATTCAATATGACTGGCGATGCACCTCGAGCGGAAAGGCGAGCAGGTTAGCCCTAGTCTCCTCCTTGTTCTCAGGGCACTTTAAAGCCAAAAAATGTCTAAGGTGGTCATTATGAAGTTGGCGGTGTGACCCGCAAAGCCGGCGGCGGCGGGAAAACCCACCAGCCGGTATGGCGGGCCACACCGCCACATAAAGAACACCTTGAGGGCTGCCATCGGCAGCCCTCACTCACCACCAGGTTGCCTCCATCAGGCAGCCTGGCGGTGGTCGGAATCATTATCTGACAGGGCAGCGGTGCTGTCCCTCGGATAATGATCCCTAATCCTCCAGCCTTTCCCTGGTGGGAAAACCCGCCAGGGAAAGGCTGGCGGAGAGGGTGCCCCTGCACTGCACTTGGCATGGGCAGTGCAGGGGCCCCTGTGCAGTGCTCCATTGCGCAGGTCACTGCCCGATTTTCGGGCAGTGATCAGCGCGACGGGTGCAGCTGCACCCGCCGCACAGAGGCATTGGCGGCGGCTCCATGGAGCCGCCTTCAATGTCCCGGCCAGGCATTCCTCTGGGCTGGTGGGCGGAAACAATGTTTCCACCTGCCGGCCCTAATACGGCCGGCGGGGATCCGGGGATGCTGGCGGTCAGTGTTTTGACCGCCAGCATGAACACGGCGGTTTCGACCGCCGTGTTCATAATGAGGACCTAAGTCCACATTTTGGGAGTTTGGCTATCTGGACACCCTTAGCACCACTTCTAAGTGTCCAAGCCTGGAAGGGCACCGCTGGGTCTAGGTGCGGGTTCAAGATAGAGGAAGCCTTTTGTGTCCCTGTCACTCTGAACATGAAGCCAGCAAACTAGCCCTTTTGAGTTTTTCTGGTGATCCTGAGACAGGTTAAGATCCAGTCCTTATACCTAGGTAGAAGGCAGCAGATCAGCAGGGTGACAGGCAGCAACCCATCAGGGCAGCAGTCCATCAGTCCAGCAGAGTGGCCCTCCTTCCAGCAGTACACAGCATTCTCTTTTCCTGGCAGAGTATCCACAAGTCCAGAAGTGTACTGAAGGGTTGGAGTCTGAGGTCTCCTTTTTATATCCCAGTGCCCTATTTCTGGAAGGTGGGAGAAGTTTCTAGGCAGTGGCTTCGAAGTACATGGAATCTCTTGCCTCCCCTGCCCTGGCTCCAAGCTGGCTGCAGAGTCAATGTGGGGTCGTTAGACTCTTTGTGTGAAGGCAGAGCACAGGCAATTCAGTTGCAAGTAGAGCTGTGTTCAGTTCTGCCGTCCCACATCCTGCCAGCAGATGACCCACTGAGGCACACCTAATACTTCCATTGTGTGACAGCCTGGGAAGAATTCACAAAGTCTAACTGTCAGTTACACCCAGTCAAGTGACCCAGGCCAGGCTTCAGGCACAAATGGGCTAAGGACAAAAAATGCCAACTCTCTAAAAGTGTCATTTTTTGAATTGTGATCAAAAACCCAACTTTACATCAGATAGGTATTGTTACCACAATTCTAAAGACACCAAACATGACATACCATGCTCCCAATGTGAAATTACAGCCTAATAAATATGAAAAGGAATTCCCAATGTTAATCTATTCGAGGAGTAGGCCTCACTGTAAAGAAAACACATTTAGGGGTGTTTCACTGTAAGGACATGTAAAACTTAAAAGTACAAGTCCAACCTTTCAAGTACACAAAACTCTGGCCTATCGTAAGGGTAGTATATATGTAATAAAAGGGGAGTTTATGTCTTGGCAAGGGAGTTTTAATGCAAAGCCGACATGACAGTTTAAAACTGCATTCCGGTTGCAGTGACAGACCTGGAGCATATTTTAAGGTGATACTTAAGTGGATGGCACAATAAATGCAGCAGGCCTGCTGGTAGTATTTAATTTACAGGCCCTGGGTATATGGTATACCACTCTACAAGGTACTTACAAGTAAACTAAATATGCCAGTGAGTCCTAAGGCCTGCAAAAACTAATTCTGCAAAAAGTGGGAGATAAAGGCAAACATTTGGGGATGACACTGCAAAGAGGGCCAGGTCTAACACACCTTCACTCCAGCCTAAGGTCAGGGAAGACTAATAAATACCTTGATGGACTTCCCTGCTTAGGCAATAGAACGTGGACAATGGTCCTCCACTGCAGAGGCACTTGTCAGCTCTGCGCCCTTTTGAATTCAGTTGGATCCCTCTGTCTACACTCTCCTGAGACACTGAACTGACCCAAGGGGAACCCTTCTCCTCACCTGTGGACGGCATCTGTGCAGCACCTAACCTTCATTTGCTCAGCAATGCTCTACCCCACTTCACTCTACCCTTCTTCACTCCACACTTCTCTACTCTACGCTACTCTACTCTAATCTCCACCACTCTGCACTGCTGCAGTCTACACTACTGTTCTCTGCACCACTCTACTCTATGCCACCGCACTCTGTGCCATTCTGCTATACCCCACTCTGCTCTACGCCACTCCAAGCCACAATACTCCACTCCACTGTATGCTGTTCTACTCCACTCCACTCTCCTGCAGTGTATGGCACTGGAGACCACTCTACGCCATGCCACTCCACTCTATGCCACTTCACGAGAAATCATCAAGAAGTTACTGTGGTACTATTTCAATGTATAGAAGAAAACATATTTATGAAAGAGAACCTTTTTTTCTATACTAAAACAACTTAAACTACACAAACCTTAGAAAATCAATATGTATAACTTAAAATTAGAATTTCCACCCATACCTGAACTTCCTGAAGCTCGCCCACCTTCGTAGTGTTGTAAACTTTTCAGATCTGATAGAGCCTTCTAGCAACAGATTTCTTACCTTAGAAATTTTCCCAGGCGTCAGACTGGATTGTGTAATTGTTTTTAGCAGTACCCCTGTGTGCCGGTAGGTGGCGTCGTTCACCCGCACTGGAATTGATGTGTGTGGTGCCTATATAGGAGCCACCCCAGCGCACTGATGTCAATTCTTTTCTTTCCACACCAGTCAGCACTGATCCGGAAAGAGCTTACCCCCACTCACCTTTTGACTGTCTTTTTTTCAAAGTTTTTTTAGACTTGTCTCCTGGTGTGGCAGGGATGTCCACGAGGAAGGCTGGAATCAGGCCTCTTGGATCCACAGAATGATCCGAACCAGTGCCAATCATGCCATCTCGACCTTCCCCAATACAGGTCCCACTGTCAACGCTCACGGTGCCGCCCTCATTCTCATCCCTGACATAGAGCCGGAGGGCATCGTCTGGTGCCTACTGGAGCCATACCCTTCAGCCCAGAGCCTGAGCCCTATTCATATGGGCTAGGACTTGGGAAACATTGGGATGGGATGCCGAACCCTGAAGAATACCAGCCCCTTGACCCTAGTATGAACTGGTGTGAGGAATTGATGGATGCCAGCCAGTGGACTGGACACCTCTCCAGATACTGGCTTGGTCTCTCCTCCTACTGTGGCTATGGAGAAGGGTGCCACTTTTGCTACGGTGGTGAGGAGGGTTCGCTAGGTCTCGGACCTTCAGTTTCCCCCTGTGGTGGGCAAGACTAATGTCTTGACAGAAGTGCTTCAACAGAAAATCACCCCCTCTGAACCACTTCTCCCATTTAATGAAAGATGTCCTTCTTGAGGACAGATCCAAGCTCTGAACAGGGGCTCCTGTGGACAGGACCCATCATTCCTCACCCAGCACCCTACCCCACAGAGCTTGGTGGTCCAAGGCTCCTCTCCACCTCCCGAGTAAATACTGGTGCATTCTCTAAATCCCCCTCCAGATAAGAAATCCAAAAGGCTGGATGCCTTTGTCAAGAAAATGTTTTCTTCTGCCAGCCTGGTATTGCGGTCTGTGGACACCCCATGCCTTTTGTGCCATTACTCTCATTCCCTGTGTGATTCAATTGTGCAGGTGCTGTCAATGGTGCTGGAGGAGGCATAGGCCATTGACTCCCAAGCTATGACTAATGGGAGATGTGCAGCTAAGTTCACAATCATGTGTGGCTTGGATACGACCGACTCGCTGGGCAGAGCAGTTTCTTCTTCTGTGGCCTTACACCACCACACCTGGCTGAGGGCAACTGGCTTTTTAGGGGACATCTGAGCTTCGCTTATGGACACAGAGACAAGGCGGACTGAGGGCTGGAGCCTTACTATGGCACCACTGTCAACCTCAATCGGCTTTCAGTCTTTTTGAGGCCATGGACGGGGGCTTCCAGCAGCGTCTCGACCCATCCAGCCACCATGGCCAGCAAGCTTTCCAGACCCTGCATGGTCGAGGACGAAGCACCCACAGACCCCCTTGGGTCAGGCAGCCACAGTTTTCAGCCCAGTCCACCACCCCCTGGCAGCCCTAGCCTCCAAGCCTCTTTAGTTTGCCCTCCAACCATCAGGAGCAACCATTGGGTGTCAGGATACGCCATCACCTGCATCACTGGAGGTCAATGACATCAGACTGCTGGATTCTCCAGGTTGTCCGAAAGTGCTACTCCCTCTCCTTTGTGGTTACCCCTCCACCCATGCCACCCACTTATGACAGGCTGACAGAGGACCACCTGTCCTTACTCCGCCAGGAAGTAGTGGCTCTCATGGCCAAGGAAGCCATAGAGATGGTGCCGGCATCAGAAATAGGTCGTGGTTGTTTTGCCCACTTCTTTCTGGTGCCCAAGAAGGAAGGGGGCCTTTGTCCTATCCCAGACGTGTGCCTTCTAAATTTCTTCCTAAAAAAAGAGAAATTCAAAATGTTCAGACTCGCACTAGTGCTGTCTGCCCTGGACCAGGGAGACTTGATTGTATCCTTGAGCTCGTAGGCGCTTATCTCCACATCCCCATCCTGCTTGTCCACAGTTTTTAACTGTAGTTCACAGTAGGTCATGAGCACTTCCAGTTTCCTGTGCTATCCTTTGGCCTTACCAGCACCCCTCAGGTGTTCACCAAGGTTATGGCAGTGGCTGCAGCTCATTTGCGGAGCTCAATGGTACCAGTCTTCACCCTATCTCGATGACAGGCTATTGAAGGCGGGCTTGTCCCAGGCAGTCTTATCTCACCTCCAGATTACGGTGAACCTTCTGCACTCACTGGGGCTCACTATCAGCATTCCAGAGTCATATCTGACCTCTTCTCAGATGCTCCCTTTCATTGTAGTTCTTCTAGATGCAGAACAATTCGGGCATATCCTTGTGAATGGTGAGTCCAAGATATTCAGGCTATGACACCGATGTTTCAACCTCTATCCTGGGTTTTAGTGAGACTGATTCGGAGGCTGCTGGGCATCTTGGGCTCCTGCATCCTAGTTGTGACACATGCCCCCTGGTATATGCAGGCTCTACAGTGGGACCTGAAGTTCCAGTGGGTGCAGCATCAGGAGAATCTCTCTGACACGGTCCAGATCTCATAGGATACTGTAAAAGATCTGCAATAGTGTTTAACGAACTATGAACGGCCAGCGGTAAACCCCTTTCCCTTCCCCAACCAGATCTGACATAACTCCTGGGATGGGGCATCCTTCTGGGAGAGGTGGAGATCTGAAGCCTCTGGTCTCCAGCAGAACCAAACTCCACATCAACCTATTGGAGCTCTGAGCAATCCAGCTGGCAATAAAGTCCTTTCGACCCCCCATCAAGGATAGGTTAGTACATATCTTCACAGACGACACCATCACCATATGGTATTGCAAAAAGTAGGACGGAGTGGCGTTGTGGACTCTTTATAAAAAAACCAAGCACCTCTGGACATAGTTATAACATCAAGGCATTTACCTGGTGGTACAACACCTGGCAGGCTATCTGAACGCCAGAGCAGATGAACTAAGCCAAAGATGCTTATCAGATCACGAAAGGCATCTCCGTCTGGAGGAAGTGCAAGGTCTTTTTCAGAAGTGGGGAGAGGCTCGGTTAGATCTGTGTGCCTATGTTGAGAACATTCAATGTCAGCAGTTTTGCTTGCTGGAATTTCCAAGGTAGCTCTCACTCGGAGACACTTTTTGTCTCGAGTTGAGCTCAAGCCTCCCGTACTACTCTTGCCCAGAGATCTAAAGAAGATCAGGAATGACCGGGCCCAAGGCATCCCTGTGGCTCCGGATTTTAAGAGTTTGGTATACTGAGCTGTTCAGCGTGAGCATCGGTCCTCCAATTAGATTGTCCCTTCAAGAGGATCTTTTGTCGCAGCAGCAGGGGAGGGTTCTCCGCCCGAACTTGTCAACGCTCCGCCTTCTTGCGTGGAGTTTGAGCGGCGACAGTTGACAGCTTTCAACTTTCTGCCCGAAGTATGCAGTGTTATCTTGGCAGCCCGGCGTCCCTCCACTAAGACAGTATATGCTGGCTGTTGGAATAAATTTGTGGCATGTGTGCTGAGAAACAAATTGATCCCTTATCTGCTCGCCTTTCCCAGATTCTTTTGTTTATCCTTATCCTAGCCCAGTCGGGCCCTGCCTTGGGAAACTTGAAAAGTTATTTATCTGCCATCTCTGCCTTTCTGCGGCTGCCAGATCAGCCTTCACTCTTCAAGGTCTCTATCGTAGATAGGTTCCTTAAAAGTCTCCAACACGTTTCCCTCAGCTTCCTTTCTTATGGTTCAGTGGGACCTTGTAGGAGGCTGGACTGGCTTGTAGTGAGTACCTAGGGGTACTTGCACCTTGCACCAGGCCCAGTTATCCCTTATTAGTGTATAGGGTGTCTAGCAGCATAGGCTGATAGATAATGGTAGCTTAGCAGAGCATCTTAGGCTGAACTAGGAGACGAGTGAAGCTCCTACAGTACCACTTAGTGTCATATGCACAATATCATAAGAAAACACAATACACAGATATACTAAAAATAAAGGTACTTTATTTTTATGACAATATGCCAAAAGTATCTCAGTGAGTACCCTCAGTATGAGGATAGCAAATATACACAAGATATATGTACACAATACCAAAATATGCAGTAATAGTATTAGAAAACAGTGCAAACAGTGTATAGTTACAATAGGATGCAATGGAGACACATAGGGATAGGGGCAACACAAACCATATACTCCAAAAGTGGAATGAGAACCACGAATGGACCCCAAACCTATGTGACCTTGTAGAGGGTCACTGGGACTATTAGAAAATAGTAAGGGTTAGAAAAATAGCCCACCCCAAGACCCTGAAAACTGAGTGCAAAGTGCACTAAAGTTCCCCAAAGGACATAGAAGTCGTGATAGGGGAATTCTGCAGGAAAGACACAAACCAACAATGCAACAACAATGGATTTCCAGTTGAGGGTACCTGTGGAACAAGGGGACCAAGTACAAAAGTCACAAGCAAGTCGGAGGTGGGCAGATGCCCAGGAAATGCCAGCTGTGGGTGCAAAGATGCTGCTACTGGACAGTAGAAGCATAGGTTTCTGCAAGAACAACAAGGGCTAGAGACTTCCCCTTTGGAGGACGGATCCCCCACGCTGTGGAGAGTCGTGCAAAAGTGTTTTGCCACCGAAAGACCGCCAACAAGCCTTGCTAGCTGTAAATCGTGCAGTTAGTGTTTTTGGATGCTGCTGTGGCCCAGGAGGGATCAGGATGTTGCCAATTGCGTCAGCGGACAGAAGGGGCGTCGAGCAAGACAAGGAGCCCTCTCAGCAGCAGGTAGCACCCGCAGAAGTGCCAGAAACAGGCACTACAAGGATGCGTGAAACGGTGCTCACCCGAAGTCGCACAAAGGAGTCCCACGTCGCCGGAGGACAACTTAGGAGGTCGTGCAATGCAGGTTAGAGTGCCGTGGACCCAGGCTGGACTGTGCACAAAGGATTTCCGCCGGAAGTGCACGGAGGCCGGAGTAGCTGCAAAAGTCGCGGTTCCCAGCAATGCAGTCTGGCGTGGGGAGGCAAGGACTTACCTCCACCAAACTTGGACTGAAGAGTCACCGGACTGTGGGAGTCACTTGGACAGAGTTGCTGGATTCAAGGGACCTCGCTCGTCATGCTGAGAGGAGACCCAAGGTACCGGTGATGCAGTTCTTTGGTGCCTGCGGTTGCAGGGGGACGATTCCGTCGACCCACGGGAGATTTCTTCAGAGCTTCTAGTGCAGAGAGGAGGCAGACTACCCCCACAGCATGCACCACCAGGAAAACAGTCGAGAAGGCGGCAGGATCAGCGTTACAGAGTTGCAGTAGTCGTCTTTGCTACTATGTTGCAGTTTTGCAGGCTTCCAGCGCAGTCAGCAGTCGATTCCTTGGCAGAAGGTGAAGAGAGAGATGCAGAGGAACTCGGATGAGCTCTTGCATTCGTTATCTCAGGAATCCCAAGAGACAGAGACCCTAAATAGCCAGAAAAGAGGGTTTGGCTACCTAGGAGAGAGGATAGGCTAGCAACACCTGAAGGAACCTATCAGAAGGAGTCTCTGACGTCACCTGATGGCACTGGCCACTCAGAGCAGTCCAGTGTGCCAGCAGCACCTCTGTTTCCAAGATGGCAGATGTCTGGAGCACACTGGAGGAGCTTTGGGCACCTCCCAGGGGAGGTACAGGTCAGGGGAGTGGTCACTCCCCTTTCTTTTGTCCAGTTTCGCGCCAGAGCAGGGCTAAGGGGTCCCTGAACCGGTGTAGACTGGCTTATGCAGAAATGGGCACCATGTGTGCCCATGAAAGCATTTCCAGAGGCTGGGGGAGGCTACTCCTCCCCTGCCTTCACACCATTTTCCAAAGGGAGAGGGTGTAACACCCTCTCTCAGAGGATGTCCTTTGTTCTGCCATCCTGGGCCAGGCCTGGCTGGACCCCAGGAGGGCAGAAGCCTGTCTGAGGGGTTGGCAGCAGCAGCAGCTGCAGTGAAACCCCGGGAAAGGCAGTTTGGCAGTACCAGGATCTGTGCTACAGACCACTGGGATCATGGGATTGTGCCAACTATGCCAGGATGGTATAGAGGTGGCAATTCCATGATCATAGACATGTTACATGGCCATATTCGGAGTTACCATTGTGAAGCTACATATAGGTAGTGACCTATATGTAGTGCACGCGTGTAATGGTGTCCCCGCACTCACAAAGTCCGGGGAATTGGCCCTGAACAATGTGGGGGCACCTTGGCTAGTGCCAGGGTTCCCACACACTAAGTAACTTAGCACCCAACCTTTACCAGGTAAAGGTTAGACATATAGGTGACTTATAAGTTACTTAAGTGCAGTGTAAAATGGCTGTGAAATAACGTGGACGTTATTTCACTCAGGCTGCAGTGGCAGGCCTGTGTAAGAATTGTCACAGCTCCCTATGGGTGGCAAAAGAAATGCTGCAGCCCATAGGGATCTCCTGGAACCCCAATACCCTGGGTACCTCAGTACCATATACTAGGGAATTATAAGGGTGTTCCAGTAAGCCAATGTAAATTGGTAAAATTGGTCACTAGCCTGTTAGTGACAATTTGTAAAGAGAGAGCATAACCACTGAGGTTCTGGTTAGCAGAGCCTCAGTGAGACAGTTTGGCATCACACAGGGAACACATACCTATAGGTCACAAACTTATGAGCACTGGGGTCCTGACTAGCAGGGTCCCAGTGACACATAACAAACATACTGAAAACATAGGGTTTTCACTATGAGCACTGGACCCTGGCTGGCAGGATCCCAGTGAGACAGTGAAAACACCCTGACATACACTCACAAACTGGCCTAAAGTGGGGGTAACAAGGCTAGAAAGAGGCTACTTTCTCACATCACTTGGTTCTTCCCATCTTAATGTGCACTCCCTTTGAGCTGCTTCATTCTTGTCCTCTTAAGCTCCTCACCATCAAGATGGCCTTCCTGGTGGCAATTACATCTGCCCGAAGGATCAGTGAGCTACAGGAACTGTTGTCTCAGCACCCTACAATGCCTTTTTCGCCAATAAACTGGTCCTTCGGACTCGAGCATCCTTCTTGCTGAAGGTAGTTACCCCATTCCTTCTAGGCCAGGCCATCACTTTGCCTACCTTTTACACTCTGCCTCATCCCCCTAAGGATAGGGAGGAGTCCACTCCCTGGACCCAAAAAAAGCATTGTCGTTTTAACCTGACCACACAAAACCGTTCTGAGTGGATGGTCAATTTTTTGTGGGTTATGTTGGGGCAAAAAAAAAGGAAGGTTGTACAGATATGGACAGTCTCCCAAGGGATAGTGCGCTGCATTAAAAGCTGCTATGCATTGTCCAAGATGTAACCCCCTAAGGGTTTGCAGGCTCCCTCCACCAGAGCCAAGGCTGCAACCATTGCATTAGCACGTAGAGTTCTGGTTCTGGACATCTGCCAGGCAGCAACATTGACATCTCTGTACACGTTTATGAAACACTACTTCCTGGACAATCAGGTCCCTAGGTATGAGAACTTTGCCTGTTCAGGACTGCAAGACTTTTTTGCATGAAATTGTTTCACAGAACCCTCCTCTGGGAAGGTATTGCTTGGATATCTACTCTGAGGGAAAGAGTCAATGACTAGAAGTCTCTATCAGATAAACAAGATAATTACCTTCATTTGTTTTTACATATCTTTATTAATTACAAGAACATAAGACATGGAGCCATGTCAAAATACCATTTAGGGCTCAACCTGGGTTCGCGATCAAACACAGTGGAGTTACACAAGTATAAATGAGATATAAAATCGTCACCATTCAGGTAAATCAGCAGTGATGAATAGAAAACAAGTTACTTACCTTTGGTAACGCCTTATCTGGTAGAGACTATCTAGACCCAGAACCTGAACCTGCCCAGAACTTGGGCCTTGCAGGTTTAGAGGTGTAATAGACAAAGCACCTATTCTACCATAATATTGATGTCCACCACCTTTCACTGAGCAGAGGTCACCTGGAGAAATGTAATGTTGTCCCGATACGTGGGTTGCCTCAATTCAGTCAGATATTCCACCCTACAAAATGTGGTGTAAAAAGTACATAATGCATCCAGCTTTTCCTCCACCGCAAGGAGGCTCATGTCATTAGAGCCAGAACGCCAGAGACAGAGAGTCGTCAGATCCAGAATATCTGGCACATGACTATTTTCAGGACTTTGCTGAGTATCAAAGGTGATGCCTTATGCCGAGTGTCTATCAGCAGTCTCTGGGGCCTTTATGTTGAGGCTCATGAGACTTTCTGGGCACGCCCCCCTCTTCATTGCGTTTAAGTTGTCTCATAGGTACTTGATCCACATTGCCCCCTCGTCATAAATGACGAAATGCTGCACTAGATCGGTGTGAAGTTCGGCCGTGAGGGTCTAGTCCCTAAAGAGTGAGTGGTGCAGTCTCCACCTCCACTTTCTAACTATTGTAAGAGCTGGGAATAATGTCACCAGGGCGATCAAGTGTATCTGAGTTCCCCTCTCAGGTTAGCAGGCAGAGTCTTACTGTTTAGTGTGCAGTCTAACCTCGAATTCATTCCTTTGAGTGACAAAAATGTCTAATCTCTAGTTGTTTGATTAGATTAGACCTTGGCCTGAGCAGAGTTTGTGCGAAAGTCCCAAAAATGACCAAAAAACTCTGCCGCACCACGTGGAGTTCCGCAAGTGCTGCAGTGCATTGGGTTGCGGCATTCGTGCTGATTCTTAGCGCTGGGTGTTTGTCCGGCTGTATAAAATCAGCATGAACAGCAACACAAACAGCGCAAGAGGGCGCTGCTTCTTTTCTGCCGCTCGAGTAGATTTTCTACTTGAGCAGCAGCTTCCTCAACCCAAACGTAAGTTTTCGCAACGCAAGCAGAAGCGATCATCCTTGACTGCCCACATTGAAAAATCTTGCCAGGAGGTGGAGTGGAGTAATATTTTCCTCACTCTCAGTCGCCAACTTAATGTTGGCAGGCGCGAACGAGGAAAAAACTCCGCTATGTGGAGTTTTTCGCAACTCTGAACTCTAAGCGGAGCACAGAGTGGGAAAAACTCTGCAAACTCCACAAGCAGAGCGGAGTTCACCACCCACCCCTTGATTAGATTCACCCTAAATTTCCTGAAGTCCAAGTGCTTTTTGATGGTTTTCATTTTGTTCAACAGGGTGAAGGTGTGTATGGGGGTCGGTTGATCTCTCTAGGTCAGGGTTCCATTCAGAGTTGAAGTTCCCTTGTGGACAAGTACTCCTTTGAACTCCTTCAAGATGACAAAAAAAGTCTCAATAAAATATCTCATCTCAGTATGCTTGCATATGATGTGTCCAATGTGACTTTTTTTTACGCTCTAGCAATTCCATTAACTAGGATGAACCTGCCCTCCTTATCCGGTTTGCATTTTATTAAACCAAAGTGTAGATATCAATGTAGGGCGATAATGACGCCGTTATGTTTCAACTCTAATCATAATGAATTTGCCAACAGGATATGACGTGACTAAGGCGACATAGTCACAAAAAACTAAAGACAATCGTTGCTGAATTTTCCTGTTGCCCTACATATGGCTCGTCCAGACTCTGAAATAAAATGTATCAGTGACATAATAAATGACCCTAATAAAACGGAGCTCCTCTGTGCTAAGCTCCTTCCAGTCACTATCAAACCTAAGTTTACATTTGCTGGCATGCAAAGAAACGAACCAATAAAAATAAAAAAAACTGCACTGCAAACCTGGAGAATGTGATTTTGCCTGCCTGACATTATCCCTCACTCTGCGTAAGCACATCACAAAATTAGACACAGCCTTGTAGGTGAGGCCCATTTCTTTTACTGTGCATTCCCTCCCACCCTTGTTGATGAGTCTGTAAGCTTCAGCTGAGCCTGTTGTATCACATTTCTCTCTATATTTATTTAAAGATATTGTTATAGTCCAAAAATTGTTCATTTCATCCGCGACTTTCGGGGTGTGTAAGAACACCGCGACTGCTCCAACATCCAGCGTTCCTAAGCGGCTCCCTCTCCCAGCAATAATTACCATTAAAAAGCTGCCCTAATTAGCTGAATCCCAAATACAATCAAAAAGCTTTTTACTGCAACAATACAAGGGCCATCATTACTATTACGGATCACAAAACCAATCATGTGGCATAAACGAAGTGCTGCTGCCAGGACAACGCGGTGTCTTTGTTTCTCCCAGAGAAGCCTGGAACAATAGTGATTTTACAGAATAAGGGAGAGAGAGAGCTAGAGAGACAGAACACTTGAGAAATGGAAAGATAGAGAGAGCCGTAGTATGAAACTGATGGAAATTTGCGAACAAAGCAAGAGACATCATGGAGAGGGAAAGGGTGGTGGTTTGTGGCAGGAGGATGCGAACGGTGAGAGAGTAAGAGTGGGGAAAGGAGGGAAGACAAGGGGTGGGCGGAACTCGCAGAGTTTCACTCCATGGAATCCTGCAGTTAAACAAAAACTCAGCAAGATTCCGTGGAGTTCGGTCAACAGGCGGAAATCAGCAGTCACGTCGCTCATACTGATTTTTAACGCCGGGAGGTCATTCCATGCCCAAACATCAGCGCCAATGGCACCACGCTACACGCCAGAAGGCGTTGCTCCTCAAGCTAATTTTGCTGCTGCTTGAGTAGATTTTCTAATTGAGTAGCAGCTTTCTCACTGTGAACGGTCGCACCCTCCCACATTGAGAAAATCTCACTGGGTGCCCTCCTACCTCCTAAAATCGTGCTAGAAGACACCAATTCTCGCTCGTCAACTTACCGTTGGTGAGCTGCGTGTGAGAAAAAACTCTGCTGCGCAGCTATTGGTGGAATGTGTCCAGAGCTCCCCCTTATAAGTATAGTGCAGATTGGTCAAAATTCTGCCAACTCCACCAGCGGATTGAATTTATCGCCTGCTCCCAGAGAAGACGTGCTGATGGGGTAAGTTTAGTGCAGTGAAAGAGTGAATGGGGCACAAAAGACAATAAGCACACTCGTCAGTATGTCACCTCTGGTGCACGCTTACCGTCAGTAGGGAATCTGGGGCCTAATTAGAGCAGCATCTTCTTCTGCTCCATGATCAAATGAAGCACAGCTGGCAACTGTAAGATACTGTATGTGCCTCAGTGGACATGTGGTCTAGGCAGCAAGTTGGGAGCTGTCTATCTTGCAAAATCTGCCCATATCGGCTGTTAAACTGTCTTCCTCCACTCTTTCTGATAAACACTAGGCCTCCCAAGGAATATCTGATTTTAATCACACTCTGTGCTTGAAAAGACTGCACAGGCATCAGACCATAGCAACGTAGACTGATAAATTCCATGGCTCAAAAACCTTGACAGCTTCTGAGATATCATGATCGACATACAAGGAAATCCCTCAATGCCAGTCACCCTCAAGCAAGAATGTGGAGACCTAGTTATAAATGTGAACTGGAGTTGTGCCCTGGGCAGAAATAGGTACTGGAATTTTCCTCATTTTCATTCTTTATTTGTGTGTAGATATAAGGTTACTGTGTGTGGTTTGGAGTCGACATAAAACATGGGCTGGAATTCTGAAGTAGAGGGAGTTTCCGTAGTCGAGTCTACTTGTCATAAAAGCCCAGGTGATTGTATGTCTAGTGTTAAGTGGGAGTCGCTTGGAAATTATGCATAGCATTCACAGGATGTAAAAACATGATAAGCTGACTGAACTGATCTGTCTGCTCATGGAGTGGTTGGTGTCCAGGATGATCCAGAGGTTCTTAGCATGGTCCAGAGGGGTAGGTGGTGGGCTAAGTTCAGAGGGCCACCAATAAGTGACCTAGGGGAGTGGTTGTTGCCAAAGATAAGGGCTTCAGTTTTATCTGTGTTGACCTGCAGGTAGTTGTTTTTTATCCAAGTGGTAATGTTACTCATGCAGTTGGCAAAGTTTACTTTGGCGGTGCTGGTTGTCATATGGGAGAGGATGAGCTGTGTGTTGTCTGCGTAGGACACTATGGTGATGCTGTGGGCTCTGACGATATCCACAGGGCTGTTATGTCGATGTTATAAAGTGTTGGGCTGAGAGATGACATAAGTAAGAGATTTGTAGGGCTCAAAGTAAGCATCCCAATTAAGCTGTCTTGCCATATTCATTTTGGGCTCGATCAGTAAATATGATGTGTTCTTCCAAATTCAGGGTTAAGACACATTCATTACTGAAGTGGAACAAACTAACCACAGAAAACATTTTCGGACTTAGGGCCTATATTTTTATTTATTTATTTATGGAGCTCACACTTTGCCCTCATGAGAGCCTCAGAACTCTGAAAATAGCAATAGGTATACATTACATGCATGATCTGGTGCAATAAGCAGGTTGATATGTTTTCACACAAAGAGGTGACAAATCAAAGGATGAAAAGGAAAAAAACAGGAAGAAGAGTGGTGGAATAGGGCTCAGCCTTGAGTCGAATAATGAAGAAGAGGTCTCAAAATACTTCTGGAAGCTCTAGAGACAGGGATATGTGCATAAAAAGATCATTTGAAAAACTGCTAACAATACAAGAAGCATTGCTTCAATCTACTATCTTTCCATTGTGTTGGATTGGGGCCTAGCAAGGCAGGAACCGTGGGTTGAACGGTTGCCTATGAAAATGTTGTTGCTTGAGCTACAGTTGGGTTAACAGGGATCATTTTCCATTGGTTCCGGATTAGATAGGCATTTGCCAACAATGCAGCTTTTAACGTTATCAGGGTGGTATCTGAGAGGCCCCATTTGACGTGTGAGAATTCCGGTGTCTGTAGCATGAGACCAAAGTTGCTCAGTGGGAACAAGGTCCTGATTTTGTGCAAAAGTCCTAGCCAAAACCATGCAGTTTTGGCTCTTACTATTCACAATGTCCTTCAAAGGCACAGTCCTAACGCTACAGAAGCCTATGGATTTGGTCAGGTTTAGTGACTGTGGGGGATTCACTTCAGATTCATTTGTGATTGGAGCAGGAGTTGAACTTCACTGCTCTTAATAAGGACACGTCTGTCTTGGTCAGGCTAAATTTAATAAACTGAGAAATTTTTTACTTGATTTTAACACTTCAAACAGATAGTAGATCTTCTACAAGTGGTCTGTAAAGATCAGCAATTAATATAGTGAAGATAGACCCCTTGGCATCCCACACATCATGGGCAGGAATTGTGTTCTTCAAGGTCAATCTATATACAGGATTGCCTTCTAGTCCTCGGAATCAAATGATGCAGAGTGATCAGCAGTGCAAGATGAGGGATGCTCCATCATTAATAGCATGAAGTATACCATACATTACAGTCTGTGGCCTAAAGTCAGGCTGATATGAACTCCGAAGATCCGTGTTGTTGGGAACTGCTTCCCCAATAATCAGTATTGGGATACTAGGCTTCTAAAGTAACAGAGACCCACCAGGTGCAATCAACTTCTTTATCCGCAGTAATATCTAGCCTTTCCTAAGTTGATCTGTAAAATTCGTCACACAAAACTGAAGCAATAAGAATACAGAAAAAGGCCTAAAATATTTTGGTTTTAAATTTGTAATGATGCATGTTGTAATGAACTTTATTGCAGGATTAATGATTAAGGCCCTCATTATGGTTTCGGCAGTCAAAACAGTTGACTGCCGAAGTCACGCCGGCAATTAGACTGCCAGTGATGGCGGCCTTGAGACCACCATATTATGACTCCTGGCAGCTCTCTGCCATAAATTGGGCAGAGAGTAGCCAACAGCCATACTGGCAGTTGGTGTAGGAGGCTGGCCTTGTTTGTAGTGGGTACCTAAGGTACTTACACCTTATACCAGGTCCAGTTATCCCTTATTAGTGAAATGTAGGCAGTGTTCTAGCAGCTTAGGCTGATAGAGCTAGCCGTAGTGGAGCAGCTTAGGCTGAACTAGGAGACATGCACAGCTCCTGCAATACCACTATAGTTACACAGTACTTATACACACTAAAAGACAATACTCAGTGTTACCAAAAATAAAGGTACTTTATTTCAGTGACACAAGGCCAAAAATATCTTAGAGACAATACTCCTTCTGGAGGTGAGTATTATACACTATATATACACTAGTAACCAAAATCAGGTAAGTAAACAGTCATAGAATAGGTCAAACAGTAGAAAATACAATAGAATGCAATAGGACTAGGGGCAACACAAACCATATACTAAGAAAGTGGAATGCGAATCACGAATTCCCCCCTAGGCAAGTGTAGTGTGTAGAGGGACACTGGGTGTAAGAAAACACCAAAGGTAAGTAATGTATCCTACCCCAGAGCCCAAGAAAGTAGGAGTAAAGTACTGCAGGTTTCCTCAGGACACACTACAAGTCGTGATAAGAGATTTTGCAAGAACCAAGAAAGAATGCAATCAACTGGTGGATTCCTGGACCTGAAGACCTGTGAAGTGAGGAGACTAAGGGGGTTATTCTAACTTTGGAGGAGGTGTTAATCCGTCCCAAAAGTGACGGAAAAGTGACGGATTTACCACCAGCCGTATTACGAGTCCATTATATCCTATGGAACTCGTAATACGGCTGGTGGTATATCCGTCACTTTACCGTCACTTTTGGGACGGATTAACACTCCTCCAAAGTTAGAATAACCCCCAAAGTCCAGAAGTCGCAGAAGATTCCAGGAAGGACAGGAGCCCCTGCCAATCTAGAAAATTGTGCAAAAGTGGGTTTTCCAGTAGGAAGAAGAGTACAGAAGAGCACCAAAGAAGATGGCTGCAGGTTCCTGTGTGGTGCAGCAGATGTCCCACATCGAGTTGTTGGATGCAGACTGTTTGCGTCACTGGATTCCGCCAACAAGCCTTGGTTCACGCAAGTTTGCAGTTTGCGTCAAAGTGGCGCTGCCTGGACCCAGGAGGGACCTGGGGGTCTCAACTCAGACTGAGGAGACAGAGGGGGTTCTCAGCACTGTGGAGAGCCCACAGAAGACCAGGCAGCACCCACGGGAGTCCCAGGACACGGGGACAAAGAAGATGCAAAGTACGGTCATCGCAGCACAACAAAGGAAAGTCCCACGCTGCCGGAAAACAACTCAGCGAGTTGTGCGTCGCAGGATGGAGTGCTGGGGACCTGGGCTACTTTGTGCACAAAGCATTCTTGGAAGAAGTGCACAGAAGCCCAAGGAGATGGAGATGACACAGTGCACAGGGGTACTGTCGCAGCACAGGGAGGCAAGCTCTTACCTCCACCAAATTTGGACAGCTGGACCCCAGGACAGTCTGGGTCATGTCGTTCCACCACCTGTTTTCCAGGGAGCACACTCGTCGTCATGAGAGGAGTCCCAGAGTACCAGTCGTCGTCGTAGAAGGGTGCCTGCAGAAGCAGGGAAGTGACTCTGTCACTCCAAGGGAGATTCCTTTGGTTCTTCTGGTGCAGGGTGAAGACAGGGAGTCCTCAGAGCGTGCACACCTCAGAAACTGTTGCAAATGCTGGCTGGAACTGAAGTTGCAGGTCACAGGAATCATCCTGGATACTTTGTTGCAATTACAGCGGTTCCTGGAGCAGTCTGCTATTGATCTGACGGTCAGAAGCTGAAGCAGAGGATGCAGAGGATTCCTGGAGGAGTCTTGCAAACTGAATCTGAGGAAACACCCAGAGGAGAGACCCTAAATAGCCCTGAGATTGGGATTGGCTACCTACCCATGTATGCACCTATCAGGAGGGGTCTCTGACGTCATCTGCTGGCACTGGCCACTCAGAAGTCTCCAGAGTGTCCCCACACCTTGAAATCCAAGATGGCTAACAACAGGGACACACTGGAGGTGCAGTGAAAATGGCTGTGAAATAGTGTGTGCACTATTTCACTCAGACTGCAGTGGCAGTCCTGAAGAAAGCTTTGTATGAGCTCCTTATGGGTGGCAAAATAAATGTTGCAGCCCATAAGGATCTCCTGGAACCCCAATGCACTGGGTACCTAGGTACCATATACAAGGGACTTATAAGGGGGGTCCAGTGTGCCAATTGGAATTGGAATATGGAGTCACTAAACTATAGTGACTAATTTGGTAAGTAGAGCGAGCATAAGCACTGGAGTTCTGGTTAGCAGAACTTCAGTGACACAGTTAAGCATACTGACAACACACACATTAGGCCACAAACTATGAGCACTGGGGTCCTGGCTAGCAGGATCCCAGTGAGACAGGCAAAACACACTGGCAAATAGGGTTTTAACTATGAGCACTGGGGTCCTGGCTAGCAGGATCCCAGTGAGACAGTAAAAACACACTGACACACACTCAGAAGCAGGCCAAAAATGGGGGTAACCATACTAAAAAGAAGTTATTTTCTTACAGTCGGCAGTCTAGTGGAGGCTGGTGCGCTGGCACCACCACGTCATCACAACACCCCCGTATTACAACTGTGTAATCGGCGTGGCGGTGTTGTGGTGACAGGGCAGTGCTAGCGGAGCAGGCCCCATGGACCCTGTACCCTCCCGGATGACCACCGTGAGCAAGTAAGGTGGTCGTCTGACAGAGGAAGGGGGGAGGGCGTGTGGGGTTGTTGAGTGTTGTGTGCGTGAATGGTGGTGTGAGTGTGAATGGAGGGGAGGGTGTTTATGTGCGTGTGTGTGCATTTATTTGTGTGAATGCGTGTCAGAGGGGGTGGGGGTGTTGTGTATCTGGTGTGTGCATGTATGAGTGAATGGTGTGTGAGTGTATGGATCGGGGTGGGGGGTGCATGTGTGCATGTATGCAGGGGTGTGGGGGGTGTTGTGGCCACGTGTATGTGTGTGAGTGGATGTGTGTGTGTGTGTGAGGTGTGTGCATGCATGGATGTAGGGGTGGGGAGTATGTATGGGGTTTGGGGGCGGGGTGGTGTCTATGGGGTTCGGGGGGGGAGGGGGGCTGTGGCTGTTTTGGGGGGTGGGGGAGTCACATACTGGTGACAGGAATGTTAATTCCTGTTGCCAGTATCCTTTCTGCCAGGGATTTCCTGGTGGGGTTGCCTCCAGGAAATCCATATCGGAAAGGAGACTCATAATACCGTCGGCGGTATAAGGTGGACTGCTGGGCCGAAGGTGGTACACCTTCAGGCCGGCGATCCCACCGCCCTGTCGGTATAGGCAGTGAGCTGGCTGCCTTGCAGCTCATTCACTGCCGTGATCATAATTTGGCAGTCCTGCTCCGCCATGTTGTCGGAGGTGTTACCGCCACCACCGGTGTGGCAGACCAGAACCGCCAAACTCATAATGGCCACCATAGTCCTAAGGCCAACAAAAAGAATTTCAGAAAACAGGAAGGGTAAAGGCAAAAGGTTTGGGGGGAATTCCTCTTGCAATGTTCGCAAGCCCAGGCGTGCACTCAAAAGTGGCCCTAGATGTCCAAATTTACCTATGACACCAGCCTTTGAAGTTGAGGGATTCCCTATATTACCCCACATCTGGAAGGTTCCTCCTTTACCCTGTCCAGTCTCCAAGTTTGGGGTGATAAAAGACTAGTGTATGGTTAATTTTTGTGTGCAGGTGGCAAAGCCCTTTGAAATGTAAGTGGGGCTGGGCACAGCTCTGCCCTAACCATTCTGGCAGGATGGCCCATCTGGTCCACATCTCATCCCCTTTTGTGTCACTGTCTGGGAGGAATACTCAAACCCCCAGCAGAGCCATTCACAGTAAAGTGACCCAGGAAAGAGGCAGAAAGACACAAATACTTCTGACAGAAAAATATCAACTTTCTAAAAGTGGCATTTTCAGAATTGTGACGTACAATCTGACCTTACCATCAAAGAGATTTTTACATTACAATTCAGTTGAGTGTAAACTGCATATCTCTATTTGCTCCCCATAACAGGTTCTCACCTATTAAATGTAGTATGGTACCCCAATGTTAGTCATTGGGAGAGTTAGGCCTTACAATAGTGGAAAGCAGCTTTCAGAACTTTTCACTACAAGGACATGTAAAAGGCAAACCCACACATGCAACTTTTTAACACTAGTTACCCCACCCAATGAGCTTTTAGGGCCTACCTTAGGGTGACTTATATGTTATAAAAATTAAGATTTAGGCCTGGCAAACAGTTTACTTTGCCAGGTCAAACTGGCAGTTTAAAACTGCACTACAGGTTGCAGTGAAACGCCTGAGACATCTTTTAAATGGCTACTTCAGTGGGTGGCACAATGAGTGCTGCAGGCCCACTAATAGCGCCCACTAGTAGCAGTAAATGTACACGTCCTAGGTACATGTAATACCATTTACTAGTGACGTACAAGTAAATTAAATGGGCCATTCAGGTGTATGCCTATTGCACAAGCACTTTACCACTGGTTTACAGAGTCCTAATGGCAACAGACATAGGATCAGCAGCAGAAAGCATAAATCTGTAAGAGAACCAGCAAAAAAGGGGACATCCAACAATATTCCAATAATGATTGTTAGAAATTGGGTATCTAGTTGGCAGTGGTTTGCACCCTGTCCCAAGCGTAGAGTGAGGGTCCCAAGTGGGGACTCTCACTCTAGTCTGGGTAAAGGAGTCACACAGCTAAGATAATTCCTATTCACCCCTTTGGTAGTTTGGCTGAAGCAGTCAGGCTCATCTCAGAGGCAATGTATAAAGTATTTCTATGCACACACAATGCAACACAGTGAAAGAACTGCAAAAGTAAGCCACCCCAGTTTAGTAAAACAAGACCAAAATGACAATAATTCAACATACACAAGCAATGATATGAATGTTCAAAGATTAAAGCCCGTATTTATACTTTTTTTGCGCCGCATTTGCGTCGTTTTTTGACGCAAAAACAGCGCAAACTTGCAAAATGCCATTGTATTTTGTAGGTTTGCGCCGTTTTGCGTCAAGAAGCGGCGCAAATGCGGCGCTAAAAAAAGTATAAATACGGGCCTAAATCTTATTAAAGTGCTTAACAACACAAAAGTTCCAAATGGGAGTATCACAACGTCTTGACAGAGTTGTCTCCAACAGTCCGACCCCACTTGCGAGGGAGTGCGGGCCGGTCATGCAGTCGGACGGACCCCGGGTACAGTACATTTGAAAACGATGAGGAAACAAGATGTAGCATGGAGTCGGGGAGGTGAGGAATCGCTGGAGCCGGTGTGGCATTGGTTCCTTACTGCCACCGGGGAGGAGAGGTGTTCGTACCTTACTGCTAGGCAGGGGAGGTGAGGTGTTGGTTCCTTGCGGTTGCAGGGGAGGTGATGCAGCATTGGCAGCGAGGTGTTGATTCCTTACGACAAGACCAGGATGATGGATCCAGCAGGTCAAGACACAAGGCGTTGACTTTGCAGTGTTACGATCACACCACGGGGCCACAGATGCTGCAGCAGAGTCAGAGTCGGGTGCCACTGACTTCGGTGACACGATGATCTGGACTCACATTATGGCAGGACTTTGGAGGTGCTGCGGCGGCATCGGTCCTGCAGAGTCGGTCGCGGTCGTTGCACTCAGTGAGACCACAGCTCCGGTGCAGGCAGCGGCACGGAGTTGGACAGTGGCGCTGGTTGCAAAGTTGCTCTGGAGTTGATGTGCTTGGTTTCTTCTTGGTTGCACAACAACTGACTCCCAAGGGCCCAGGAACTGGATTTGGCACCACATGGCAAGTCAGGTCTTTCAGCATGAGAGCCCAGGTGCTGGCAGGCAAAGTGTTTGTCCCTGAGACTTCTTAACAGGAGGTAAGCTCAGTCCAAAAGGATTCTAACTTTGTGGGGTCAGAGGTCCAGTACTTATACCCATTTCAGTCTCTTAAGTAGGCAAACTTCTAAGAAAAGTATTTGTTGTGTATAAGACCCTGCCTTTCCTGCCCTGGCCCCAGACACTCCAGGGGGGTTGGAGACTGCTTTGTGTAGGGACATGCACAGCCCTACTCAGGTGCAAGTGTCAGCTCCTCCCACCACTCTAGCTTAGGAAGACCCATCAAGATATGCAGGGCACATCACAGCTCCCTTTGTGTGACTGTCTAGAATAAATTCACAAACAGCCCAACTGTTATCCTGACCCAAACATGTAGCAGAGGCATGGAATGGTTACACAACAAAATGCTCACTTTCTAAAAGTGGCATTTTCAAACTTACAAAATTTAAAAACCAACTTCACCAAAAGATGTATTTTTAAATTGTGAGATCAGAGACCCCAAAATCAATATCTCTATCTGTTCCCAATGGGAAAATACACTTTAAAGGTATTTTAAGGCAATCCTCATGTTACCCTATGGAAGAGACAGGCATTGCAATAGTGAAAAACAAATTTAGCAGTATTTCGCTATCAGAAGATGTCAAACACGCCAGTACCTGTCCAACCTTTTAAATACACTGCACCCTGCTCATAGGGCTAACTTGGGCCTACCTTAGGGGTGACGTATATGTAGTAAAAGGGAATGTTTGGGCCTGGCAAGTGGATGCGCTTGCTAGATCAAAATTGCAGTTTAAAACATTCCACACAGACATTGGAGTGGCAGGTCTGAGACATGATTACAGGGCTACTCATGTGGGCGTCACAATCAGTACTGCAGGCCCACTAGTAGCATTTGATTTACAGGCCCTGGGCACACATGGTGCACTATACTAGGAACTTACCAGTAAATCAAATATGCCAATCATGGATAAACCAATTGTTGGAAATAGCCCTTTTTGCAGGTTCATCACTAAACTTTTTGCCTCCTTCCTCCGATTTCTTTCTGACCTGTTTTTGTTGGCTTTAGGACTCTGTGCATTTTAACACTGCTAACCAGTTCTTAAGTGCATGTGCTCTGTGTGTAAATTGTATTGTTGATTGGTTTACCAATGATTGCCATATTTGGTTTACTAGTAAGTTCCTAGTATAGTGCACCATGTGTGCCACTGCAGTGTCTGTGTGTGAAGTTGTCAGCTGTCAATTCAACTTGTGTCCCCTCTTGCCAGGCCTAAACCTTCCCTTTTTCTACATGTAAGGCACCCCTAACGTAGGCCCTAGGTCGCCCAATGGGCAGGGTGCAGTGTATGTTAAAGGTGGGACATGTACTGATGTGTGTTACCTGTCCTAAACAGTGAAAAACTGCTAAATTCAGTCTTCTCTTTCATAAGTTAACATATGGGCTGCCTTTAAATAACTTTAAAGTGCAGATTCCCTTTTGAGAGCACATAGAAGTATAGAGTGTAGGGTCTCTGAACTCACAATTTAAAAATGCATCTTTTAGTAAAGTTGGTTTTTAGATTGTTAGTTTGAAAATGCCACTTTTAGAA